>NW_022196906.1:14090632-14125083 GCF_008632895.1 Mastomys coucha
GAGGAGGAGGAAGTAGAGGCTAGCAATGGCCATGTGGAGAGAGGGGAAAGGAAGGGGTAGAGGAGGACAAGAGGTGAGAGTAAGAGGGCAAGAGCTTAAGATTTTGTTAAATTTTAAAAAGTCTTTAATTTCTTTCTTTATTTCTTCCCTTACCAACTTAACATTGAGTAGAGAGTTGTTTAGCTTCCATGTGTATGTGGGTTTTCTGTTGTTTTTTGTTGATATTAAAGACTAACCTTAGTCTGTGGTGATCTGATAGGGTGCATGGGATTATTTCAATCATCCTATATCTGTTGAGGCTTATTTTGTGACCAATTATATGGTCAATTTTGGAAAAGTTTCCATAAGGTACTGAGAAGGTATATTCTTTTGCTTTTGAGTGAAATGTTTATAGATATCTGTTAAATACTTTGGTTCATAGCTTCTCTTAATTTCACTGTGTCACTGTTTAGTTTCTGTTTCCATGATCAGTCCATTGGTGAGAGTGGTGTGTTGAAGGCCCACACTATTATTTTTGAGGTTCAATGTGTGCTTTGAGCTTTAGTAACATTTCTTTTACAAATGTGGTTTACCTTGAATTTGTGGCATTGTTGTTCAGAATTGAGAGTTCTTCTTGGTAGATTTTTTTTCCTTTGATGAGTATAAAGTGTCCTTCCTTATCTTTTTTGAAAATCTTTGGTTGAAAGTCAACTTTTGCTATTATAATGGCTACTCCAGCTTATTTCTAGGGACTGGTTGCTTGAAAAGTTTTTTCCAGTCTTTTACTCTGAGGTTATATCTGTCTTTGTCACTGAGGTGCATTTCCTGTATGCCACAAAATGCTATGTCCTGTTTATATATCCAGTCTGCTAGTCTATGTCTTTTTATTGGGGAATTGAGTACATTGATGTTAAGAGAGATTAAGACCAATGACTGTTCCTTCCTGTTATTTTCATTGTTAGTGGTGCAATTAAGTTTGTGTGGCTCTCTTCTTTTGGGTTTGTTGTGATAAGATTAATTTCTTGCTTTTTCTTGGGTGTAGTTTCCTTCCTTGTGGTGGAGCTTTCCATCTATTATTCTTTGTAGGACTGGATTTGTAGACAAATATTGTGTAAATTTGGTTTTGTCATGGAATATCTTGGTTTCTCCATCTATGGTAATTAAGAGTTTTGCTGGGGACAGTAGTCTGGGCTGGCAGTTTTTTTCTCCTATGGTCTGTATAATATCGCTTCAAGATCTTCTGGCTTTTAGAGTCTTGGTTGTGAAGTCTGGTGTAATTCTAAAAGGTCTGCCCTTATATGTTACTTAACCTTTTGCCCTTACTGCTTTTAATGTTCTGTCTTTATTCTGTACATTTAATGTTTGATTATTATGTGACAAAAGGAATTTCCTTTCTGGTCCAGTCTATTTGATGTTGGGTAGGCTTCTTATATGTTTATTGTCATCTCATTCTTTAGATTAGAAAATTTTTCTTCTTTAATTTTGTTGTAGATGTTTATTGGTTCTTTGAATTGGAATTTTCAGTCTCTTCTATACCTATTATTCTTAGGTTTCGCATTTTTATTGCGTTTTGCATTTCCTGGATGTTTTGGGTGAGGAGGATTTTGCATTTTGCATTTTGCATTTTCTTTGACTGTTATGTCAATGTTTTCTGTTATCTTCAACACCTGAGATTGCCTATTCTGTCTCTTGTATTCTGCTGGTGATGCTTGCATCTATGATTCCTGATCTCCTTTCTAGGTTTTCCATTTTGAGGGTTATCTCCCTTTGTGATTTCTTTATTGTTTCTATATCCATCATTAGATCCTGGATGGTTTTGTTTATTTCCTTCACTTGTTTGGTTGTGTTTCCCTGTATTTCTTTAAGTGATTTATGTGTTTCCTCATTAAGGGCTTCTACCTGTTTACCTGTGTTTTCCTGTATTTCTTTAAGGGACTTATTTATGACCTTCTTAACATCCTCTATCATCATCATAAGGTGGAATTTTAGATCTTAATCTTGTTTATCAGGTATGCTGGGATATCTAGGGTTTGCTATGCCAGGAGAACTGAGTTCTGATGATGCTAAGTAGCATCGGCTTCTGTTTCTTATGTTCTTGCACTTGTCCCTTGCCATCTGATTATCTCTGGTGTTACCTGCCCTTGCTGTCTCTGACTTGGACCTGTCTCTCCTTTGAGCCTGTGACCCTAAAACATCTTCTTAGACACTCCAACACTTATCACTTGCATTTACTAACTTTAATCATCTTTACTTGCATTTATCAATTTTAAACAACTTTACTAGCATTTACCAACTTTAAGGACCTTTCATCTGAAGCATTTTTATTTTCATTTATCAATCTCAAACATTTTCCATAAACATTTTTTCTTAGACTTTAACCTGCTGGATCATTACTCACCTATGCCAGAGCTCAGCATTGCTGACTCAGCAGCCACCCAAGAAGGTGGTCGCAGGAGTGAGCTCACACTGCAGCTTTAGAACTGCTTACTTTCACTTTCTCTCTTCTTTGCCAAAGTGTTGCCAGACATGGGGGAGGACTGCTTCTCCAAAACCCACTTCTCTTTCTTAGCTTTCATCAGGGTTCAAAAACTAAAATTTTCTATAGATATTTTACCTAATCCCTGTACATAATAATAATGTTGAAGTCTTTCTCCAACTTTCAGGTTGCTAAATTTACTATACCTTCCTCAGGAAAGCAAGTTATTGTCTGCACTCACATCTATGGTCTCTTAGTTTCAGCAAGACAAAAGTCTTCCTGGCTTTTAGAATCTCTATTGAGAATCAGGTGTAATTCTAATAGGTCTGCCTTTATATATTACTGTGTCTTTCCCTTGCAGCTTTTAATAATCTTTCTTTGTTCTGTTCATTTATTGTTTTGATTATTTGTGGGAAAAGTGGAACTATGTCATCAAACAGAAAAACTGGTAAGGCTGAGCAGATTAAGAAACACTGGCAATTCTCATAATTAATAATGGTAGGCATTTGACTCTGCTCCTGATAAGATTCCTATCCTGGAGCATTTAACCATGACACATCACTAAGAGGACTATAACAATTGGTAAAGTAGCAAAGAGCCAAGAGTTCTCCATGCTAAAGGAGATATCTAGATGGAGGGTTTAGCTAATAAGATTTCCTTCATGGACATTCCTTCTGGCAAAAGGTAGTTAATCTCTGGTCCATCCTGAGTAAGTTGTATGCATCCGTTTTCACCATGAATGAACAGTTTGGACAAGCAAGAACTGTCACCTTCCTCAAGGACTACCATGGGGGGAGCCTTCATCACACAGAGCTATGTCTAAGTCATCCATAGACGCCTCTCCACACTCCGAGCACTCACCTTAAACTAAGCCAGATTCCTCTCACCCTGTGCTCATCTGAGGCTTCCAAGCCCCTGTTCACAACTCTTCAAGGTTCCCAGTGACAGATGGGCACCCAGGAGTTTGAGAACCACAGTCTTATCCCAGCCCATGCCATTTCTCACCTAGAGAAACATGGTCTGGGACACCTATCTTAGGCTATGTTTCTTCTTCCCTGAGTGGCAGCAAAAACTGGACTCAGAAGAAAACAACAAGAACAACAACAATAATGAGGATATAAAGTTTGCAGTGGCATGTGAGAAGAGCATGGGAGGAGGTAAGGGAGAAGGGAGATGATTATGAGCAAAATATACTGTAGGCAGGTATAAAATTAATAAAAATGTTGCATTTTAAAGCAGGATTAAATGGAAGCTCTGGGAAATGAAGTGAGGATAATATGTTCTACATACAATATATAGGTGTAAAACGTTTGCCAAACATGGAAATATAAAGGTATGTATTAATCCTAGTTTTCTTCTATTGTATAGTGTCTTTTCATTTGCTTATTAATTACTCAAATATATTTCCTACTTCTCATTTGCTTATCTATTCTCAAGCCTGCTTTAAAATACAACATTCTTATTAATTTTATACCTGCCTAAATCCCATTGTATGAGGCCATCCAATTTTATTTTTACGTATATTGAATTTTATGGGGCTATGGAAATTACTGTAACCATCAATGAAAACAAACACAAAATCAATATTTTAAGACTAGATAATTTTAATATTATTTATAGGTACTTCAATCTTCTTACAACTGACATAACTTCATTTATTTCTATGGATAAAAAAAATTCCACATTTTATATATTCATACCACATCTATCTTACCATCCTCCTGTTACAGCTTTGGCTTGCTTGAAAACAGTCATTGAGGATAGACACATGTACATTGTCTTATTATCACAATAAAACATATGAACTGGATGACTGGCTATCAATTAAATAGACAGAATATTTATAGAACATTCTATTTCATAATTCTACAATACACATTCTCTTCAGACGCTTATGGGACTTTCTCAAAAACAGATTACAGTTTATGCCATATTAACACTCAACCATTAAATAAAAAATGATTGAGGTAATTTTTACATATTGGAGTACAAAGAAATGAGACTAGAAATCAGCAAAACAAAAAAGAAAAATTTACAACATAATAATAACAACAAATGTTGAATTATAGTAAGTTATTAAAAATAAAGCAATAATTATAATTCATATAATACAGTGAAAATTAAAACACATCTTTGTGAGAGAATTGGAAGGGGCTCTTGGTGCCTTATCTCTTATTACTGAACTACTAGTTACTGATACATCATGGAATATTGTAGGGCAAGTGTTACCAGGGAAATGGGCCTGGAGCAAGGCTGAAATCAAGATATGTGTCCACACGCTGAAAATCTCATTTTGAGACTGTCAGGAGTAAGGTTGCCTCCCTTCCTATTCTGGGTCTGTAACCTCTACTGCATGTCTCCTTGCAACTCCCCCTCCCCAACTTCCACTGATGCAGTCATGTTGCAGAACCTGTTGACCAAATTACTGGCTTAACTTCCTCTCTCCCTATAAGGATATACCCAGCAAGCACTGGAAATTCTTCCTTCTGCAAATGAAGAATTCCCAGGTACCAACCAATAATGCACATTCACCTTGAAAACTCCTATCCACTCTTCAAGGTTTGTATAGCTCTTATCACTCCAGAATAAAGAGAGCTGTAAATCTGAGAACATCTTAGGTAAGGCTCATTTCTCCCCTGCACTCAAGCCAACCCAGTTCCTATGAACCCATATACCCTGAGCAAGCTCCCTTCTTTCATTTCAGCCTGGTGCACAACAATGCTTGAATATCTGCAGGGCAGAAGCAGCAAATAGATGGTTATATACCCACTTCTGAGGCTACTAAATTCCAGCAGGTAGCTTCTAATATATATAACACAGATGGCCCTGGTTAATATCAGGGGGTTAGAAAACAAACAAATACACAGGAATGTGAGAACAGGATTCATCCAAAGGGTTGTTGAGAAGGTGGTAGAGAGTAGAAAGAAGGTGGAAGGTGACAATTGTTGCATATCCACTATGTGTATGTGTGAAACTGTCAAAGAACAAATTTAATTAAAGAAAAAAAAGAAATAGGTGGAATGCAGAAAAGGCAGTTTGTTTTCAGAGAACACCTTGTATTCATGGCTACTCACACTAATATATACATAATAAGAAAACAGATGTTGTGTCCTATGGTTGTGAGAAAAGAAAACTGCCAAAATAAGGAAAAATAGAGTCAGAGTTGAATCAAATTAAGTCTAGAAAAACACTTCAGTTTCAAGAGCAGAGCAATGGTTTTCATAGGAGAAAAAGATCATGACTTAGGATACATATTTTACTATGTATGTAACATGTGTAACAACCTGGGTTTTTCATTATTAACACTAAAAACAAACAAACAAAAAACCAAACAAGCAAAAACAAAAATAAATCAATCTCCCTTTGCTACTAACTACACAAACACAAAATTTATTAACAGTTTCAACTTTCATTGTTGTTGTTGTTGTTGTTATACTCCCAGGGAAACTAGTTTGGAGAGTGTAAAGAAAACAGAACAATTAAAATAATGAGGTACTTTGAGAATTGAAGCCCTGGGACACATAACAATTTAATAATGCTCTTTATCTCTGATATTTGTGCTGTGGAAATTCATCTGAGTCTTCTGTGAACAGAGTATTGAGAGGAAACAGCTTCAGTGACAACTATTGGAAGAGCAGGTATGCTCAGGTCATGGCTGGTGGGGTAGACATGGAAAGCAGCGTGGATGCATGTGGTGGGCTAGACCCTTGGAGTGTAAACCGAGACATACCTGTTTATTACTGTAAAGACCCCTACTTCAAAGTTACTTCCGTTCTCACTGAGCCCATTTTCCAGATCTTATTACATTTCCAACTCTCTATCTTTGATATATTAGGTATTTTTCCTGTTTCATTTCATTTTCCAAAGAAAATTTATTCTCCACTCTTCTGTGTGACTTTTAGAGTCCTGTAAGTCCATTTGGCCAGTCTTATATTTCATAACTATTAAAGATCCATTTCTAACATTAAAATTTCCTCTTCATCATATGTCACTCCCGTTAAATAAATGTTACTGCATTTCTATTTAGATCAATTATTCTTCCCTGTACTTATAGACATGTATAAAATATTTAAGAGTTCTCTTTTGTAGGTAACTTCTCCTCGATATTTGTTTCACTTCTAACATTTGTATTTATTTAAGTCTAAAACTTAATAGGCAAAATGCAATTCTCCAAAAACCGGAATAATGAGACAAAATAATCAAGATGTCAGACTTACAAAGAATGTGAATTAAACATTCGAGTGACATAAAGAAAATACAGAAGACAGTCCATGAACCTCATACCATGTCACTGATGTCCTTATAATCTGCTTATGTCACTGGACTTTAAAATTTCTACCAATCACAACATCATAATGACATACTCTTTACTCAACCTTAAATGCCTCCCTCTCTCTCTCTCTCTCTCTCTCTCTCTCTCTCTCTCTCTCTCTGTCCATATCTATCTATCTATCTATCTATCTATCTATCTATCTATCTATCTATCTCTATCGCTCCCCTGATTTTTTTAAATTGCTTTTTGGTCTCTGTTTAAACATTCCTATTTCAGAGAAAATGTTATTTTTCATTGTGCCATTTTCACAGAATCAGTTACTTCCTTACTTTGAAAGTATTTTTCCTAAATTAAATAACATTCTCAGGCATTAATAATAACAATGCTTTCTATCAATGAAAAGTATGGACCTATAGGCACATATGAAAGATCATTCCCTCTGCTTTATACTGATGGTGTGCTTTCATGTTTCCTACTCTCACCACTATAGTCCGCATACTCCTTTCTCTTCCCAGAGACATTCACTTGGAATAATTTGTTCAAAAGAATGACCTTCAGGAAATATCATTAATTATAAACAGTTCATGGTTTTCAAAAAGAAAGTACATCTATTGAATTTATTTTAATAAATGTATCATCAGTTGCTGCTTCTCTAGTTAACAGGGTATTCTCTTTAATTTTATTATTATTTATTATTATTATTATTACTATTATTATTATTTAACTCATTTCACATCCTACTCACTGTCTGCTTCCTGGTCACTCCTTCCTAAAATCCTTCCTCCATCTCCCATTTATCTTCTCCTTTGAGCAGGTGGGTGCCCCTCCTTGTGTATTCTTAATGATAATTATTCCTGACAAACAAGAATACTCAGTATTTTCTCAAGCATACACAGATGTCCGTAAATGAATCAGAATTATGTTAAAGAAATGTGACAAAAATTTTAATTTCTAAATCACAGTTCAGTATTTCCTTGTGGAAATTTGTATATCCAAAATAAAATTTTATTTTGTAATAGTATTATGATAATGAAAACAACATCCATTGAAATATATTCTTCATAATGTATTTTTAAACATTGAATATAGTAATAGCAATCACCATGTAGTTAGAAAAATAATTAAGGCCTCAGAGAAAAAAATCTGTGAAGATTATTGTGGAAAATCTCATTTAAAGAGTATTATTGAGCTATTGAAACAATAGTTATAAAAGGTAATTAACTTTAAATATTTTAAAGGGTTTACTAAAGAATAATTGTTGTATAGGTTTGTATAGAAAAGCTGAACTAATAGCAGTTATACATGATAAAGGAGAGAGATATTGAGCTATACTAAAAATAAGAATAAATTACACACATCTAAGAATGGTCAAGAAAATTCACTTGATTAAGTAAATGACAGTCATTATCAGAATGAAAGATATGCTTCAAGGTTAATTTGTGATGTGTCAGTTGCTATTATTTGAAAACTAAACTTACCTTTTCTCTAGTAGATACAAAAGTTATATGGAAACAGAGAACCACACAATGATAGCAGAATTTCTCATCCTGGGTCTCTCAGATGATCCTAAACTGCAACCTATTCTCTTTGGACTGTTCCTGTCAATGTACCTTGTCACAATACTTGGGAACCTGCTTATCATCTTGGCTGTCAGCTCTGACTCCCACCTTCACAACCCCATGTACTTCTTCCTCTCCAATCTGTCATTTATTGACATCTGTTTCATCTCAACTACAGTACCAAAGATGCTAGTGAACATGCAGTTACAGACAAGAGACATCTCCTACATAGAATGCCTTACACAGGTATTTTTTTTAATACTTTTGCTGGAATGGATAGTTTTTTACTCACTTTAATGGCCTGTGATCGCTATGTAGCCATCTGCCATCCCCTCAACTACACTGTAATCATGAATCCTTGGCTGTGTGCCCTTCTTGTTCTGATGTTTTGGATAATCATGTTCTGGATCTCCCTGATTCATGTTCTATTGATGAATGAACTGAATTTCTCCAGAGGCACAGAGATTCCACATTTCTTCTGTGAACTGGCTCAAGTTCTCAAGGTATCCAACTCTGACACTTACATCAATAATGTCTTTATGTATGTGGTGACTTCCCTAGTAGGAGTGGTTCCTATGGCAGGAATCCTAATCTCTTACTCACAGATTGCTTCATCCTTGTTAAAGATGTCTTCTACTGTGAGTAAGTACAAAGCCTTTTTCACCTGCAGTTCTCACCTCTGTGTTGTCTCTTTGTTCTATGGGTCAGCAATTGTACTTTACTTCAGCTCTTCTGTGCTCCATTCTACCCACAAGAAAATGGTTGCTTCATTGATGTACACTGTGATCAGCCCCATGCTGAACCCCTTCATCTATAGCTTGAGAAACAAGGATGTGAAGAGTGCCCTTGGAGAACTTTTCATCAAAGTTACCTCTTGCCCATTGTGGATCAAAACTTCAGAACTAAATTCATACTGAAAGCTGAAAGGCAAAATTTATGAATATACCTCTCCTGGGTCATTTTGTATCATAAAATACATGCCTAATCTACACTATTCTAAATATATATAGAACTTTGCATTTGTGTACATTTTACAAAAAAATTTTTAATTCCCTATAGTTGTTGTTTAACTTTGCAGCTGTTCTTATGGTTTATTTATTCATTTATTTAATTTACAATCCAGCTGTTGCTCTATTCCTTGTCCCCCACCACCAGAGCTCCATTCTTCCTCCCACTTGTCTCCAAGAGGATGCTGCCCCACCACCAGACCTCCACCTTCCCTGGGGTCTCAAGTCTCTTAGTTAGTCGTGTCTTCTCCCAGTGAGGTCAGACCAGGCAGTCCTCTACTATGTACCTGTCAGGGGCCTCAGGGCAGCTAATATATGCTGCCTGGTTAGTGGCTCAGTGTCTGGGAACTCTCAGGGTTCTTGGTTAGCTGAGACTGCTGGTCTTCCAATGGGGTCGCCCTCATCTTCATCTTCTTCCATCCTTCCCATAATTTACCATAGGGGTCCCAGACATCAATCCAATGGTTGGGTTTAAGTATCTGTGTCTATCTCAGTCAGCTGCTGTTTGACCCTCTCAGAGGATAGCCATGCTAGGCTCCTGTCTGTAAGCACACCATAAAATCAGTAATTGTGTCAAGCCTTGGTGCTTCCCCATGGAATAGATCTGAAGTTAGGCCCAACACTGGATCTCCTTTCCCTCAGTCTCTTCTCCATTGTTGTCACTGCAGTTATTTTAGATAGGCACAGTTCTTGATCAGAAATTTTGATGTGGGTTGTTAACTCCATACATCTACTTGAGGCCCTGACTATCTAATGAAGGTGGACTCTTCTCAGTGTTGGGCATTTCATCTAGGGTCACTCCCATTGACCATTGAGATTATCTCACCTACCAGTTCACTGGTACTCTCTAGAGGGTCCTCCCTACCTCCTACCCCCAAAGGCTGCATATTTCCATTCATTCTGCAGAACCTCTGGAATTCTCTACTGTCCCACCTCCACACCTGATCCTCTACCCCTTTTTGCCTTCCTCTCTCCTCTCCCAGTCAGGTCCCTCCCTCCCATTGCCTCTCATGATTATTTTCTTGCCCCTTCTAAGTAGAAATGAAGCATCCTCATTTGGACATTTCCCTTATTAAACTTCCTAAGTTCTGATGGTTATATCCTAGGTATTCTGCATTTTGGAGCTAATATGCATTTATCATATTATCATATTTATCATACCCTGTGTGTCATATTGGGTCTCGGTTACCTCACTCAAGATGATAGTTCCTATTTCCATCCATTTGCCTGCAAAACTCATGAAATCCTCATTCTTAATAGTGGATTAGTATTCCATTATGTAAGTGAACCATACTTTTTGTATCCATTCTTTGATTGAGGGACATCTGCATCATCTCCAGCTTCTGGCTATTACAAGTAAGGCTTCTGTGAACATGGCAGAGCATGTGTCCCTGTGGTATGGTAGGACATCTTTTGGGTATGTGTCCACAAATGGTATAGCTGGGTCTTCAGGTAGATCTATTTCCAGTTTTCTGAGGAACTGCCACACTGAGTTACAGAGTGGTTGTACCAGTTTGAAAACTTATCAGCCATGAAGGAGCATTCCTGTTTCTTCACATCTTGCCAACATCTGCTATCACCTGAGTTTTTGACCTTAGCCAATCTGATTGGTGTAAGGTGGAATGGCTTTGAGCATTTCTTTAAGTGTTCCTCAGTCATTCAAAATTCCTCTGCTGTGAATTCTCTTTTTAGCTCTGTATACCATTTTTTATTTGGGTTATTTGGTTCTTTGGAGGTTAGCTTCTTGAGTTCTTTATATATTTTGTATAATATCATTCCATTTGATATGGCATTAGTGAAGGTTTTTTCCCAATCTGTAGGTTGCCAATTTGTCTTATTGATGGTGTTTTTGGTCTTATGGAACCTTTTCATTTTCATGAGGTCACATTTATCAGTTGTTCATCTTAAAACTTGAGGCACTGGTATTTTGATCAGGGAGTTTCCCCCTGTGCCAATGAGTTTGAGATCTCTTTCCCACATTCTCTTCACTTTGATTCAGTGTATCTGCTTGCTTTCTTTTTTATGGGTACTAATAGAATGATTTTATTAGCACACTCTAAATCCACCTGACTTAATCATGAGATACCATAAGCATGGATAATATACTGGAAAAGGAACCAAAATTGTCTTTTTAAAGTTAATTTATTTTTTTACACTCCATATTCCATTCCCCATCCCCCCCCCATCCAACCTCTGACTGCTCCACATCCCATACCTCCTCCCCAGCCCCTCTATCTCCACATGGATGCTCCCATCCTCCACCCCTCCTGACCTTTAAACTCCCTGAGGCCTCCAGTCTCTTGAGGGTTAGGTGCATCATCTCTGAATGAACACAGACCTGGAATTCATCTACTGTATTGTGTTGGGGGCCTTATATCAGTTAGTGTATGTTGTCTGCTTGGTGGTCCAGTGTTTGAGAGATCTCGGGGGTCCAGATTAATTGAGACTTCTGGTTCTCCTACAGGATTGGCCTTCTCCTCAGCTTCATTAAGCCTTCCCTAATTCAACAACAGGGGTCAGCAGCTTGTGTCCACTGGTTGGGTGCAAATATCTGCATCTGATTCTGCTACATGTTGGTTCTTTTAGAGGGCAGTCATGAGAGGTCCCTTTTTGTGAGTGCTCGATAGGCTCAGTAATAGTGTTAGGTCTTGGGAAATCCCCTTGACCTGGATCCTACTTAGGGCCTGTTGCTGGATCTTCTTCTTTTCCTCAGGCTCCTCTCCATTTCCATCCCATGTTGAGGTTCTTGATTCACTTAGTCTTGAGCTTTGTGCAAGGAGATAAATATGGATGTGTTTTCAGTTTTTCTTCTTGTAGACTGCCAGTTAGACCAGAACCATTTATTGAAGATCTTTTCTTTTTTTCCATTGCATGGCTTCTTTGTCAAAGATCAAGTCTCCATATCTGAGTGGGTTTATTTCTGGGTCTTCAATCCTATTCCATTGATCAACCTGTCTGTTTTGTACCAATGTAAATTTTATGCCATGCAGTTTTTATTACTGTTGCTCTATAGTACAGTTTGAGGTCAGGGATGGTGATTCCCCCAGAAGTTCTTTTATTGTTAAGAATTGTTTTCTCTATCCTAGATATCCATGGGATCTTTCCATGTCTATAAAGAATTGTGTTGGAATTTTGATATGTTATTTTATTTAATATGTAGATTGCTTTTGATAGGATGGTCATTTTAACTATGTTAATTCTACCAATTCATGAGCATAGATCTTTCCATTTTCTGAGATCTTCCTCAATTTCTTTCTTGAGAGACTTGAAGTTCTTGTCATATAGATCTTTCACTTGTTTCGTTAGAGTTACATCCAGATATTTGAATTATTTGTGCTTATTGTGAATGATGTTGTTTCCCTGTTTTCTTTCTCAGCCTATTAATCATTTCTATAAAGGAAGGCTACTGATTTGTTTTAATTAATTTTATATCCAGTCACTTGGCTGAAGTTGTTTATCAGCTGCAGAAGTTTTTTGGTAGAATTTTTGGGGTCTCCTATGTATATTATCATATCATCCACAAATAATGATATTCAGACTTCTTATTTTCCAATTTGTATCCTCTTGATCTCCTTTTGTTTCTTATTGCTCTAGATAGAACTTCTAGTACTATATTGAATACATATGGAGAGAGTGGGCAGCACTAATTTTAGTGAATTTGCTTCAAGTATCTCTCCATTTAATTTGATAATGGCTATTGGTTTACTGTATATTGCTTTTATTATGTTTAGGTATTGCCTTGAATTCCTGATCTATCCAATAATTTTAATATCAAGGGGTGTTGTGTTTTGTTAAAATATTTTCAGCATCTAATGAGGTGATTGTGTGATTTTTTCAATTGGTTTTGTTTACAAAATGGATTATGTTGATGGCACGATGAGAGGCCAGAAAAGATCGTTTCTGAAAGTACATCCCCAGTTGCAGTTTACAACCCATGACCGAAGGGATCATGTATAGAATTTGAGCCTAGGCACCATGGAAAGAACCTATAAGAATATATTGGTTAAGCATAGTTTCAGCAGAAAACCTCAGCATATTGAAGATGCCAGTAGCATGATATGACCACCAAGAATGTAGTCAACCTGAACCTTGAGTGCTACAGAGGGAAGAGATAGAAAAATGACCCCAAACCCTTTGGAGAAGCCCAGAATATCATGTGTGGATCCCAGCCATTCCAAATAGAAGCTATAAAGTTAAAGTTGCCTTGTAGAGCCCAATATATTAGAGAGTCCAGAGCCATGGTATACCTGCTAAATAAAAGCTTCAAGAGGGAGTGGAACTAGTCCAAGAAAAAGAATTATGTTATGGTGAATTAAAAAAAATTAAAGGAGTTAGAGATATGAAAAACACTTTTACATGATACATGGAGATGCAGAGTTTGGAGTTTTCCCAGATGGTTTTTGGTCTTGCTATAATCCAGTATTTCCTTACTATGATTCTTTGTAATGGTAATATATATTCTTGGATTTTGGATGTATTTAATCTGAATTTTTATTTTTATTTTATAGGGGATTACAGCTTCAAATTAGATTAATCTCAGAAAGAAGAGACTTTGAAAGTTGAATTTTAACATAGTTGAGATTATGATAGACTATGGAACTTCTCAAGTTGGAGTTAATGTATTTTGCATTATGCTATGGATAGGTATGGTCCCTATAGTCTCATGTGTTTGAAAAAAGCCTATGGAAGAAAGGGAGTATAATGTGGTGGTTTGAATATGCTTGTTCCATTGGAAGTAACTCTCTTAGGAGGCATGGCCTTGTTGGAATACATATGACCATGTTGGAAGAAGTGAGTCACTGGAGGGTTTGGCCCTATGCTTAAGCTTGACTTAGTCCAGAAGAGGAAGTCTTTCTGACTGCATTTAAATCAACATGCAGAACTCCCAGTTCCTTCTCCAGTGCTATACCTGCCTGGACACTGGCATGCTTCCTTCCATGATGACAATGGACTGAACCTCTGAATCTGTACGCCAGCCCTAATTAAATGTTGTTTATAAAAGTTTCCTTGGCCATAGTGTCTCTTCACAGCAATAGAAACCCTAAGACAGGGAGCTATGAGACTATCCTGCTTGACATGAAAATGTTTGGTAAGGCCAATTTTGTGGAAGTCTTGTAGCATTAATCATGCCTGATGTGAATTCAAGTGTACAGTAGTCATGTCATGCCTGTAAGTCAGCATTCCACATCACCCTTCTAAGTTTTCTCTATCTTTTTCATTCTTTCTACACCTTCTTCCAGAGTATTTCTGAGTTATGGTTTGGGGAGGCTATGAAGGGTTGTTCCATTTATGACTGGATGGTCATACCTGATAGAGTATAAACTTGAAAGAAATAGAATGGGGGAGGGACCCATGGCTGAAGAAGTTCAGAGTACCTAGTTAGAAAGCTACCGCTGTTAAATTCTGTCTAAATGAATGTTCTGTACTTATCAAACTACCTTATAATTGGCTGATTAGATATCAATAGAAAAATGCAGTTGTCCTCTATAATGAGAGAAGCTTCTGTTTGGAAGTAGTCAGATGTAGAGACTCAGACACTGAAGAAGCATAATGTAGTTTGCCTTTTGTCTGTTGCAGGATATTTGATCAAATTGTAAACCCTAATATTATGTTATTTACTAGAAAAACCTGTTTTTAGTTGTGTGGTGACTCAGACTTACCACACAACTTTATTCTAAAAGCTTTCTTCTGAACATTGTAAACAGGATTAAATAAAGTCAATTATTCTATACTAATACCATGTAGTTTTTATCACTATTGCTCTGTAGTACAGCTTGAGGTCAGGCAGGAACCCCAAAGAGTAAAAGGGACACCAACCATCCACAGTATTTTCAATCCACAATATATCCTGTCCATAAGAAATACAGAGACAGGGGATAGAACTGAGACTGAGGGAATGGCCAACAAATAACTAGCCCAACTTGAAACCCATTCAATGAGCAAGCACCAATCCATGACACTATTAATGTCCTCTGAGAGGCTCCACTCAGCAGCTGACTCTGACAGATGCAGACACCCAGAGCCAAACAGTGGATGAAGCTTGAGGACTCCTTTGGAAGAACAGGAAGAAGAATTGGAGGCCCCAAATGGGATATGGACTCCACAGAAAGACCAACAGAGTCAATTACTCAGAACCCTTAAGGATCTCCGAGACTGAACCACCAAACAAAGAACATGTACAAGCTGGACCTAGGCCTCCCTGCATATATATAGCAGATGTTCATCTTGGTCTTCATGTGGGTCCCAAACAACTGGAGTGGGGGTTATCCCAAAAGCTGTTGCCTGTATATGGAATATGTTCTTCTAGCTGGGCTGCCTTGGCTGTCCTCAGACTGAAAGGTTGTGCCTACCCTCACAAAGACTTGAAGTTCCAGGGTAGTAGGCTACCCAGGGGGCCCCCAACAGCTCAGAGGAGAAGGAGAAGGGGTAGGGGAAGGATTGTTGGCGGGAGTGACCAGGAGCATTGAGTGAGACATAAAGTTAATAAATAAAATAAAAATAAAAAATAAAAATGTCGTGCTCCAATGCATGGCAAAATTATAAAGACAGATAAATCATACCAGCTACAGAAAAACAAGCCATCAGATTTGGTAAGGCACCTGGGAAGTTCTTAAAGAAAGAGTTACATAGTATTAAAAGGAAAAGGCTTTCCATGTTAAAGATCAGAAGTATAATATAGGACATTAGGACCCTTTATAGTGCTACTTTAGATGGCTTGAAAATAGAAGTAGAAAATTAAAAGATAAATGACTTAATTAAGATTGACATAATGCTGATTATACTTAATATCAGTCTAGTAATTTATATTTTATCCTTAATAGCCATAGGAATTTTTGTGCCAAATATAAAAAGTGGACTGATATTATACAAGCATTTTAAAGTCTAGTAGGTGATAATAAGAAAAATATGCAGACACAGACAGAATAATTTAGACAAGGACCTACCATGTCACCACAGGATGAAATGGAAGAAAATCAGCCCAAGATTCTTAGAAAACCAAGCTTAGTTTATCCAGTTAACCATATAAGAATTACCATCAGATGATAGGCACACCCAAGGTTATGAAGAAGTTAAATAGAATCCTTTAGACAGATTAGATTTGAGGAGATTCAAGGCAACAATCATTTAATATGGTATATAGTCAATATATGTGAAACAGATATTAAATTCATAGGCAACTTACTACAGAATTATACCATAAAACTGGTAAGCAAAGTCATTTGAAAGGCAAAGTCATTCCTAGAAACAATCTTTTTTTCCAGAGAAAATACAAAAAGAATGTCTTAGCACTCTGGAATCTTCAGAAGGTATGGCAAAGGCCAGTGTAGGGGTTTAAATATGTTTGGCCCTTGGAATGGCTGATTAGATGGTGTGACTAGTTAGAGTAGGTGTGGCCTTGTTGAAGGAAATGTATCACTGTGGGTGTTGGCTTTGAGACCCTCCTCCTACCTGCCTGGAAAACATTCTATGCTGGCTGCTTTTAAATCCAGATGTAGAACTCTCAAGCTACTTCAACAGCATGCTGCATGCAGGTTACCATGCTTTCAGGTTATCATGCTATGATGATAATGGACTAAAACTCTGAAACTGTAAGCTAGCCCAATTAAACAATTGCCTTTTAAGAGTTGCCTTGGTCATGGTGTCTCTTCACAGCACTGGAACCCTAACTAAGACAGCCAACATGAACTAATGAATGAAAGTAAACTAGGGACAGGTATGTTAACCATTTGCCATTGGGAAGTGACTAAGTGCCTTCCACTGGCCACGATATCAAAATCAATTCACCAGTGTCCTCACAGCATCAAAGAAACTCATCCGGGATTAGGTTGGATGAGTTTCTTCAATGAGATTTAGGACCCTAGGGAGTGGGGAAGTCTGCTGGGATGGGGAGGGCTGTAAAGACATCCTCTTGTAGAAGATGGGAGAAGGACTTGGATGAGGAACATTTGGAGGGTGGACTGGTAAGGGGATAACAACTGCACTGTAAAACAGGATTAAAGAATGCTAATAATAAAAAGAGAGAGAGAAAGAAACTCATCCACAGAGAACTTTAAAGATTTAATGTCTGTTGTTAAAAATAACACTGCTCTGGATGCAATTGAGGAGAGCAAAGCTTCAGTAGATAAAAACAAAAAACAAAAGACACCAGAAAACAAGTATTCTTGAAAAACACAATAAATTATCAGAGACCAAAGCTAAAAATACAAATAAATGACATTGAAATTGAAGATTTTTAATGGACACTGGACCAGAAGCAACAGAACCCTAGTTTTAAAAACCAATAGCTAAGAACTTCTGGGAGCAGACCTTGGGCATGTGTAGCCAATCCCACTACAAACAAAGGAAGATCCACTCCCAGGCTCTCTAACACTCCCAGGATCATAGGATCAGAGGTGAAGAGGAAACAACACCTGCCCCAACGCCAGAAGTAACTGTGACCAGTTGGACCCAGGCACCCAGGATCTCTGCCTGAGCACTGGCACAGATTTCTTCCAGTCTGTAACGATGCCCTGAGCAGACCTTGGGCATGAAACCATACCCAGTCCCACAACACCCAGAGGAAGCTCTGGTCTCAGATACTCTAACACACCCAGGTCCACAGAATCACAGGATCCCAGGATTCTAGGAGCTTGGTCACACCAGGACCTCAGGGTTCCAGAGACAACTTGACTCCCAAGAGCTCTGACACAGCCAGGATCACAGGATCCCAGAATCACAGTATCACAGTATCACTGAGCCAGCTGAGCTCTGAGGATCACAGGAAGGATGGGCTCAAGCCAGATACAGCTAGGGCATGGAGCACTACAGATAATCAGATGTCAGGAGGCAAGCACAAGAACATAAGCAACAGAAACCAAGGTTACTTGCCATGATCAGAACCCAATTCTCCCATCATAAAAAGTACTGGATACACCATCACATCAAAAATGCAAGATTTGGATCTAAAATTACTTCTCAGGATGGTGATGGAAGACTTTAAGAAGGACATAACTCACTTAAAGAAATACAGAACACAGGTAAACAGCTAGGATTCCTTAAAGAGGAAACACAACAATCCCTTAAAGAATTACAAGAAAACACAAACACATGAAGGAAATGAACAAAACCATGCAAGATATAAAAATGGAAATAGAAACAATAAAGAAATCACAAAGGGAGACAGCCCTGGAGTTAGAAAACCTAGGAAAGAGATCAGGAGTCATAGATGCAAGCATCACCAACAGAATATAAAAGATAGAAGTGAGAATCTCAGATGCAGAAGATACCACAGAAAACATTGACACAACAAAGAAAATGCAAAAATCAAAAATTCCTAACCCAAAACACACAGGAAATCCAGGACACAATGAGAAGACCAAACCTAAGGATAATAAGTATAGAAAAAAGTGAAGATTCCCAACTTAAAAGGCCAGTAAATATCTTCAACAAAATTACAGAAGAAAACTTCCCTAACCTCAAGAAAGAGATGCCCATGAACATACAAGAAGCCTACAGACCTCCAAATAGACTGTACCAGAAAAGAAATTCCTCCCATCGCATAATAATAAAAACACCAAATGCACTAAACAGAGAAAGAATATTAAAAGCAGTAAGGGAAAAAGGTCAAGTAATATATAAAGACAGACCTATCAGAATTACACCAGACTTCTTACCAGAGACTATGAAAGCTAGAAGATCCTGGGCAGATGTTATACAAACCTTAACAGAACAAAAACAGCAGCCCAGGCTACTATACCCAGCAATACTCTCAATTACCATAAACAGAGAAACCAAGATATTGCATGACAAAAGTAAATTTGCACAATATCTTTCCATAAACCCAGCACTACAAAGGATAATAGATGGAAAACACCAACACAAGGAGGGAAATTACACCTTAGAAAAAGCAAGAAAGAAATATTTCAACAAATCCAAAAGAAGACAGCCATACAAACATAATTCCACCTCTAACCACAAAATTAACAGGAAGTAACAATCACTTTTCTTTAATATTTCTTAATGTCAATGGACTCTATTCCTGCAAAAAGACATAAACTAACAGAATGGAAATGTAAACAAGTCCCAGCATTTTGCTGCATACAGGAAAAACCTCTCAGTGACAAAGGCAGACACTACCTCAGAGTAAGATGTTTGAAAACAATTGTCCAAGCAAATGGTCCCAAGAGACAAGCTAGAGTAGCCATTGTAATATTGAATAAAATCAACTTTCAATCAAAACTTACCAAAAAAAAAAGATAAAGACTTTTCCTTATCTTCATACTCCTCAAAGGAAAAAAAAACTACCAAAATGAGTTCTCAATTCTGAAGTTCTATGCTCCAAATGCAAGGGCATCTACATTCATAAAAGAAAATTTGCTAAAGCTCAACCCCACATTACACCCCACACAATAATAGTGGGAGACTTCAACACCTTACTCTCAGCAATGGACAGATCATGGAAACAGAAACTAAGCAGAGACACAATGAAACTAACAGAAGTTATGAACCAAATGGATCTAACAGATATTTATAGAACATTTCATCCTAAAGCAAAAGAGTATAATATTTTTTTTCAGGACCTCGTGGTACCTTCTCCAAAACTGACCATATAATTGGTCACAAAACATGCCTTAACAGATACAAGAAGACTGAAATAATCTCATGCACCCTATCAGATCACCACAGACTAGGGCTGGTCTTAAATACCAACAAAAACAACAAAAACCACACATACACATGGAAGCTGAACAACACTCTACTCAATGATAACTTGGTGAAGGAAGAAATTAAAGAAAAAAATTAAAAGCTTTTTAGAATTTAATGAAAATGAAGACACGTCATACCAAAACTTATGGGACACAAAGAAGGCAGTGGTAAGAGGAAAACTCATAGCTCTAAGTGCCTCCAAAAAAAAAAAAAAGAAAAAAAGAAACCGAAGAGAGCTTATAGTAGTAGCTTGACAGCACATCTGAAAGCTCTAGAACAAAAAGAAGCAAATACATCCAAGAAGAGTAGATGGCAGGAAATAATCAAACTCAGGGATGAAATCAAACAAGTAGAAACAAAAATATCTATGGAAAGTCAAAACCAGGAGCTGGTTCTTTGAGAAAATGAACAAGATAGATAAACCCTTAGCCAGATTAACCAGAGGGCACAGAGACAGTATCCGAATTAATAAAATCAGAAATGAAAAGGGAGAGATAACAATAAAATAAATCTTAAAATAATTATTCTGTTTGTTGAATATTAACAGTTGAAAATATTAAAATTATGTTCTACCAACATGGAAATATTTTTGATAATTTTTCTCACTGCTTGAAAATATCATTTTCTTAATGTTTAACTTCAAAGAGTTTTTACTATTTTGAAAATGTTAAAATATACTTATAGATAAAATAATTTATTTCCTAGAAATACTGATAATCTTTTAGTAAACTGATTGTTAGACAATGTACACAGATATATAATGCATTTTAAATACTCTCTCACTATGTCAGGTGGTATCATATAAGGGCTTTTGAATATATTTCTTAGTGATTAATGTTTAATATTTTATGCTCCTTTACTATGCTTAACTCCCAAAGAATATTTTATATGTTTTGAAATAATTTAGTATTCGATATTAGATATAAGATCCTGTTATGGATAGTATTAAATATTCATTAATCACATTTTTAGTGTATGAAAGATATGAATATAAAATTTGAACAATTTTTATGTATTATTTGATTCTCAAAATACTCAATATTACTAATATGTTTGATGTACAAAATGCACTTAAATAATAAAAAATTTAAGAAAGAAAAGTAAAAAATAACATGAAAGAAAAAATTAAAAACAGAATAAGGAGACAAAAATACAAGGACAAGCCAACAAAAGTAAGAATGGTATATTTTTCTTTAGGAACAATATTTGTAAAAGAGAGGAGACTGACATTTTCAAAGAACCCAAGAGACAAAGTATCTGCTGATATATAAAAGTGAATGAATCCATCACAGTACATCAACTGAAAGGAAAGTAAAAAAGAAATAAATTTTCTTTTATGTGGTAATTGGGCTTTATGGAAATATGGATCTACCTACAGGACCTTAGTTGAGCACTGAGAAGTCTAAACATGTGAGGAGAAAATAGAACACTGATGTTTTTCATTCTGAAAACATTTAATAAGATAATGGACTGTTGAAAGCCAAAATAATAACAATGTCTCCAAAGATGATGACATGTACAGAAGAGGAGTGTATTCCAGCAATATCACAGAGGTGTTGGGGCATGGAGGCACATTCTGCTGTAGTGGTATGTGGTGGGAGCCTGCTTGGAGGGTCTTACATTTAGTAAAGGTAACACAATGTTACTCAAAGGTGGAGTGTGACAAGCTAAAGAAATGCTCTCTAAATCCTAAAAGTAGTATACTTAATAAAGTAGAAAGTGTAATTCTGATTACACACACACACACACACACACACACACACACACACAAGGAGAATAACTGGGTCCATGGGAGAAAGAATTAAATTTACATTTGGGTGGAGTCCATTGGTCCCACAGAATGACCGAAACATGAGAGCAGGTAGCTGGATATATAATACACTGGATATAACTTACATTTAATAACTTTACATGTGTTTCTTTTCTTTTTTATATGTTTCTCTTCTTAGTTAGATAAACCTCCTTGCTTTGATCTATAAACAAGTACTTAATTACACCTGTGCAAAAGTAGAAATTAGAGGCTAATATCTAATATCTAATATCTGGAAAATCAAAACAAATTCAAGTCAATAAGTCAGAACTGCAGAAATGCTTTATGTTAAAGTAAAATAACATAACATAACATAACATAACATAAAAACCAATAGCTATAGTGCCTTGCTTATGCACAACCTGAACTGTTTGTGCATGTCCTTGGTTACATCTTTTCATCAGAACATTCTTTCAGGGTTTGTTTATAAGACTGTAGGAATGCTAATCTGTGTTTTCTATTGTTGTAGCAATACTTAGATTCATGGCTATATTAGCCAGATACGGTTTAATTTTCCTCCTTATCCTTCTGTTCCTACAAATTCAACCCATCTTGCACTTTGTTTTACCAGAGATAAAGTTCCAATTCCTAGTATTTACTTCCTGAAGAGGCCAATCAGGATGCCATGATTTTGGTGAATTCACTGGAAGTTATAACTAATATGGAGATATCTGTACAAATTAGGGCTGACAATGCTCCAGCACATGTTTCTAGTAAAATAAAAGGCTTTTGCATATTACAACATAAAGCATAGTACAGGTATACCACACAGTTCTACAGGACAAGCAGTTATAGAAAGATCTAATTGCACTTTAAAAGATATGCTTAGTACAAAATATCCTGGATAGAAAAAATCACATTCCATATGAGGTCATTTTGTCGTTGCCATGGAAGGTAGTATAGCCTACTAGTGGCATAAAAGAGATTTTAGATAAATGAATATGAGTTGTCGTCCAGTTGTAAATGCATTAGCTAAATCTCTTGTGTTTTTAGATAGATAACAATAATGCATCTTGGCTAAAATATTACCTCTTCGTTAAATGATGTGAAACTTGAAAAAAAAGAAAATGGCAATGATATTTGTCAGCACCATTAGGAGGTGAGTCTTTTTAGATACAGAGTTCACTTGTGTTGATTGTGAGCATAGAATGGAAAAGTTTTCTTCAAACAAGTCTAAGTCTGAATAACTTGTCTTATCCTTACATGGTATTTCTCTACATAAAACTGTAGAGAGTGCTACTATGGATTAAAAGCCAACAGCTATACTTAAAAAAAAAAGATATGCTTAATAAACAGGAAGCGGTAATTAAGGACCTCAGAGATAGGTTATACAATTCTTTATTAACTTTAAATTTTAAAGTGCTAATGAGAAAGAAACAACATATTTTGAGAGAAATTGGATAGCAGAAAAAAAAACTGATGACTTAAACTGGAATCTATATTTTAAAGTTATATTGACTTCAGTATGAAAACTGGGATATCTACTACATTGGGAAGAGGATTTGTCTCTGTTTCACCAGGAGAATAAAAGCTGTGGATACCATCAAGATTGATATAGATTATATTCAAACAGGAGCATTCTCCTGAATAAGGATCAAATAGTTCATCAGAAAGCTTTGTCATTCTGTCCAAACTAATTTACAAACTAACAAATGCCTTTCTTTTGATCAGGCATGAAAAAATAAAAACACAAAAAGCAATAATTTTAAATGATGATTTGCCAAAGACACACCTGTCTTACTGGCATCAAATGAAAAAAAGGAGGAGGGTTTTTTAACCATGAATCTTAATTCTATGTTAGAATGTTAGACTATAGATTGCCATGTGGTCTGCACAAGCTTGGACATCAACTTTTGAACCTTCTTCTTTCATAAAAAGTGTACTTTTGTTTGGTATTAATAACACAGTCAAAAGATTTTAAATATTTTAAGTAAATTCAAATGGTTTCTAGAGTTCAAACTTGTTTTCTAAATCTCTAAGAATTAGAGTGATTTGAACCAAAGATAATATATATTTGAACCAGGCACTGAGAGCCCATGCCTTGAATCCCAGCAAAGACAAGCATATCTCCATAAGTTTGTTGTTTTCTAACTTACAGAGTTACAGTAAACAACGTTGTGGCCCGTGCTTTAACCAGACCTCCCAGGGGCAAAACTGAGATACAGCTCCTAATTGGTATGTTTGCACACTAGAGAAATCACACTCATCTTTACAGATTATTATAAAAATCCTCTACAGAGTTATTAGAAAAGCAGCTAATTTCCAATGGGGACAAGAACAAAGAGCAGCTTTTGTGACTGCCAGTTAGCTCATCTCTGTGTATGCAACCCTGACCAATACTGCACCAGATGATACCATAATTATACATATTGTATTTATCAGTGAATTAGGAACTAGGAACTCTTCATAATAAAAAAAAAAGGAGTCCACCAACATTAGTCTGTTGGCTTCTATTGCAAACATTTTCCATGTATGGAGAATAAATATTCTGTCTTCAAAAACAAATTTGGACAGTTTAGGAAGCATGGCAAACCTTACACTCAGTCATTGCCAAACACCCTATGATGGTAAGAGCAGAGTCCTTTGCATGCTTATCTATGGAAGGAAAGCTATTACAAAGGAGCTGGTACCTATCTGAATTCCTTCATGATTAGGATATAGTAGCAAAGGGATTTGTGCCTTCCCATACTGAGAAAATAGCTCAGTTGCCTAAACGGCTCACCATTCCCTCAAAAGAGACACCTATTGGACTATGGGGACAGATGCAATGGTCATAACATTTTGTTAATTCATTCTTTACTGATGATTCATCAACCAGTGATGGAACCAAAACTAATGTAAAGCAAAAGCCTATAGATTGGGAGATGTAATGGTCAATACTAAGGAAGGAACCACAAAATCAGGGCTAAAAGACAAACAACTAGGAAAGCAAAAAGAAAATTTCTATCTCTCTAATTCATGGTGCATGCTCAATGGTATAGCTATATGGTCATGAAAACAGAAAACTGCTAACTAGCAGATAAATGGCAAAGATATGTGGTCATGGGAGGCATAAATAGAAATGACAAAACTTAGCAAAGACATCAAATTTTATGTAGCTCATACAGGCAAGACAGACCAAAAAAAATCTAAATATAATGGAAACAAGGACAAATTGGCATCATGTTCAAGCCTATAATATAATATTAAAATTTTCCAGGGATCAAATTCAGAATAAATCAGCAAAAATAATAAATTACCTACTCTAAAAACTTGAAAGTTTACCCTTAATACTAGAAACTAAGGGGAAATGGAGAACCAAATTAAACCAGAACAACCCTATGAGAATAGAAATTATAAGGAATTCATAGCCAGGTGGTGGTTTAAACCATTAATCCAGCACTTAGGAAGAACATGCCTTTAATCCCAACAGTTGGGAAGAAAAGGCAGTCACATAGGAATTATAGTGATCTAAATTTAAACTTTTCCTGTTGTCAAAAAACATATATAGATATAAAATATAACCTGCCAAAAAATGAACCCCCAGAATTAAGGTTAGGTGAGGGTCTTGTTTTTGTCTTTCCAGGAGAATAAAAAACATCCAATTAAGGAATTCAGAGGCCTCTAGGTAAGTGAAACATCTGATGAAAAAGGTCGGATCATCAAGAGAAAATGTCTTAAGAAAATGAGTAAATTGGCTAAGTGTTATCTCTCACCTCAAGCTGGTAGGTCTGAAATCCTGGCCCAGAGCACTAGAACCCATGCCACCATCTTGACTGAGCCTCTGTCCTTTCCTGCCAGACCTGATGTGGGTGAAGGCATGGACAGCCTAGGCAGGCACTCTCTTCTTTCTTTATGCCATGTGGCTGCCCTGCCCATAGTGGATTCCCAAATGCTTGCCTTCCCTGCCCTCTATAGACTGACATAAGGTGACAAATGGTCTTTCTGTAGGCCTAACTCAACTAAAGATTAAATCTGCCTCTCTCTCTCTAAATCCCCACATGCTTGTCAAAGGAAAATCCAAAATCTCTGTCTGATATTAGAAGAGCCACATGGTATGGGACAGAGGAAACAAAAAAATAAAAGACTATTCTATTGATGCTAATCTCATATATTTTTCATTTTCATTTGACCTAAAGACTTCTAAAGGTATAGTCATACAGAGTGCTAATTAATATTGGAAATAAGATTCATCCTGTATGAGGTTTTAGATTTGGGTCTGAAGTAGGTAAGTAGGAACAAAGTTTGTGTACCTTGGATGTACTTAATAGATTGTGGTCCTCAAACCTTTCTCAGATATGCTGAATATGGCATTTAAAATGTTTAAATTTTCTACATGAAAACATGACCATTTCTAAGAGTGACCTGTGAGGTTTCCAGGAAGATGATTGGGTCTTGTCATGATGAATCTACTTAGATTGTGGTAACTCTAAGCACTGGGCAAAACCGCTACTAGGACCTTCTGCTGCTCTGTTCTATGCAAACAGAGGACACCTTTGGGTTGATTGCTGTCCTCTCCCTAGCCACAATTGTCACTAAGCTGACAAACACCACTCAAAGATCATCTTTGCACTACAAACTTCTCAGGACACTCAAATTGCTGGGCTCATATAAGACTGACATGAACATTTTATAGAACTTTGAACTCAAAATACTCAATCCTAAAACTACCAAATACAGCAAAGCTGGACAGAAATAGCTTCATTATTGTAAATAGTTTTACTGCATGAGAGTTATGTTTTATTTAAACAAAATGGAAAAATACTGCAGGGTATTTTCTCTCTACCTTTTCTTGTTTGTCTTTTCACTTCTTTCCTAATAATTATAATAGTCACATCATAATCCTGCTTTGCCATTATCTTATTTTATTACATTCTGTTTATAGAACAGATGCTATTCCTGTTAATATGTCTGCCTTATTTTCTTAAAATCTTGATAATCCCTTATATTTACTTTCTAGCATTGCATTCCTTTTATGTCTGATGGAACTCCATTGTGTAAATATATCTTCTAATTTCTCTTTCCACTAGCATGTTAATGGGTATCAAAACTGATTTCATAACTCTTTACTTTGAAGAGTGTCAGAATAATATAGTCCTACAGTTATCTCTTTGTATGCTGACTTTACTTCCTTCAAATACATAACCAGGAGTGCTATAGATTGTTGCTACAGTAGTTTTATTTTTGCCTTTGTATATGCATGCATGTGTGTGTGTGTGTGTGTGTGTGAGAGAGAGAGAGAGAGAGAGAGAGAGAGAGAGAGAGAGAGAGAGGGAGGGAGAGAGAGAGAGAGGAGAGGACAGGTGAGGAGAAGAGAGGAGAAGGGAGGGGAAGGGAGGGGAGGAGAGCAGAGGAGAGGAAAGGAGAGGAGAGGAGAATATTTTCCCTAGTGACTACATTCATTTAGATTCTTGTCTTCAGTGTATAAGCTTTCTTATAATGTCTTTTTTCCCCTAAAATAATTCCTTTATTTTTTTTTACTGATTCTTTAAATGTTTTTACAGTCAAGACTTAAAGCTGGTGACCCCCGTGGTTCAATTAGGGAAAAGCTGGAAGAAGCTGAGGAGGAGGGCAAGACTAGCAGTCTCAACTAACCTGGACCCCCAGACACTGAGCCACCAACCAGGCAGCATACTCCAGCTGATATGAGGCCCCCAGCAGGAGAGGACTGCCCTTCTGGACTCAGTCAGAGAAGATAATGGATATTCTTTCAAGTATTTTTAAATTTATGTGTATTCTATAGCAGAGATGCTAAGAAGGTGAGACTTAAGTGTAGTTTTATACACTTAAGTATATATTGATATTTATTTATTGTTCAAAATGTACACACAATTACATATACGCATTACAGTTTGAACATGTTATCCCATAACCTCCCTGTCTTATTACCTCCTACTGTTTGTACTCCTTTAAACTTCTGTTTGTAAATTTGACTCATTGCAACACTGTACATCAACAAGTGAGTTGCTCAATATATCAAATAAATTATCTAGGAGGAACAAGAGATCCTTCTAGTGTGCTGAATTTTGATATACTCAGAACCACGTTAAGATATGCCATATGTAAATCTGTTCAGCTTGTAGTAACACATCAGATAAAAAAAATCAAGTTACAAAGACAAAATCTAAGACACAGAGAAGTTATAATTTCCAGAGCCCAACCTGCTAGAATAACAAAAGGGGGGGAAATTAGTTGTTTTTTATTTATTTAAATTCTAGTCACTGCCCCCCCTTTTGGTACCCCCTTCCATATTTCTTCATCACAGTCTTCCTTCTATTGCCGCATTTTCGTTGTCCAATCACGTTAGGGCAGTGACAGGCCTGTGATTGGACAGGAATAGAGAGGTGGAGCTAGAAGTTGAGGAGGAAAAAGGTCAGAGAGAGGAAAGAGGAGAAGATCATCATCACAGAGGCAGAGGAAGAGGACAATTTAGCCCCCCAGTGCTTATAACAACCAGACTAAGGTTTTTACAAGGATAGATTAATTGGGTCAAAACATTGTCTTTATCATTTGGTGTTGTACCAAAGGCAGGGGCCTGCAGCTGAGGCCAATGGCTCTCTCCGCAGTGTCAACCTGTGGCTGCATGGCACCTTAGTTTAAAAGGAGGCAACGTATAAATGAGATATTTTATTGTAGGAAGGAGAAGATGGGTCAGTCTAGTAGAGAGAAGGGAAGGAGAAGAAGGAGAGAGAAGAAGGAGAGGAAGAAAGCAAGAGAGGAACAAAGAGCAGAGAGGAGAGAGAGAGGAAGAGAGGGAGAGCAGAGAGGAGACAAAGAGCGAGAGAGCAAGAGAGTGAGAAGAGGGCAAACCGCCCCTTATATTGTATGGGATGTGACATGTCTGGCTTGTGGCCAGATGACTGGGTGTAGGGTCCAGCTAGAATGCTGGGAGCTTGGGGCATTGTCTGCCTGATGGATCTAGCACACATCGCCTGCAGGGGCACCTGTGAGGGGTTGTGACTGAAACAGGAACCAAAGATTAAGGAGTTATGGCCAAGCTTCTTCTGCCCTCTGCAAGCAGAAATTGCCCACAGGAGTGCAGTGCTCAAAGCCAAATACTCAACTGAGATTAAGTTACCTGAGTAGACCACTGCCCCACACTGCCCCACAATTTGGCACTGAAATTGTATTGGCATTTTGTAATTGTGATCTTATTATTATATAAACCTGATTAAGCTTTAAGAGTCACACTTTACCGGGTACTAGGTGATAGATGAATGATTGTGCAGGTGTGTAAAGCATTGCATGTGAGCAAGATGTTGCTGTTAACTGGGAGAAAATAGCAAGAGCCTGCTGGGACATAGTGTTGTGGCTGGACGGTACAGGCACTAGAATATGATCCGGAGGGAAAGAGAGTTTGTGGGGTGTATTCATCTTTTAATATTCTCTCAACATCCTCCCCCTTGCCTCTGAGAGGGTCATCTCCCCACCAAACCTCCCCCTTCCCTTGGGCTTCAAGTCTATTGAGGATTAAGACCTCATCTTCTCTCACTGGGGCCAGACAAGGCAGACCTCTGCTATATTTGTGCCAGGAACCTTGGATCAGCCCTTTGTATGCTCCTGGTTGATTGCTCAGTCTCTGTGAGCTCCCTGGGGATTAGTGGAAACTGCTGGTCTTCTTATGGGGTTGGTCACCCTTTCAGCTTCTTCAATCCATCCCATAATTCAAGCATAGGAGTCCAATGGTTGGGTATAAGTACATGCTTCTGTCTCAGTTAACTGCTGGTAGGGCCTCTCAGAGGACAACCATACCAGGCTCCCATCTGTAAGTACATCATACCATTAGTAATAGTGCCAGGCCTTGATGCCCCACCCCATGAGATGGATTACAAGTTGGACTGGTCATTAGACCAACTTTCCTTCAGTCTCTTCTCCATTTTTGTCCCTGTAGTTTAGATAGGAACAGTTCTGGGTTAGAAATATTGACTGTAGGTTAGTAACCCTATCCCTCTGCTTGAGCCATGTCTATCTACTGGAGGTGGATTCTTGGAGTTCCCACTCACCAATGGTGGGAATTTTGACTAAGGCTACCCTCATTGATTCCTTAAGAGTCTCCCACCTCCCAGGTCTCTAGTACTTTCTTAATAGGGTAATGTTACCTCCCACCTCCTATGCTGCTTATCTCCATTCATTCTCTTGGATCTCTGGGCCTCTCTTCTGTCTCTGCCTCCCATTCCGGATCCTGTTCCCCTTTCCTCTATCACTCCCCTTTCCCACCCAGGTCCCTCCCTCCCTCTGCCTACCATGACCATTTCCTTCCCCATTCTAAGTGGAATTGAAGGATCTTCACTTGGGCCTTTCTGCTTGTTATAAGCTGTACAGTCTGTGGCTTATATCCTAAGAATTCTCTATTTTTTGGCTAATATCCACTAAGAACACCACACATGTTCTTTTGAGTCTTACCTACCTCATTCAGGATTATATTTTCTAGTTCCATCTGTTTGCCTACAAAATTTATTGTGTCTTCACTTTTAATAACTGAATAGTATTCCATTGTGTAAATGAACCATCTCTGAGGGTTCATTTACACATCTCTGACCTCAAATTGTACTATAGAGCAATAGTAATTAAAAAAAAAAACTGCATGGTATTCATATAAAAGCAGACAGGTCGATCAATGGAATAGAATCAAAGACCGAGAAGTAAACTCACATACCTATGAACATTTGATCTTTCACAAAGAAGCCAAAACCATACAGTGGAAAAATAAAGCATCTTCAATAAATGGTGCTGGTCTGACAGTCTTTGTGTACAAAATGAAAATAGATCCATATTGGTCAACTTGCTCAAAGCTCAAGTCCAAGTGGATAAAGGACCACAACATAAAACCAGATATACCAAATCTAACAGAAGAAAAAGTGGGAAAAAACCTGGAACTCACTGGCACAGGGGGAAATTTCCTGAACAGAACACCAATGGCTCAGGCCCTAAAATCAACAATTGATAAAAAGTACATCATGAAACTGAAAAACTTCTGTAAGGCAAAACATAGTATCAATAAGACAGATCACCAACCTACAAATTGGGAGAAAACTTCACTTACCCTACATCTGACAGAAGGCTAACATCCAAAAATATATAAAGAACTCAAGAAGTTAGACTCCAAAAAACCAAGTAACCCAATTTAAAAATGGGGTACAGAGCTCAACAAAGAATTCACAACAGAAGAACCTCTAATGACTGAGAAGCACTTAAAGAAATGTTCACAGTCCTTAGTACTCAGAGAAATGCAAATCAAAACAACCCTGAGATTCCACCTTACAACAATCAGAATGGCTAAGATAAAAAAACTCAGGTGACAGCACATGTTGATGAGGATGTGGAGAAAGAGGAACACTCTTCCATTGCTGGTAAAATTGCAAACTGGTACAACCAGTCTGGAACTTAATCTGGCAGCTCTTCAGAAAATTGGAAACAGTTCTACATGAAGACCTAGCTACACCACTATTTGGTATACACCCAAAGGATGTCCCATCATACAACAAGGACAAGTGCTCCCATATGTTATTACCAGCCTTATTTGTAATACCCATAAGCTATCAGTTGAGGCTTATTTTGTGACCAATTATATGGTCAATTTAGGAAAAGGTACCATGAGGTACTGAAAAGAACCAGTGTTCTTTTGTTTTAGGGTGAAATGATCTGGAGATATCTGTTAAATCAATTTGGTTCATAACCTTTATTAGTGTCTCTGTTTAGTTTCTGTTTCAATGACCTGTCCAATAGAGAGTTTTAAAATCTCTCACTATTATTGTGTGTGGTTCAATGTGTTTTTTGAGCTTTAGTAAACTTTCTCTTATGAATATGGGTGTATTTGCATTTGACCATGCATAGATGTTCAAAATTGAAAACATGAGTAACCAATATATTGGTAAAAAACGTGAGACAAGTCTAAAAATAAGGTTCCCAAATGAGTGACTACATTTAATAAACAACCCTTCCAGTCTGCACCAGTCTACCTTGGGCACAAACTTGGCAGCCAGTGCCAAAGTCCCCAGAGGAGGTTCCACTCTCAGGTGCCCTAACAGGCCCAGGATCTTAGGAACAGGGGTGAGGAGAACACAACATCTGTTCCACCACCACCAAGAGTAACTGGGACCAGCAGGATCAAGGGACTCAGGAACTCTCCACTCTACCAGTGTCTCAAGTTCCTTCAGGTTTGCACAGGTATACTTTGGGCATGAACTCAGTTCCCACAGCTTGGTAATACCATGATCTCAGGGTCAAAGAGGCAGCTTGACACCCAGGAACTCTAACATACCTAGAATCTCAGGATCAAAAGATCACAGAGACAGCTGGACTATAAGGAGTTCTGACTCAAACAGGATTATAGGAATGACAGGCTTCAGTCAGATATAGCAAGGAAGGGAGCACTAGAGATAGTCAGATGGCAGGAGGCAAGTATAAGAACAGAAGCAATGGAAACCAAGATTACTAGGCAACAATAGAACCCAATTCTTCCACAATAGAAAATCCTGGATGCACAATCACACCAGAAAAGCAAGATTTGGATCTAAAATCATATCTCAAGATGATGATAGAGGAATTTAAGAAGGACATAAATAACTCCCTTAAAGAAATACAGGCAAACATAGGTAAACAGGTAGAAGCCCTTAAAGAGGAAACACAAAAATCTCTTAAAGAATTACAGGAAAGTACAACCAAACAGGTGAAGTAATTAAATAAAAACATCCAGAATCTAAAAATAGAAATAGAAAAGATAAAGAAATCACAAAGAGAGACAACCCTGGAGTTAGAAAATCTAGGAAAGAGATCAGGAGCCATAGATGCAAGCATCACCAACAGAATACAAGAGATAGAAAAAAGAATCTCAGAGACAGAAGATAGCATGAAAAACATTGACACAACAGTCAAAGAAAATGCAAAATGCAAAAAGCTCTTAGCCCAAAACATTCAGAAAATCCAGGACACAATGAGAAGACCAAATCTAAAGATAACAGGTATAGAAGACAGTGAAGAATCCCAACTTAAAGAGCTAGTAAATATCTTCAACAAAATTATAGAAGAAAACTTCCTTAACCTAAAGAAAGAGATGCCCATAAATATACAAGAGGCGTACAAAACTCCAAATAGACTGGAACGGAAAAGAAATTCCTCCAGTCACATAATACTCAAAACAACAAATACACAAAACAAAGAAATAATTTTAAAAGCAGTAAGGGAAAAATGTTGAGTAACATATAAAGGCAGACCTATCAGAATTACACCAGACTTCTCACCAGAGACTATGAAGGCTAGAAGATCCTGGGCAGATGTCATACAGATCCTAAGAGAACACAAATGCCAGTCCAGGCTACTATACCCAGTAAAACTCTCAATTACTATAGATGGAGAAACCAAGATATTCCATGACAAAACCAAATTTACACAATATCTTTCCATAAATCCAGCCCTGCAAAGTTTAATAGATGGAAAACACCAACACAAGGAGGGAAACTAAACTCTAGAAAAAGCAAGACATTAATCTTTTTTCAATAAACCCAAGGGAAGATAGACACATAAACCTAAAAATAACATAAAAAGTAAAAGGAAACAATAATCACTATTCATTAATATCTCTTAATGTCAATGGACTCAATTCCCCAATAAAAAGATATAGGATTACAGACTGGATATGTAAATAGGACCCAACATTTTGCTGCATCTAGAAAAGGAACCTCAGTGTCAAAAGAAAGACACTACCTCAGAGTAACATATGGAAAACAATTTTTCCAAGCAAATGGTCACAAGAAACAAGGTGGAGTAGTCATTTTAATAATGAATAAAAGCAACTTTCAACCAAAAGTTATCAAAAAGGATAAGGAAGAACACTTCATACTCCTCTAAGGAAAAATTTACCAAAAAGAAATCTCAATTCTGAAATCTATGCTCCAAATGCAAGGGTACCAACATTCATAAAAGAAACTCTACTAAAGCTCAAAGCAAACATTGTACCTCACACAATAATAGTGGGAGACTTCAACACTCCACTCTCATCAATGAACAGATCATGGAAACAGAAACTAAACAGTGGCACAGTGAAACTAACTGAAGTTATGGACCAAATGGATTTAACGGAGATCTATAGAACATTTCATCCTAAAGCACAAGAATATAACTTCTTCACAGAACATCATGGTTCCTTCTCCAAAATTGACCATATAATCAGTCACAAAACAGGCCTAAACAGATACAAGAAGGTTGAAAGAATTCCATGCATCCTATCAGATGATGAAGGACTAATGCTGGTCTCCAATAGCAACAAAAACAACAGAAAGCCCACATACACATGGAAGCTGAACAATGTCCTACTCAGTGATAACTTTGCCAAGGAAGAAATAAAGAAATTGAAGACTTTTTAGAATTTAATAGAAATGAAAGCACAACATCCCATAGTTATGGGACACAATGAAAGCAGTGCTAAGAATAAAACTCAGCTCTGAGTGCCTCCAAAAGAAACTGGAGAGAGCATACACTACCAGCTTAACATCACACCTGAAAGATCTAGAACAAAAAGAAGCAAATACACCGAAGAGTGGTAGACTGACCTGGCCTGCAGGTCAAGTTATTCGGGGGAATGAGGAGGGTCACAACCTGTGACTAAAGAATGGGCTAGAGAGACAACAGGACTCAAGGAAGCATTGCTTGTCAAGAGCCGTTTACTTAGTGGAGCTGAGCATAT
>NW_022196906.1:14126008-14171508 GCF_008632895.1 Mastomys coucha
AAAAAAAAAAGGACTAGATGAGTTTAGTGCAGAATTCTATCAGACCTTCAAAGAAGACCTAATACCAATAGTCTTCAAACTATTCCACAAATAGAAACAGAAGGAACACAGCACAATTCATTCTATGAAGCCACAGTTACACTGACTATTCTCCCTTGGAGATGAAATGGCTTCTGTCCAATCAGGAACTTGTCTCAATTTTCTTTCATAGAGGACTTCATAATAGATTTTTTTCTACTTCTATCATGTTTAATGTTCTAAATAGATTTTAAAAACTGGCTGAGTGCATATTACTTTTAGCTCCAGAAGATATCATATATATTTATGAGGCATTTAACTATTATAAATTATTTTGATGATTCAAAAACTGTCAGTACTGAGTTGTATATTTTAAACTACATTTTATTAGTTTAGTAGAAAAGAAAAAAGAAATTTTTTTTTAAAAAAAGGAAAGTATAATATTAGAATAGATACTACCAAACCACATAATCATTTAGGATCATACATGACATTTTGAAAAAAAAATTTTAGTAAATTGGACAGTCCTAGAGAAGCAGATGTATTCCTAAACAAATATAAACAAAAATATTTACAAACTCCAAATTGATCATTAACAATAGTAAAGTAGTGGGGTTACATTAATAATAAAAAGCATCTCTTTCAAAAATAAAATGTAAAAGTTGCAAAGAATGGAAAGGATCAGTTATATTGTGCTAGATATTTAAAGAAAAAAAGTATTATCCAATGTGTGCTTATAGCTTGTAGTAACCACAGAAACTAAAAAAGCAAAAAGAACAGTTGATAGGATAGAGGGTTGGAGGAGCAATAGAGAAGGGACTAACAGGATACAAGAGATCTATCTTATCAGGAAATGAGAAAGGTGGATTCTTTAGGAGTTGAGGAAGGTAATACAAAAAAAATGTACTAGAAGGTAAAATAAAAAGAATTTCTAAAAAATTTATAAAGAAAATATTATTTACCTAAACCAAAACTAAATAACAAGAGAATAATTTTTACCAAGTTCACATCCAATAGAGGACTAATATCAGAAATATATAGAACTCAAGAAACTAGTATCAGGTTAGGCAGTCTCATACCCCCCAGAGGAGGCTCCATTCCCAGGCACTCTAGCACACCCAGGATCATTATGATCAGGGGCGAATAGAATATAATATCTGTTCCAAAACCACAGGGAGGAACTGGGACCAGCAGAATCCAGGGACACAGGAACCCTGCCAAACCAGTGGCTTGGATTACTTCCAGTCTACCTGGGTTTACCTTAGGTGCAAACATTGGCAGCCAATCCCACAGCCCCCAGAAGAGGCTCCATTCGAGGTGCACTAGCACACCCAGGATCACAGGATAACAGGACCCCAGGATCTCAGAAGCTTGGTCACACCAGGATCTCAGGGTCTCAGAGAAAGCTTCACACACAGGAACTCTTAACATACACAGAATCTCAGGATCACAGGATCCCTGGATCACAGGATCACAGAGACAGCTAGACTCTGAGGAGTTCTGACTCAACCAGGATTACAGGAAGGACAGGTTCCAGTCAGATACAGCAAGGGCAGGGAGCACAAGAGATAATCAGATGGCAGGAGGCAAGCATAAGAATGTAAGCAACAGAAATCAAGGTTACATGGTATCATCAGAACCCAATTCTCCCACCATAGCAAGTCCTGGAAACACCATCACACTAGAAAAGCAAGACTTGGTTCTAAAGTCACTTCTCATGATGATGATGGAGGACTTTAAGGACATAAATAACTCCCTTAAAGAAATACAAGAGGACACTGGTAAACAAGTAGAAGGCCTTAAGCAGGAAACACAAAAAAAATCCCTTAATGACTTACAGGAAAACACAATCAAACAAGCAAAGGAAATGAACAAAACCATCCAAGATGTAAAAATGGAAATAGAAAGAATAAAGAAATCAAAAAGGGAGACAAACCTGGAGATAGAAAACCTAGGAAAGACATCAGGAGTCATAGATGCAAGCATCACCAACAGAATACAAGAGATAAAAGAGAGAATCTCAGAGGCAGAAGATAACTTAGAGAGTTCAAGGCCAGCCTGGTCTACAGAGTGAGTTCCAGGACAGCCAGGGCTATACAAAAAAACCCTATCTCAAAAAAAAAATAGTCAAAAAATGCAAAAAGCAAAAAGCTCCTAACCCAAAATGTCCAGGAAATCCAAGACACAATGAGAAGACCAATCATAAGAATAATAGATACAGAAGAGAGTGAAGATTCCCAACTTAAAGGGCCAGTAAATATCTTCAACAAAATTATAGAAGAAAACTTTCTTAATCTAAAGAAAGAGATTCCCATGAACATACAAGAAGCCTACAGAACTCCAAATAGACTGGATCAGAAAAGAAATTCTGTCACATAATAATCAAAATTCCAAATGCACAATAAAAGAAAAGATATTAAAAGCAATAAGAAAAAAATGTCAAGTAACATACAAAGGCAGACATACCAGAATTACATCAGGCTTCTAACCAGAGACTATGAAAGCTAGAAGATACTGGACAGATGTCATACACACCCTAAGAGAACACAAATGCCAGCCCATGCTATTATACCTAGCAAAACTCTCAGTTACCATAGATGGAGAAACCAAGACATTCTATAACAAAACCAAATTTACACAATATCTTTCCACAAATCCAGCCCCACAAAGGATAATAGATGGAATACACCAACACAGGGATGGAACCTATACCCTAGAAAAAGCAAGAAAGTAATCGATTATTCAACAAACCCAAAAGAAGACAGCCACACAAACATAATAGGGCCTCTAACAGCAAAAATAAAAAGAAGTCATAATCACTTTTCTTTAATATCTCTTAATACCAATGGACTCAATTCCCCAAAAAGCACATAAACTAAGAAACTGGATATATAAACAGGACCCAATATTTTGCTGCATATAGGAAATATACCTCCTCAGTGACAACCTCAGAGAAAAGGGTTGGAATACAATTCGAACAAAATCAACTTTCAACCAAAAGTTATCAAAATGATAAGGAAAAACACTTCATACTCCTCAAAGGAAAAATCTACCAAGATGAACTTTCAATTCAGATTATCTGTGCTCCAAATGCAAGGGCACTCAGATTCATAAAAGAAACTTCACTAAAGTTCAAAGCGCACATTGAACTGTACACAATAACAGTGGGAGACTTCAAAACCCAAGAATTACCAGTAGACAGATCATGGAAACAGAAACTAAGCAGATATATAGTGAAACTCACAGAAGTTTTGAACCAGATGGATTTAACAGATATCTATAGAACACTTAATCATAAAACAAAAGAATATACCTTCTTCTCAACACCTCATGATACCTTCTTCAAAATTGACCAAAAATAAAATTGTCACAAATCAGGCCTCAACAGATACAAGAAGATTGAAATAATCCCATATCCCCTATCAGATCACTATGGACTAAGGCTGGTCTTAAATTCCAACAAAAACAATGGAAAACACACCTACATATGGAAAATGAACAATACTCTACTCAATGATAACTTGGTCAAGGACGAAATAAAGGAAGAAATTAAAGACTTTTTAGAATTTAATGAAAATGAAGACACATCATACCAAAACTTATGGGACACAATGAAAGCAGTGGTAAGAGGAAAACTCATAGCTCTATGTGCCTCCAAAAAGAAACTGGAGAGAAATTACACTAGCAGCTTGACAGCACACCTGAAATCTCTAGAACAAAAAGAAGGAAATACACCCAAGAGGAGTAGATGGCAGGAAATAATCAAACTCAGGACTAAAATCAACCAAATTGAAACAAGAACTATAGAAAGAATCAGGCAAACTGGGAGCTGGTTCTTTGAGAAAATCAACAAGATGGATAAATCCTTAGCCATACTAACTAGGGGGCACAGAGATAGCATCCAAATTAATAAAATCAGAAACGAAAAGGGAGACATAACAATGTAAACTATGGAAATTCAAAAATCATCAGATACTACTACAAAAGCATATACTCAACTAAATTGGAAAATCTGGATGAAATGGACAATTTCTAGACACATATAAGGTGCCAAAGGATCAGTTAAACCATTTAAACAGTCCCATAACCCCTAAAGAAATAGAAGCAGTCATTAATAGTCTCCCAAACAAAATAAAAGCCCAGAACCAGATGGGTTTAATAGAAAATTCTATCAGATCTTTAAAGAAGACCTGTACTCTTCAATACTCTTCAAAACTATTCCACAAAATAGAAACAGAAGCTACACTATCCAATTCATTTTATGAAACCACAATTATGCTTACACCTAAAACACAAAGACAAAACAAGGAAAGTGAACTTCAAACCAATATTCCTTATGAACATTGATGCAAAATTACTCAATAAAATTCTTGCCAACTTGTGGGGGGCCAGCCAGTGGATCCTCACTCTGTAGGTGCTCTCGGACTGGAGATTATTGAGTACCTGTGAATACAAGCGGGTGAGAGAACGACAAAAGAGATGGACACCGAGTAAGCTGTATCAAGGTGTGTGTTTACTTGGGGAGAACTGAGTTTATATAACCAGAGGCATAATCAAAACCAAAGGCAAACCAAACAATTTAACATAAACACGAGACCGGAGGAAGGGAACTTCAAAGGCAAGTCCGACAGTCTTTGATCTAAGGTAGTCATGCATTCTCTCCGCAGGTGGCATCCGCAGCCCTGGATCAGGCACCCTTAGGCAAAGAGGAAGGGAGCCCACATCAACTGAATCCAAGAACACATCAAAAGATCATTCATGACAATCAAGGAGGCTTCATTCCAGGGATGCAGAGATGATTCAATATATGGAAATCCATCACTGTAATCCACTGCATAAACAAACTCTAAGAAAAAAATCACATGATCATTTCATTACATGCTGAAAAAGCATTTGACAAAATTCACTATCCTTTCATGTTAAAAGTCTTGGAAAGATCAGGAATTCAAGGCCAATACCTAAATAAAGTAAAAGAAATATACAGCAAACCAGAAGCCAACAACAAACTGAATGGAAAGAAACTTGAAGCAATCCCGCTAAAATCAGGGACTAGACAAGGCTGCCCACACTCTCCCTACCTGTTCAATATTGAACATGAAATTCTATCTAGGGCAATTAGACAACAAAAGGAGGTCAAAGGGATACAAATTGGAAAGGAAGAAGTCAAAACATCAGTATTTGCAGATGATATTATATTATACTTAAGTGAGCCCAAAACTCCTAAAGCCAAAAAAAAAACAACTTCAGCAAAAAAAATGACTAGCCTTCCTCTACTCAAAGGATAAACAGGCTGAAAAAGAAATTAGGGAAACAACACCCTTCACAATAGTCATGAACAATGTAAAGTATCTTGGTGTAACTATAACCAAACAGGTGAAAGATCTGTATGACAAGAACTTCAAGTATCTGAAGAAAGAAATTGAAGAAGATCTCAGAAGATGGAGGGTCTCCCATGCTCATGGATTGGCATGATTAATATAGTAAAAATGGCCATCTTGCCGAAAGCAATCTACACACTCAAAGCAATATGCATCAAATTCCAACTCAGTTCTTCATAGAGATGGAAAGAGCAATTTGCAAATTCATTTGGTATAACAAAAAACCCAGATAGCAAAAATTATTCTCAACAATAAAAGAACTTCTGGGGAAATCACCATCCCTGACCTCAAGCTGTATTATAGAAAGTAGTGATAAAAATTGAATGGTATTGGTACAGAGAGAGGTCAGAAGATCAATAGAATAGAACTGAAGACCCAGAAATGAACTCACACACATATGGTCACTTGATATTTGACAAAGGAGCTAAAACCATCCAGTGGAAAAAAGACAGCATTTTTAGCAAATGGTGCTGGTTCAAAGAAATGTTTAACATCCTTACTCATCAGGGAAATGCAAATCAAAACAACCCTGAGATTCAACCTCACACCAGTCAGAACAGCTAAAATCAAAAACTCAGATAACAGTAGATGCTGGCAAGGATGTGCGGTACGAGGAACACTCCTCCATTGCTGGTGGGATTGCAAGCTTGTACAACCACTCTGAAAATCAGTATGGTTGTTCCTCAGAAAATTAGACATAGTACTACCTGAGGACCCAGCTATACCACTCCTGGGCATATACCCAGAAGATGCTCCAACATGTAATAAGGACACATGCTCTATGTTCATAGCAGCCTTATTTATAATAGCCAGGGGCTGGAAAGAATCCAGATGCCCTTCAACAAAGGAATACATGCAGAAAATGTGGTACATCTACACAATGGAGTACTACTCAGTTATTAAAAACAATGAATTCTTGAAATTATTAGGCAATTTGATAGAACTAGGAAACATAATGATGAGTGAGGTAGCCCAATTGCAAAAGAACACATATGGTATGCACTCTCTGATAAGTGGATATTAGTACAAACCTCCAAATAACCAAGATTCAATTCACAGACCACATGAAGCTCAAGAAGAAGAAAGACCAATATGTGGGTACTTCAGTCATTCTTAGAAGGAGAGCAAAATACTCACAGAAGCAAATAAAGTGTAGAGCAGAGACTGAAGGATAGGCTATCCATTGACTGTCCCACCTGGGGATTCATCCTAGACACTACTCTGGATACCAAGAAGTGCCTGCTGAATGGAGCCTGATATGGCTGTTTCCTGAGAGGCTCTGCCAGAGCCTTATGAATACAGAGGTAGAAGCTTGCAGCCAACCATTGGACTGAATGCAGGGTTCCACAATAGAGGAGTTAGAGAAAGGACTGAAGGAGTTGAAGGGGTTTGCAACCCCATAGGAAGAACAACAATATCAACCAACCAGCCCCCCCCCCCCCAGAACTCCCAGAGACTAAGCCATCAACAAAGGAGTACACATGGGTCCAGCTGCATATGTAGCAGAGGATGGCCTTGTCATACAGAAATGGGAGGAGAGGTCCTTGGTCCTATGAAGGTTCGATAGGTTCCCCAGTGTAGGGGATTCCTGGGAGGGGATGTAGGCTAGTATGGGTAGATGGAGCAACACCCTCATAGAAGCAGTGGGAGGGAGGATGTGATAGGGTGTTTCCGGGAGGGAGGGAAACTGGGAAAGGGAATAACATTTGAAATGTAAATAAAATGTCCAATAAAAAAAATAAACTAGGCATCTAAACACAAATAATCCAATTAAAAATTATAGTAAAGAACTAAACAAAATTACTAATAGAAGAAACTCAAATTCTTGAAAAACACTTAAAGAGATGTTCAATACCCTTAGTCATCAGGGAAATGAAAATCAAAACTACTCTGAGATTCTATCTTGCATGTATTATAGTAGCTAAGATCAACAACACAAGTGACAGCATAAGTTGAGAAGAATAGGATGTGGAATAAGGGGAAAATGCATTCATTCCTGGTGGGAGTGCAGACCTGTACCCATAATGAGACAGGTTCTTTCCATCAATCATCATTTCAGAAAATTCCCATTGTAGTACCATCCCTTAGCTTGTGCTTCTGGGTTCAATAGGAAACCTGGCTGAGCAAGCCATGTTGATTAAGCCAGTAAACAGCACCTCTCTATGGTTTTGCATCAGCTCCTGCCTCCAGCTTCTTATCCTGTTCGCGTTCCTGTTCTGACTTCCTTCAGTGATAAACAGTACTATGAAAGTGTAAGCTAAATAAACCATTTCCTCTGCAAACTACATTGATTGGGTCACGATTTTGGCTCAGCAATAGTAGCACTAAGATAGTACCAATGTAAGACAATAGGCACATTTTAGGTTTAACTAGAACTTGGCCTCCTTAATAAAGAATTCAGCAGAAACTTTAACTAGAATTTGATCTCCTTGATAATCAAATCTGTGGAAACTTATTCAATAATATTCCAGGAACCCCAGGTGAGATGTCCCAGATAAAATACCCACTGTTAAATCACCTAAATGCACAATGCTTGTAGAGGTGCTAAACCGCCCTCTACAATTTCAGAGCAAGATACCAAGATTTTTGCCTTTAACAGACTCTAGCTCTAAATACTCAGGGCTGGGTTCATTACACCTGAGTATAGTCTCAGCTAACTGAAACAAAGACTATAAACTGTGTCTGAGTAGTCATCTCTGATGGATACCTGCAAAATTTTGGAGTCATGAAGAGAGATCTACAGGGACTGTACCCCAATTCTTAGGTACATTAAGACCTCCAAGAGTAGAGAACATTGCACCTGGTGCAGAGAATTCCTGGGGTGTGCACAAGCTTAAATGTTCCAGAACCCCAGAAAAATCCTGCCAACATTCCAGAGGCACAAATCACTGCAAAACATTCCAGAGGTACCCTGACACCACCATCCAAAAGAAAAAAAAAAAGGTGAACATTGGTCTGAACAGCACTTCGAGGTAAGTTTTTTCTATAAGATATGCCATGTGTTTATAATGCAAAAGGGAAAACCAGAGATTACTGTAGATCATGGTCTAGGGAACCATGTGAGATGTCAGTAGGTTCCTGAGGTATGATCAGGTGTATGAATGTTTGGTGGCCACCTCTGGTTGTATTTACTATGTATCTCTCTGCATAACCGTCTCTCTTTGTGTGTTTCTGACAGTACTGTTGATTGGAGAAACCAATCTAAAATGAAAAGTAAGCTTCCCTGATACCACAGTCACTGCTGACATATAGACAGCAAATGGCTTCCTTCCCTCTGGTTCATGGGCTATGCTGAGCCGCTCACCCATGCTGTGGCTCCCACTACAGAAAACTACATTGGCCTTGCCATGCTGGCTATTTGCTGCTGTTACCATGGCAACACCAGCACATCCTGAGGAGCAGTGGCAGTAGTTACCATTTTCCTTGCAATAACCAATGGTTTTCTCCAGTGTGAGAACCAGCCCCCTCCTCTTGACTTAAGACTTGTGTCCTCTTGTAGAGGACCTGAATATTTCCTGCCAGATCAGGTCACCAAAAGAAACCATAAACCTCTATCTGTGCTCTCAGCCTTGGTGGAGGATATTGACTTCCCCACATTGTCATTCGGGAGTTTTGTCACTTGACTTCTGCTTGAAGTCCCAGGGTCCTGTACCCATTTTTTGTAGGGAGGGCTGTCACGCAGCACTTGTTTACTTCAGTAATGCCTGTGTGTCAGGTCTAAAAACCTGATCACAGACCTGAGGCGTACGTTTCAAAGGGAGCCAGTCACCGGGGGTATTCAGTCGCTGGCATCTCCTAACTCAGATGTGCTCTGGATTGGTCTCTGCAAAAGTCTGTGGAGAGTTTTGTGTGCTTTCTTTATTCAAGCATAAAGGTGCCCTAAGAAATATTTCACTATTAGCTAAAACTGAGATTGAACATTATTTCCTGGCTTCCAGTGTTTCAATGATCCTAATTGATTTCCTAGCTGTAATTAGCTTGGAATTTTTTACAAGGAAGCTTCCCACACAAGGATCAGTCCCACACAATGCAGAATTGCTTTACATACCAGAGAGAAGTTGTAGGGCTTCCATCACAAATTATCTATGTTACAGCCAAGGAATGCTAGTATATGACCTTCAGCTGTTTGCCTCAGACAGACCCAGAGAATTTATCTTGGGGATACCAAAATAGCCCAGGAAGAAGGACAACACTGCTCCCCCACTTTGCACCTAGCTGCTTGTTCTCACTGCCCTTCATGTGGCCATCTCCTGCCTATGTGATCCCTGACATCTGCCCTGTTTCTGTACACTATATAAGCCTGATTTTTACTTTGTGCAAATGCTCTCAGATACCACACTTCTTTGTGTCATCTCTGTTTGTCACTCGCTGAATTCTTGGCCCATCAGGCCAGAACTCTAACACCCTATGGAACAAGGGGTCCCCAAAGCAACCCAGTCCATGGCAGAGGGCCTTAGAGTGTGTTCATGGAGAAGAAATAGTGCTGAACCACAAGCCTTCTGAGCCTTCTGTGGACTACTCTAAACAACTGGTTCTAACTAGGGGAGAAGTGTGTAATTCCCCAAGTTGTGACTGAGGGAAGAGGGGGAGCATGATAAGTAAAATCGCAGCTTTTTCCCCATTCATAGTGCCTGTCTCCTTCTCTACCAGTAATTTGTATAATTGGAGGAACCCAAACTCTTCACTTTTGGAAAATGTTCTCAGATAAGGGGTCATTGAATACTTTGTTTTTGCCAAATATTAAGGGAAGAATTAAAAGCAGCAAGATAACTCAGGCTACTAATGTACCTGATGAATTGTTGGCTAAGTTTCTGGAAAAGCTCTATAAGACATATAGAGTATTTATTTCCAAAGACCCAGATGTCCCTGGTCAGTGAATACTAATAGTGCCATTTTTATTCAGTCATCCCCAGAAATAAAAAGGAAGCTTCAGAAATTAGAGATACTTGAAAGAATGAATAGTTTTCAACTTTTGGAAATTGCTCAATGTAGCTGAAGACAAAGAAGGAAACTCTCCCATTTGTTACTCACTACCCTTAGGAAACAGACAGGGAAGGAAATGAGAGAAATAGAGCAGGAGTAAGGGGTTCAGGGACTTTCCAGCATTGTTTTATGGAGCTCTGAGTGGAGATCTTTTGAAATTAGACAAAAATGTTCACAAAGCACCCTGCTCCACTGTGGGGCAGTGGGCTGTTCTGACAGCCGGAGTCTGAAAGAGCATGCATTCATCACTAAACAAGCTTATCAGTTGGAAGACCTGGATGGGCCTACAGGCCTTATATGCCCCCTGGTGGCTCAAGTAGCCACCAATCTTCTAGGGAGAGATATTTTACAAGCCCTAGAGGTAGTTCTTACCACCCAACCAGAAAGAAGCCACATTACAATAGAGGACGTTACCTATAAAGATAATATCCAACTGAGAAGATAAAAAATAAACCTCCAAATCACCCCTAATCCTAGGGGCCACTGTCAGATTTACTACTTTCTACCTTGAGAACACTATATCCCTGAAGGCAATCCAAGCTCTAAACTCTGTCAATACAACCCTAAAAGATATGGTTCTTGCTAGGTATGACCCAGCAAAATCTATACAGCTCCTTATCTTTATCTCCTCCCCTACACTTAGGGAGCCCTTTACCAACCTCAGGGAGTGCTGGAATGACTCCACACTCCAATGGGTGGTGCACTCCAAATTTTAAATGAGGTGGATGCACTCACTAGCATGTTTAAAATGGCAGGGATAGAGCCCTATAAACCCTAGGGAAGGAACCTGACATTCTTGTCACCCCCTTCTCCCTCTCTGACATTCAGTGGCTGATCAAAAATCACTCCCACTTTGCTATCAGCCTGATAGGATTTGCAGGACAAATTGATAACTATTACCCTGACAAAAAAAATGGGCCTCTGCCTTCCCTTTGTTGCAATGGCTGCCTCCTAAACTATTCTCAAAGGAGCCCATAGCAGGAGCCCCCTCAATATTTACTGATGGGGAAAAGAGGGGAGCTGCAGCAATAATATACTACTTCCCTGAGGATGAACCCCCTATCACCCAATTCAAAGAACTACCCAATCACTCCCCCCAATATAAAGAATTATATGCCTATGTTTGCCTCCCAAGTGCTGGGATTAAAGGCGTGCCAGAGCTATACAGAGAAACCCTCTCAAACAAACAAACAAACAAACAAAAAGAATTATATGCCATCTATCTAACTCTAAAAGATGTCAAGGGCCCCCTCAATCTCTTCTCAGACAGTGTAAATTTGCTCCCCTGGTTGTCAAGATCCTTCATCAAACTAGATGTCAACCCAATTTCCCCTCTACTTATACAAGTCTCCACCCTCTTACAGGAAAGAGACTCCCCCATCTACATCCAGCATATCCGATCTCACAGTCCCTTACCAGGTCTTATATCCGAGGGAAATACACTTGCTGACCAAACTGCCTCAATGGGGAAATTCATGGCCTCCACTGAACAAGCAGATCAATTTTATTCATTCTTGCACACAAATATAAAAGAGCTTCATGCCCACTTCCCCCACATCCCTCTTGCTTGACTCTAAAGGATAGTAGACACATGCTCCTCCTGTGCATCCCTTACTACCACTTCAGTTTTACAAATGATGGGTACCAATCCCTGAGGCCTTAAGTCTAGTGCCTTTTGGCAAATTGATGTCATCCATATTCCCCAATTTGGTAGACAAAAATATGTTTTCATCACCATAGATACCTACTCTCATTTTATATGGGCTACAGCTGAAACAGGTGATAACTCAAAAAGGTTGATTCACCATATGCTCTCCACCTTTGCCATCATGGGCATTCCTCAACAGATAAAGACTGATAATGGTCCAGCCTTCACTAGCTCTCATTTCAAAACTTTCTGTACACATTAGGAAATTGCCCATCATACAGGAACGCCCCACAACCCCAAAGAATAATAGAAAGAACACATCAAACCCTAAAAGCCCAACTCCTAAAACAAAAGGCAACCACCTATCCCCCTAATGTACAATTAACGATGGCTCTGACTATCCTAAACATATTTAATATCTACAAAAACTCCAAACATCCTCCTATCTCCCTCCATTGGCATACACCAAAATTAACACCCACCCATCAGTACGATGGTAAGACCCTCTAGATGGAATTTGGAAGGGACCAGACCCCTTCCTTACAACCAGGAGGGATTTCTCTTGTGTTTTCCCACAGGACCAACCTAAGCCTATCTGGGTTCCCGCCAGAAATGTCTGACACCATCCCACCAACCAAGAAGATGGCCTGCCTCTCATTGGTAGATCAAGGAAAGAAGACAAAGAGTAGGCAGCAGAGAACATACCACACCCAGAAGGTCAACAAGATCTCCTGGAAAGACATCCATGACCTGGTGACTACTGCCCAGGCCTCTGCAAGCTCCCCTCTCCTCTATTCTCTTGGCTGTTTTTGTCATTCTTCATGCTAACTCTGCTACTGCCCAGCTTCTCCTTCGCCTTCCGAACACATACCACTGGAGATTCTATGCTAGGGAAACCTACAATGGACACAACAAAATCATAGGGACTCAAGATTGTCCACTCAAAGGATGTTGAACCAGGATTGAGATCCTTTTACACCCAGATTCCATCTCTACTACCCCCAGCCCCTTTCTCTGTTTTCCTTACCGAAACACAGGTGAATGTCTCCAAAAGGTCTCCATATATGGAGGGTGCAGCTACTGGAGCTGCAGAATAGAATCCACCAATAGTGGTGGCAACATGTTCACTAACCTTAACACTCATTTTCAGCTCTCCATCGGCAATCCATGGGATGAACGTTGGCAGACTGGTGTCAAGGGTAAACTTTACCCCCATGGCTATCTTTGCCAAATACCCAGTTTCTAACCTGCACACCTCCCGTGAGCTTGTTCCTGCCTCCAAATCAGCCTTTACGCATGCTAATATTACCCAACAGGAAAATAAGTCTCAGAAGGAGATGCAGGCTATCCTCTCCTGGTTACAATACATCCAAAATGCAGCTGACCTCCTTCCCTTAACAACTCATCCCAACTCCTCCCAATACTTTTTCTGTGCTTCTCTCTTCCAACCATTATTAGTAGCCATTCCCATTAACATTTCCTTTTATGACCTCCATGGAACCCTCCCCACAAGGAAAGCACAGGACATTCCTCTCTTTGACCTACCCTGCCCTCTTTACTTTGCAGGGCCCTCCTCAAAACCCCATCTTACATATGTCTGTGACATCACCATCACCAAATCAGTATGTGTTAACCTTCCTGCCTTCCTCTGGTGTTAAGGCACTACAGGTGCCTGGATTAACCACCCTTTTCAAGGCTCCTGCACCCCCATGATGATTGTTCCCCAGGTTTATCTCTATGAACCTGAAGAACTCGTCTTATAGATGGGAGAAAGCCAAAAGAAGAGAGAGATCTTCATCCCTCTGCTCATTGGACTAGGCCTTGCTATCTCACTGGGTGCAACAGGAACTGCTGGAACAGTTCTTGTCCAAACACTGGCCAGCGACTTCTAAGATAAGCTTGACCAGGCAATGGCTTCCACTACAGACAGCCTCGAGTCTCTTCAATGCCAGATAACCTCCTTAGCAGGAGTCGCTCTCCAAAACCAGAGAGCCCTGGACTTACTGACTGCTGAACAAGGAGGGACTTATATTTTGCTGCAAGAGGAATGTTGCTTTTATGTCAATGAATCTGGACTGGTAGAACAAGATATACAAACACTTAAAGAACTCAGAGGGACCCTTCAGGCATGCTATAATCCAAATATCCCTACCCCTTGGTACTCTAACCTCTTGGTAGCTTGGATTCTTCCCCTCCTTGGCCCCATACTAGCCATTGTAGCCTTGCTCCTCTTGACACCCTGTCTCATTCAGTTTCTAAAGCAGCAGATGAATAGCATTGCAAAAATCACCACCAATCAGGTTCTGGTTCAGTATCAAACCATTCCTGACATGTTATTCCAATAACACCTCTCACTTATAAAAAAAATGGAGGAGTTGGAGGGCAGTGGGCTGTTCTGACAGCCAGGGTCCAGTAGAGCAGCCACCTTAGAACCCCAGAGACCCACTGAGCCAAGTAAATTTGTTCACAAGGGATGATAGGACTTCAGTGATAGCTCCTGAGACCAATGGCTCAGATTTCAGTCCAAATCCCTCACAACAGCCCCAAAAGAAGAGGTGTGTAATATTGGTCAAGCTCTCTTACATGCAAATAAAGATTCTCAGCCCAAATCAATGAGAGATAACTGCTGCCAAAACCTGAATGACCCCCAAAACTATATATATGTATGGTATCCATGAAAGATCTACTCCATGGTCTGAGCCTTTTGTTCTTAGAGCTGTAACACTCGGGAAGAGATTTGCTCTCCCAAAATGTGGCTGAAGCTGCGCTGCACTCCTCACTGGCTAGTAGGTCTATCAGCCCAGCCTGACCCTACTCAGTGCAGGGCAGTGTGGAGAAACAGAGTGGTCTGGAAGACACAGCACAGATGGCCCCATCCATGCTTGCTCAATTCCCTTCACAAGGGCTCCTTCACCAAGCCAGGCCAGAGATCTCCATGGGAAACCTCCAGCAATAAGACCCACACTCCAGTGTGTAGATGATCTACTCATGGTTCAGACCACTGAGGAGGAATATAAACAGGAAACAGATGGCTCTTTAGAGACCCTCCAAGCCATGAGGTTTAATATCTCAGCCAGAGAAGTTCAGCTCTTCATCCCTTAGGTTACATACTTAAGTGAAACCTTAGAGAAAATAAGCAGTCACTTTCCCATAACTATGTTTCAGCCATCCTGTAAATTCCCATTCCCACACCAAAGAAACAAATGTGGGGATTCCTGGGGGTGGGTGAATACTGCTGGATATGGATGCTGGTATTTGCTGAGATGGCTGTGCAGCTTATACCACCAGCAGAGTTATACAGCCTTAGGAGTTGACTGAGACAGAGCATAAGGCCTTCACAGCATTTAAAAAGGCCTCAGTGTCTTCCCTGTTCCTGGCCCTAGTAATCACAGACATTACTAAGCCATTCTATGTGGATGTGGATGAAACAAGAGGCATTGTCTGAGGGCTCTTCATGAAAACTCTGGGAAAGACCAGTATCATATCTTTCCAAGAGATTGATCCAGTTGTGTGAAGATAGCTGGCATGTATAAGGGCTATAGCTTCCACAGTCCTGCTGGAAAAAAAATAGAGAGAGAGGAGAATGAACATGCTTACAAATTAACCTTGGGGCACAAACTCTTCCTGACAACCTCACATTCTGTTGAGGCCTTCTTGTGGGGCACACTCAAAAAATGAATATTTAACATTTGGGTGACCCATTACCAAGCCCTGCTGCTGGATCAACTCTGTACTCAGTTTCACAAGACATTAGCCCTCGATCCTGCCAGTCTCTTGCCAGATGATAACCTTAACCTTGCATAACTGTCTTAAAGTAACTGGCCAACTGATAGATCAGTCTATCAGACTTGCTCTAAATGACATTTTGGCAGTGATACCAGATGAGGTACTGTTCACAGATCAGAGCAGTTTCTTCTAAGATGGAATCAAGTCAAAAGGGACAGTGGTGATGACCCAAGATAAGACTATCTGAAAACAGTCTTTACGCTGAAAATCTCAGCTCAGGGAGCTGAGTTTCTAGCTTTGCCTCAAGTACTCTACTAGAAGAAAGATAAGGCTGTTACCATATACACTGATAGTCAATATGCTTTCGCCAAAACTCATATTGATGTAGCACTATTCATGGAAAAAGGATTGCTTCCTCAGAAGAAAAAATGAAAAATAATGGGGAAAACCTTACATCTATTGGAAGCTACCTGGTAACCCAAAAGGGTGGCCATTAGTCATTGTAAAGGACACTAGAAAGGAAATTCCCCAGAATGCAGAAGCAACAGACTAGCAGACTTGGCCATCCAGGAAGTAGGGTCTCTCAAAGTCTTGGTAAGTAGCCCTGTCATGGCCTAGTTTACCAAGCTGCTTGGAATACATCCCAGGGTAAGATTGGCTTGGCAAAAAATAACTGGCCAAATAAGATATAAAAAGAATAGATCAAAGAAATAAGAATTGATCTATTCTTATTTCCTTGTACAAAGTTCAAGTCTAAGTGGATCAAGGACCTCAGTATAAAACTAGATACATTGAATCTAATAGAAGAGAAAGTAGGGAAGAGCCTTGAACACATTGGTATAAGGGAAAATGTCCTATACAGAACACCAGTGGTGTAGCTGCTTGCAGCTACTATGAACAGATTTTCTGGAAGAGAAGTAGGAGCCTAAAGAGAAATTATGGGAACTGGACAGAGAAAGGAAATAAAAAATGGGACCAAGGCATGGTGTGCTTTCAGTCCGCCATGTGTATTCAACTGTGTAACAAGCAGGCAGGCAGGCAGAAACCCCTCCCCCAGTCCATCAGCATCTTGCAGCCAAATCAGCATCTTCATCTTTGGTCTCTGGAGGCAGGACTTCAGGCATAGCAGGAACTTGGAGAGAGGCATGGCTATTAGCAGGAACCTGGAGGCAGAGAAGTGGCAGGGACAAAAAGGGCTTTGTTTAAGTCAGGAAGCCCGGCCCCATGTGGGCCAGTGGCTTGTGGCAAGACAAGATCTGAGAAAGCCAGCTCCTGGCTGGGGGAGGGTCACAGTTCCTCTTTATTTATTTAATAAAAATTAGCTGGACTGGGGCATAAGATATATTTATGCACCATAGTCCTTCCTGGGAATTTTAGAGTGGCTTGGTGACCCTGCCTGTCTTAGGTGTGGATCCACTGGTCTTTCCCTTACCTGTTTTTGGAAATCACGTGCAGCTAGTTTGTGTGTTTTTACACAAACCGGGCCTTTTCAGTGTTTATGATTAATAAACACAACCTCTTGGCATGTGACCCTGTCTTAGGTGGGTGAAAGCCATAGATACAGAAACCCATCCTTGGCCACAGGCCCTAACAGCACACTTTATCCCTGTACAAATCAAAGCCACAACATGCCTATAACACCGTTTCTTCATCACGATGAATAACTGCCACATAGAGCCTCTCTGAAGTCCAGGGTAGAGTAGGGCCTGCATGTCTGTAATTAACCTGCAAAAGTTCAAAAGCAGCAAGCTTAACATTATTTTGAGGATGTCCCAGGCACTTCAGCAAATTAGCAATACTCAGGCCCAAGGTTTGGCCTCCAGGTGTAGGGGAAACCGTTGTCAACCCTCAGAAAAAAGTGGAGGCTATTTCAGCAAAGTGGACTTTGTAGGCTAATAAAAATTTTTGACCATTATTTTAGTTGAAAACATGTTTATTAAAAAAGACTCTGGATCTGTATACACTTGATGAACCAATGTTTCAGGCAGCCATCGTGTTCCAACACAATTGGAGCCTCTTCCCCAGATTAAAACAAAGTCAGGACCATACCACGTGTTAGCAAGTGGATCTCGCCATTTTACCACAGCATAAGAACTGGAAATGTGTGGATGCCAATGGCGATCCACAGCAGACTGACCTTTAGTATCAGACTGCAAAAAGATTTTTAAAACAAGCAAAAAGCGAGATGTGCTTTTGGAGGTAACTTTGGAGTGGAGGGTATGACAATGGCTCATGCTCTACAATCGAGAATTGATAAATGGGACTTCAAAAGATTGAAAAGTTTCTGTAAGGCAAAGGACACTGTCAATAGGACAAAACAGCAACCCATAGGTTGAGAAAATATCTTTACCAGCCCTACATTGATAGAGGGCTTGTATCCAAATTATACAAAAACCCAAAGAAGTTAGACTCCAGAGAACCAAATAACCCTATTAAAAATGGGGTACAGAGCTAAACGAAGAATTATCAACTGAGGAATCTTGAATAACTGAGAAGCACTTTAAAGAAATGTTCAACATCCTTGGTCATCAGGGAAATGCAAATGAAAACAACCCTGAGATTCCACCTCACACCAGTCAGAATGGCTAAGATCAAAAACTTAGGTGACAACAGATGCTGGCAAGGATGTGGAGAAAGAGGAACACTCTTCCACTGCTGGTGAGACAGCAAGCTGGTAAAAACCTGTGGGCTCCCTCCCCCTCAACCTGGAGAGCGAAACTGAAACTACTCTCAGCCTCAGGACTGCTGATGCCACCTGCAGATGCTGGACTACCCGAGATCAAAGACCATTGGACTTGCCTTTGAAATTCCCTTCCTCTGGTCTCCTGTTTATGTTTAATTGCTGGGTTTTGGTTAGCCCTTGGTTTGATTATGCCTCTGGTTTTATAAAATCAGTTTTCCCCTAGTAAAAACACACCTTGATACATCTTCTTGGTGTTGGTTTCTTTTGTCTCTCCCTCACCCGCTTATTTCCACAGGTACTCTATAATTCTCCAGTCCGAGATCACCCACGGACTGAGGGCCCACTGGCCAGTCTCCCTCAAAAACCACTTTGGAATTCAATCTTGCAGTTCCTCAGGAAACAGGAAATAGATCTACCTAAAGACCAGCTATATCACTACTGGACATATACCCAAAAGTTGCTCCAATATACAGCAAAGAGACATTCTATGCTGTGCTTATAGCAGCCTTATTTATAATAGCCAGAAGCTAGAAACAATCCAGATGTCCTCAACAGAAGAATGGATACAGAAAATGTGGTACATTTACACAATGGAGTACTACTCAGCTATTAAAAACAATGACTTCGCAGGAAAGTGGATGGAACTAAAAAATGTCATGCTGAGTGAGGTAACCCAGACACAAAAGAATAAAAATGATGTGTAGTCACCGATGAGTGTATACTAGCCCAAAAGCTCGGAATACCCAACCAATAAACCATATGGAGCTTAACAAGAAGGAAGACCAAAATGGGGATGCTTCAGTTCTACATAGAAGGAGGAACAAAATAACCACAGGAGGTACAGGGAGGGACCTACCTACCCAGAGCCATATCTTTTAGAACTCTATTGACAGAATTTAGAGCTTGGACTTCTTCCAGGGACAGTGTTCTCAGGGAGGTGGGATTTTTCTCTCCTTTCAGGAGGTTGAAGAGGGTTTGAAGGGTGCTTGCAGGAAGAGGGAGCCAGGGCAGAAGCCAATTGAGATTGCCCAAAAAGCTCTCTAGGGAGGCAAGAGTTAATTTTTGAAGGAAGGAAAGGGTGGGTTTGAGGGGATGTATTGAGGTAAGGGAGATCTCTGTTCCTAAAACTGAGATGGGTGGAATAAGTTGGATTTTGTGAGGGGCTATTTTGAATCCTAGAGCAGATAGGGAAGGTATTGACTGGTCCTTAAGTTGGGAAGGGGAGTCAGAAGAGTTCCCCTACAGTAAAATATCATCCCTGTAATGATAGACAATGAGTCTTTTGTCTATATAGTTTTAATGCACTGGCTACAGCATCCTGACAAATAGTTGGACCGTTAACTATTACCTGTGGAAGGACAGTCCATTCATTTCGTGTTGCTGGGCCAGAGTTGTTGAAGGGGGGAGGTGGGGTACTAAGAATGCAAAGCATTCGCAGTCTCAGGGGTAGAAAGGGATAGAAAAAAACAGTCTTTTATATCTACTGCTAACAGAGTAACATTGGTAGGGATGACTTAGATGTGGGGTAGCTCTCTTTGTGGGGAGCCCCAGATTCTCATGGTTTTGTTAATTGCCCTCAAATCTTGTAATAATCTCCGTCCCTCTGAGCTCTTTTTTATAGAGAACACAGGGGTATTCCATGGACTGTGGGAGGGGCAGATGCTTTTTAGCAACAGCTGTTCTACCGGTTGTGTGAGGGCTCTAAGCTTCTCCCTTGATAGAGGCCACTGTGGGACCCAGAGAGCTTCATTGGAGAGCCAATAAGGCAGGGAGTATTAAATCTAACAGTGGCCCCTAGAATTAGGGGTGATTTGGAAGAGGGTTTTTAGTGTCTTCTTCGGCATTACTTTCTTTATCGGTATTGTCCTCTATCTAAATGTCTCTTTCTGGTTGGGTGGTAAAAACTACATCTAAGGCTTGTAATGTATCTCTCCCTAGAAGACTGGTGGCTACTTGAGCCCAGAGGCCAGTAGTTCCATCCATGTCTTCCCACCTGTAGGCCTGTTTGGTGATAAATGCTTGAGAGGTACCCTCTAGGCCTAGAAACTGGGGCCCAGGAATCAGTTGCCAGTCACCTAGGAACTCTTGCTGTCTTAATATTGTCATCTACTCCATTATCAATAAGACACTTGAATGGTTCATTATCTATTTTAGTGGTTAATCTTGGGTGGGAGCATTCTAAAATGCTGGGCACCCATAAAACTTCTTGGGGGGTAGTTGTCCCTCTTACTGTCAGGGCTGAGGGCTGCCCCATCTGAAGTTTAAAGGTTCCATTGCCTTACCATCCTTATCATATCCAACAGTACAGTATCTCTTTCAGTGAAAACCTTTTCTGCAGCAGGGATAAATTTTCTTAGAGGGATTAGGATCTGTTATGGGGAGTTTTATGGGCATTCATTCCTCCAATGTCCTGTCTCTCCACATTTGAAGCATATTCCTTCTGTTTTTACTGCTGCTACAAATGCCTGAGAAATGGATGTAATCTAATGTGATGTGGTTCCTATATCCTATATGTACCTATCATGATACTCCTCCCAGAGACCCTGGCAAGCTAGTCTGGATTCAAAAGTCATGCTTTCCCATACAATGATTTTAAGAAGGAGGTCTCTGGCTGTGGGTTTGGGAATTTTTTTATTAGGCTCATTCTAATTCTGAGAACAAAAGCAGATATGGGTTCTCCAGACTTTTGATGGAGAGGGAACAGGGAGGAGGCAGGGTCTTGTGACTCTGAGGGTGGAGTAAGCCTGTCCCAAGCTTGGGTTGCACAGAGGCCGACCTGTTCATAGTACCCTGCTGGCTAAGTTGCCTGCTGTGCTCCAGTAGAAAAGTATTCCTGACCAAAGAGTTCATTAAAACCCCATGGGGTATGGCCTGGGTCCCAGTTTTGCCTGGCTTGTTGATGGCAGACCCAAGCAGGGAGAGGAAGCTGGAACAGCAGGTCATCTTAGCATCACTGAGGATGAATCTTGTGAGAGCTATATCTTGGAATTTCATTCTGTAATATATGAATCTTACAACCAAATTTTGAGTTCTTCATTTTTATGGATTATGCAAAGTGCACAGGTCAGTTAAGGATGAATTTTTGTTCCTTATTTAAGCAAGTGAAGACAATCATATTTTTTATGAGTAAGTTTGATCAATAACCAAATTGTAATAAATCTTCATTCATGTTATATGAAGTATGGCATGATGAATTTTAAGGATTCCACAACCAACTATATTTATTGGCTAATTTTAGCTAAAGTTTTGGCTATAGACATTTTTATTTCTAAGCCAGTTTCAGAGCTGTTTCCCTGTGGAGGGATCAACAATTTATGTTACCTGTTCTGTTTGGTCCTTTTAATTTTTTTTTCTTTCCCATCTGTAGCTAAAATCTTCAGGGGGTCTCCCCTATCATATGTGATCCATATTACTTTAAAAGAGGCCCAAAGCCTTTTCTCTACTCCTGTTAACACATATATAGAGCCTCTCTCTCAAAATAGCATGCTCTTGGTATGGCAACCCAAAAATGATTGCTTCAATTTAGCAACCTTTCTGTTCTTAGTTGGCTATACTCTCCCAGAGGATTATTAATATCATTAATGCCACCAAAGTTATAACCACCTTCATTTTGATAATTAAAACATCTTAGAATATTTAAAACAATTTCAAACAATTATTATCTGTTGAGATAGGGTTCTCTCTATCTCTGTGCATTTGTTTCCTACATTTGAGGTCAAAGGCCTGAATTTCCTTATTCTTTCTTGTATACATAAAAGTACTTAAACAATTACTAATGCTTCTCCCTTCTATCCTTAAAACAATGCAATCTCCTATTATTCCTCCCCTGTAAGGAGATTAGTATCTGTGGATATATAATTATGTTTCCTTTCTCTTTATATGTTCTGGATTAACATCCTTTCCTATGTATTCAATTTTAATTAGATTCCCTTCTATTTTCTCTATGAGCCTATTGTCAGGCTTATTATTATATCCTCATATCAATGCAGTTTTCTTTTATTTCTCCCTTCTAATGAGATTAGTATCTATGGATATATAATTATATCCCCTTTCTCTTTATATAACTTGAGTTAACATCCTATCCTATGTGTTTAACTTCAATTAAATTCCCTTTGATTTTCTGTATGATCCTGTTTTCAGGCTGATTTTTGAGTGAATGCCATGCTAAACCATACCAGAATTCCAGTGTTCCAAAAATCTTACTTGTGAAGTCTTGACTTCTTAAATCTCCATCAACTTCTCCATTTTTATTTTACTCAGGCCTGCTCTCTGGGGACTGCCTTCTTCCAGCAGGAGCTCTCAGAATACATTGCTTGAGCTTTCCAGAGAAGCCCAAACCTGAATTCTTAACCCCCCCAACACACCCTCCATTCCCCAACCCATTTTCCTGAGTCAGCCTGAGTGTATCCCAGCCTTAATCCACAAACCTCAGAATCATGTGTGCCAAATAGCATAAACTTCTATCCTCATTCTGAACCTGTGTGGCTTGGGGAGGAACCATGTGGCTCAACTCAACTTGGCTGAGAAATCAACTCTCCCTACCTCCTAATATTAAAGGGAAGGCATGTGTGTTCCATTCAGAAATCTCCAATTAATTTTTAAAAGTGAGTTCTTGTCCCCAGTTGGGACACCATCTGTTGAATTATATTGCTAAATGCCATATATATCTGCCAACTGTGGACAACAATCTTGAGTTGCAACATGACTCTGTTTCTTGAGCCAGCGACCTAGTAGCAAGCCAATTACATTGAACAACTTCTTTCATTGAAAAGACAATTCATGCTGGGTGGTGGTGGTGCATACCTTTAATCCCAGCACTTGGGAGGCAGAGGCAGGCAGATTTCTGAGTTCAAGGCCAGCCTGTTCTACAGAGTGAGTTCCAGGACAGCCAGAGCTATACAGAGAAACCCTGTCTCTAAAAAAACAAAAAAACAAAAAACAAAAAACAAAAAAAAGAAAAGACAATTCATTATCCTTAGTAGAATAGATAACTCTATTCTACCTAAAGATTTTCCTCTCCTGAACAAAATTCATAAGTCAAAACTACTATCCATTGTCCTAAAATCTTATTCACTATTATGATACTCCACAAAGCATTGCTTCTGATAAAAAAAAAACCTCATTCCATAGACATAGAGGTGTAACATGCTTACAGAATCCACTAATATTGACAGGTATTCCCCCACTTTGAAGTAGCTGGAAAGATATAATGGTGGAGTGGGTTTTTGAAGACAGAGTTATGATGCCAACTACATAGACTTTGTTTGGAAGGCCATGGCAAATTCTTCAGAAGACAGTATACACTTTGAATCAACATTCAATATATGGTACTGTTTCTCATATAATCATGATTTACTGGTCAAGGAATCCAATATTGGAAATGGGATTGATTCTACTCACTGTGACTATAAGTGACCCAGAAAAAACATTGCTTCTTGTTCTATTTTTGTTTTGTTCTATTCACATATACATTTGATTTCAGCAAATGAGTGTTCCTGCCTGGAGACACAATTACCATTCTATTGAACGAGAAGCTCAAGCTTCATCCTGGCTAATTTTGGGTGTCCGGTGCCCTTACAGCAACAAGCTGTAAAACAAAGGACAAATAGTGTTATGAATGGAGATTGATGCAGACTGTCAAGTAACAGATTGCTTTACTGCAATAGAAGTAAGGAAGACCAGATCTGGAGTGCAGGAGATTCTTTGGCACATCTATTGGTATTATTAGATCTTGTGATTGAGGACAATGAAAAACTACAAAAACCTGATGCAACCAGATTTAAAAAGATCTCAGAACCTTCAGAATTGAAAGTATGGGTCAGTTATTCAGAGGATAAATCAAATAATGCTGAGATCCTTTCCCAGAGAGGGGAAATAAAGAACTGGTAGTAGAAGTTGGCCATATGATCAGTTTTAGAATGATGATGAATGATATCTATTCTATTTTGTTAAGAATGTGTTTGTGTATCTAAACACATACTTTGAGTCAATAGTTACATTTTCTTTCCTTATTTGTCATGTAAGATGATAATTATTGAGATATAAATCATTATTTTGATTATATGTGAGATAATAAATTATTAGAATTTCTCCTTGGATATTTCCATCTATTATTAAATATATAATGCATTTGTGGTAGTATATGGAATAGTTATGCCATGTAAGGTAGAACTATGACCGGCTATTGATTTCATATGGACTTAAGTATGATATCAAGAGATTCAATAATGTGTTGTGTTGACAAAGAGAGAATTTTGATGGCTTATCTTGGAATCCAACTGTAATAAATCTAGAATCAACTAAAAATGCAAACTACTGGGAACTCGTGTGAGAGATTTTTTTCCTGATCAGATTTTTTTTTTTTTTTTTGGTTTTTCGAGACAGGGTTTCTCTCTGTAACCCCGGCTGTCCTGGTACTCACTATGTAGACCAGGCTGGCCTCGAACTCGGAAATCCGCCTGCCTCCGCCTCCCAAGTGCTAGGATTAAAGGCGTGCGCCACCACCGCCCGGCTCCTGATCAGATTTTTAGAAGAAAGAAAATGCTACAGCATTTTCTCTGTCCAATCAAATTAGGGCAGTGACAGGCCTGTGATTGGACAGGAATAAAGAGGTGGAGCTAGAGTTGAAGAGAAAAAAAGGTCAAAGGAGCAGGAGGTGAAGGAGTGATCATGGAGACATACAATGAGAATGAGCCAGACCCCACAAGATTATACAACCAAACAAAGGTTTTTTACAAAATAGATTAATTGGGTTAGAATATTGTCCTCATTATTTAGTTCAAAAATTATTGAATTGGCTTCTTGTAAATTGTGATTTTTATTATTATATAAATCTGATTGGATATTAAGGCCTTAAGAGTCATGCTTTACTTACTGAGTCTTAGGTGCTAATTAGATGAATGATTGTGGGAGTGTGTAAAGAGTTACATGTGAGCGAAATGTAGCTTGCTGGGAGAAAATAACAAAAAACTCTGGAGCTTAGTATTGAGGCTGAACTGTATTAGCACAAGAATGTGGCCCAGTAGGAAAATGAGTTTGGGGTGGATTCATTTTTTAATACTTCCCACAACACCTTAAGTCTGATTAGCAGATTCTGCTAATGGACAAAAAAAAAAAAAAAAAAAAAAAAAAAAAAAAAAAAAGAACATAGAAAAAAAAGCTTTGCTTTTTGCCTACTTGCCCTAAATTTCATTGAAAAAGTTATTCTATCTAGTTGCTCTGGCATTACTTCACCAATATTATAACCAACTTATTCATAATTGCCACACAGACTGACAACTAGAAGGTCTCTAGGAATCTTCCAGAACTCTAGTACCAGACTAAAACTGCAAGACATATAGTATCCTGGGTCATAGACAAAACAACTGCTTGATTTGTGGCCTGTCCATCATGAGATATTGATTGTTGTACTACCTGTACCACACCATATAAGCTTATATAAACACAGACACACACATGTATTATGTATACACACACACACAAGTGTGTGTGTGTGTGTGTGTGTGTGTGTGTGTGTGTGTGTGTGTGTGTGTGTTAGGGTTCTCTAAAGGAACAGAGATTATAGAATGTGTGTGTGTGTGTATGTGTGTGTGTGTGTAAGTATGTATGTATTGAAACAACAGAAGGTCCAAGAATCCAGCAGTTGTTCACTCATGAGGCTGAATTCTTCATGTATATTTAATTTTTCTATTATATACCTGCTGATCTCCTAGGTAAAGGGCAAAATAAAGATGCTCTCCTTCATTCTATGTTCTATACTACCTACCCAAAATACAGAAGCCTGGCATATGGAAGCCTGGGAGCTAGGGAAGAAAGCATCTTTAAAATAGGACTACAGAAGAAAGGGCTGAAAGAAAGGACATCTAGTTATGCACATAGGCTCCCTCTTGTTATTCCTGAGTCTTACTTAAAACCTCATTCACACTCCCCAGCCCCGCCTCACCTGTGGATGGGAGGCAAGGCACAAGTTATACCAGTAGTAGTTCAGCTTAAAGAGGGACAGTCTGAGCAAACTTGGAGGAGGATAAAGCTCAAGTGTGGAAACTATTTGGGTGGAGCTGTTCACCGTCCATGGTGGGGCATACAGGTGGACTTGTGCGTAGTGTAGAATTCCTGCATTTACACTAGATACCTAAGAGCCACTCAAGGTTCCAAGTGAAGCTGGCAGCCATCTCAGACATGGAAGCACAATGCCTGTCACAGGGGCAGGAGTAGACTTTGTTATTTTAACAGACTCTCATTCTGGCCTTGACCTCATGGTAATCCTCCTGCCTCAGCCTCTCAAGTGCTTATGATCAGTCTGAACTCCCATGTTTAACCAGATTTTGGCCCGTTGGAAAGGACTCCCAAATGACCCTTGGTCAAACTTTCTTTCCTAATCATATAATTAAATGTTTCTTTTTCATTCCCACGAATGGAGTGTTGTGATGCTGCATCGCAGTGAATGTGAAACAGGTGAAAATCCTTATTTTCATTAAGTCAGACATTACAGTTTTGGAGAAAAGAAAATACAATGACACCTTTCTCAATAAATCTTTCCATTCTTTGGAAATTATTTGTTTAATTTTTAAAAATTTAATATGTATGGTGTTTTGTCTGCATGCATGTCTACGTACAACTTGAGAGCAGTGCCCACAGAGGTCAGAAGAGGGAGATAGATATCTTGGAGCAGAAGTTTCAGACAGCTGTGCACTGCCACATGTGTGTGGGAAATTGAATCTGGATCTACAGCAAGGACAGCCACTGCTCTTAAGTGCTGAGCCATCCTCTCCAGGTGTGAAAGTTATTACTATCAAGAGACAGGGTTTTGCTATTTTGCTTAGGCTGCCCTGAACTCCTAGGCTCAAGTGGTCCTCCCCTCTCAGCTTGGTGTGAGCTAGAAATAAGGCAGGCACCACTGCAGGCAGTTTCAAAGAGTTTTTTTTTTTTTTTTTTGTAGAGGGGGTTGAGGGGTTCGAGACAGGGTTTCTCTGTGTGATCCTGGATGTCCTGGAACTCACTCTGTAGACGAGGCTGGCCTCGAACTCAGAAATCTGCCTGCCTCTGCCTCCCAAATGCTGGGATTAAAGGCCTGTTCTGACACCACCACCCTGCTTTGGAGAATTTTTTTTCACAAACCCATTCTGCTTTTATACTGTCAAGATTATCTACTTCTTTCATTCTCTTTCTGCTAATCAGGGAGCAAACCCAAGGCCTAGTCCTCAGTCCCCTGGGCTGTCAAACGCCGCAGCTACTGCCACCGAGGGGAAACCCTCTCAGACCAGCGGCCTCGCCGTGTAGATCTGACCTGCCTCCCTCAGGCTGCCCATTGTGCATGGGGGATGACTCTGCCTTCTCACTTAATTTTTATGGCTATTTTAAAATTTTTTAATATTATATTTTGCTGTACCCCTACTAGTCACCCCTCCCAAAATCCTTCCCCCATTTCCCTTTCTCTTCTTCTCTAAATGGATAGGGGGTTGTTGGTATCTCCACACCCTGGCACTTTAAGTCTCTGTGAGGCTAGATGCAACTTCTCCCACTGAGGCCAGAAAAGGCAGCCCAGCTAGAACATATTCCACATACATGCAGCTTCTTTTGAGATAGCCCCCACGCCAGTTGTTTGGGACCCACATGAAGACCAAGCTGAACATCTGCTACATATGCATTGGGAGACCTAGACCCACCCCTTGTATGGTCTTTGGATGGTGGTTCAGACTCTGAAAGCCCCAAGGGTCCAGGCTGGTTGACTCTGGAAGTCTTTCTGTGGAGTTCTTATACACTCTGGGGCCCATACTCCTTTCTCCTATTCTTCTATAAGAGTCTCCAAGCTCCATCCAAATGATCTGTCTGAGTCAGCTGCTGGGCAGAGCCTCTCAGAGGACAACTATGGTAGGCTCTTGTCTTCAAGCATAACAGGATATCATTAATAGTGTCAGGGACTGGTGTTTGCTCCTGGAATGGATCTCAAGTTGGGCCAGTTATTGGTTGGTCAATTCTTCAGTGTCTGTTCTATCCCCAGTCCCTGCATTTCCTATAGACAGGATAAATTTTGAGTTAAAAGTTTTGTGGGTGGGTAGGTATTGTTATCACTCCACTGGGGTTCCTGCCTGGCTATAGAAGGTGGCCTCTTTGGGTTCCATATTCCCAAGGCAGTGAGTAACAGCTAAGGTTGATGATTCTTGGATGCCTCCCTACCCTAGGTTTCTTTCTCATCTCAGAGATGTCCCCACCTCCTTACCCTCATCAGTTGCAGATTTCCATTCATTTTCATCTAGCCATCTTTCCTGTCCTTCCCCACACCTGATTCTGAACCCCTCATTCCCCTCCTCCTGCCTCTCTCTCCAAGTTCCTTCCACTTCATATATGTCTTATGACTATTTTACTCCCACCTTCTAAGTAAGATTCAAGTATCCTTGCTTGTGCCTTCCTTCTTGTTTAGCTTCTTTGGATCTATGGAATATAGTATGGTACCTGTATTTTATGGCTAATATCCACTTATTAATGAGTTCATACAATGCATGTCCTTTTGGGACTGGAGAACCTCACTCAGGATTGTATGTATTCTCAAATTCAATCTATGTGACTGCAAAATGTATGCTGTCTTTGTTTTTAATACCTGAATAGTATGCCATTGTGTAAATGTACTTTATTTTCTTTGTCCATTCTTCACTTGAGTGACATGTAGGTTGTTTCCAGTTTCTGACTATTATGAAGAAAATGGCTGTGAACATAGTTTAGCAAGTATCTTTGTGGAATGTTGGAGTATCTTTTGGGTATATCCCCAGAGTGGTATAGCCGGGTCTTGAGGTAGAATAATTTCCAGGTTTCTTAGAAACCACCAAATTTATTTCCAAGGTGGTTATACAAGTTTGTACTCCCAGAAATGCTCTACATGCTCCCCAGCATGTGCTATCTCTTGAGTGTTTGATCTTAGCCATTCTGATTGGTGTAAGATTGAACTTCAGAGTTATTTTGATTTTCATTTCCATGATGACTAAGAGCACTTAACATTTCTTTAAGTGTCCTATGTTGAGAATTCTCTATTGAGCTCTGTACCCTATTTTTAAATTCAGTTATTTGGGTTGTGGATGTCTAACTTTTTTAGTTCTTTTAGATATTAGCCTTCAGTCAGATGTGGGATTGTTGAAAACCCTTTCCCAAACTCTAGGTTGCTGTTTTGTCCTATTCAGAGTGTCCTTTATCTTACAAAAGCTTTTCAGTTTCATGAGGTCCCATTTACTAGTTTTTTAACTTAGAGTCTGAGCCCTGCTGTTCTGTTCAGGAAGTTGTCTGCTGTAATGAGTTTAGGGCTTTTCCCCACTTTCTGTTCTACTAGATTTAGTGTGTCCAGTTTTATGTTGAGGTTTTTGTTGTACTCAGATTTGAGTTTTGAAAGAATAGGATAAATGGTTCTATTCGCATTCTTCTATATGTAAACATTCAGTTAAACCAGCATCATTTGCTGAAAATTCTCTCTTTTTTCCATTTTATGGTTTGGCTTTCTTTGTCAAAAATCAAGTATTCATTGGTGCTTTGGTATATTTCAGGGTCTTTGATTCAAATTCATTGATAAACTTCTCTGTTCTTTAACAGATACCATGCATTTTCATCACGATTGCTCTGTAGTACAGTTTGAGGTCAGGGATGGTGATACCTCTAGAAGTTCTTTTACTATTCAGGATCCTGAGTTTTTTGTTTGCCCACATGAAGTGGAGAATTGCTCTCTCAATGTCTATAAAGAATTGTGTTGGAATTTTGATTGATATTGCTTTGAATCTGTAGATTGCTTTTGGTAAGATGTCCAGTTTCATTATGTTAATCCCACCTATTTATGAGCATGGGAGACCTTCCCATATTCTGACATCTTCCTCAATATCTTTCTTTAAGGACTTGAAGTTCTTGTCATATGGGTCTTTCACTTGCTTTGTTATAGTTAAACCAAGATATTTTATATTGTTCATGACTATTGTGTAGGGTCTTGTTTCCCTAATTTATATCTCAGCTCATTTATCATTTGTATAAAGGAGAGATACTGAGAGATATGTTTTATGGTTAATTTCATATCCAGCCACTTTGATGAAGTTGTTTATCAGCTGTAGGAGTTCTCTGGTAGAATTTTTGGGGTTGCTTATGTACATTATCATACCATCCACAAACAGCAATACTTTGATCCAATAGACATCTACAGAATATTTCACCTAAACAAAAAAGAATATACCTTCTTCTCAGGACCTCATAGTTCATTCTCCAAATTAATCATATAGTTGGTCACAAAGAAAGCCTCAACAGATATGAGAAATGTTTTTCTGATTTTTTGAGCTTAGAATCTTCTTCTATTCCTATTATTCTTTTTCATAGTATCCTAGATTTTATGGATGTTTTAGGAATTTCTTAGATTTAACATTTTCTTTGACAAATGAATCAATTTCCTCTATAATGTCTTCAGTACCTAAGATTAATTGTTTGAACTCTTGTATTCTTTTCATGTCTACAGATCATGGTCACTTGCCTAGATTTTCCATTTCCAGAATTCCCTCAATTTGTACTTTCTTTGTTGCTTCTATTTCCATGTTCAGGTCTTGAATAGTTCCCTTCATCTAGTTTGTTTGTTTGTTCATTTGTTTTTCTTGTCCTTTGACTTTTTTAAGGAATTTATTGATTTCTTATAATTTTTGCTTGTTTTCTCTATTTCTTCAAGGGATTTTTTTTTATCATTTTCTCCTTAAGGACTTTTATCATCTTCATAAAGTTGATTTTAAGGTAATTTTCTTATGCTTCAACTGTGTTGGACTATTCAGGTTTGGTGTTGTAGAATAGCTCACCTCTAGTGGTACCATACTGTCTTGGTATTTGTTGATTTTGTTCTTACACTAGTATTTAGGTGCCTGGGTTTGAGATAATTATAGGTCTAGATGCTGATTCTGAGTTTATCTTTGTTGAATGAATACTTTATTCCTTGGTTTCTGATTCCTTTTTGGTCTTCTTGTTTTTGTGCCTTTGATTCCTGGTAGATAGCATGACCTCTGATGGAGTAGGTAATTTCTGTCCAAGTTGGAGCTAAACATCTGAGGGCTAGGTTGACCTTTGCTGCAGCAGAGGGTTGCTGAATGATTTATGGTGGGATAAAGTGATGAGAAGGAGAGTGGAGATTGAGTTTTTTGTTGCTTCTATTTCCATTTTCAGGTCTTGAGTAGTTTCCTTCACCTATATTGGTTGGTTGGTTGGTTGATTGGTTGGCTGGTTGGTTTTTCTTAGATTTTTGACACTGAATAAGTAAATAAGGTCCACTCTTGGGCTGCCTATCTGTGGTTCTGGAAGCTGATATGGTATCTGGGCCAGCAGGGAGTATCTGACTAATTTTACCTTTCTGGCTTGCTTGGCCTACAAGTGTTCTTCAAAATGCTGAGGCCTATACCATTTCTTTTGACTGGGAAGTCCAACATCTCTTCTTCTGATTGGCATGGCCTGCTCCTAGGCAGCAGAAGTCTGCCTGAATTGGAGAGCAGGGCACAACAGCAGGAGGGGAAAACAATGGAGCAGGATGGGGGACAAGGGAGTAGGTCTTTGGGAACCAAATGTAGAGAGTAGGGCAATTCCTTGAGCAGGTGGATCACTCACCTGTTCTTCTGACTGGCACAGTTTACTCCTTGGCAGCAGGAGTCTCTTCAAAGTGGGTCCAGGGGGATAGCAGTGGGAGGAGACTCTGGTAGGGTTGGATGGGGTGTGGGGTTATGTATGGATCTTTGGGAACAGAATCTGAAATCTAGGGAGTCGAGGAGTTCCAAGGTCTGGTAGGTCATTCACCTGTTCCTTGGACTGACATGGCTTCTTCCTGGGCAGTCAAAGTCTCCTTGAGTTGGGGTTGGGCACACAGAAGCAGGAAAATATGACCATAGTTTATTTAAGTACTTATTCAAGCTCCTTCAAATTTCTTCAAAATTTTGTGTGTAAATAATGATTTTTTTTTTCTGAAATGATCAGTCCACAATTTAATGTAAAAATTAATTACATGCCTCTCTGGTTCTTGGTATTCTAATTTTGTTTTATTGAGTGAACAAATCTATGTACAGAACAGTATTTTCACAGTAAGCATATTATTTTAAGTATATGCATATCAAGGGTCAACACAGCATTTGTAAATACTTGTTACAAGTGCAAAGATATAATCAATAATATCTATATGACTTTACATTTTGGTATAAAGTCAGGGTGAATGTAATTTTAAGGATGGCATAGGCTATCCAAAGATTGAAGGATAGGTAAGCTAAATAGATAAGGTTCTGCTTCAAGAACACACTGAAAACTACAAAGAAATTCCCTGAAAAATAAATTTTAAAAATTTTATAGTATATAAATTTATGGTCAGAATACACCCATTCCTAGATACACCGAAAATGGAGAACAATTCATCTTAAAAATTAAATAGTAACTATATATAAACCATCCACTTATTTCTGTACATATTTGTCTGGCTGACAAAATGTTTATGCTCATATTTATATTGTTTATTATGTTTTATTTTTTAATCTTTCCTATTTTGAAGACTTGAACTTCTTAACATCCTTTAAGAGATTTGGTGATTTTCTATAATGTTTGTTTGTCCTGTCCTTGTTTTCTTCAAGGGATGTATAGAAGCACAAACTCATAATCAATCTTGTGTCAGAATTCCATCTCTCTGGAATATCATGGAATTTAGAACTATTGCCCACAGGTCCAGTATTCTAGACAAATAACTATATAAAGTAGTTTATAATTTAGCATAAATAAAACTTGATTCATTAGTTATGTGTTGCTATAGAAAGGCTCAGTAGAAAATTAAATTTCTTCCATTATTATCATGAAATTGTGTAGTTGTACAGACCAATTAACAATAATTGACATAATTTTAGCTATGAGGATGGTGAGTTTATAAATGACAGCCTAAATACTGTTACCTATGGCTTGAGAATATACTTGTCAAAAGAGTCTTTAGTAGACTATGCTAGCACAGTATCACCTCAAAACATGAAGCATCCTTTTCAGTATAATTTGAATAGAAATGGATGGAGCATAACTGTAGGCTAATAAGTCCTACCTTTTAACACATTAGATTTTTACTTGAATTTTTCATAATCATTTCAAGATTGTAACATCAATATGAAAATTACTTTGTTAATATTTTTTTCTGTGTGGGAAAATGAAAAGATGCAGATGTACCATGTTGATTCTTTTACAACAAAGAGAATAAATTTGATACCATCAAAGTATATAAATGTTTATAATAATAAGCACTATATGGTATATTGTCTCCATATATAAGTGACACTTGATTGGAAGCCATTCTACCTTGACTAGCCTAGAATTAGGAAATCTTTTTCTTTGTAGCATAAATTGCTGAATCATAGATTTGTGCCAAGTTCCTGACAATTCATAAAATGAAAGTAGTTAGAATTTTAATGTACATGGAACCACATGAAGTTTACACACAATAGTTTAACCTAAGTACAGAGAGCCCACAGTCATACTGTGGATATTCACTTTCTCCTGTTCTTCTACAATTAATATAAATTCTGTAGGGACCAATACAAGCTGGTCCCATTTGTATAATTATGACATGCTGAATTGAACCTTCAAGACCATAAAATGGTCAATAATCAGCCTGTAGAAGCTTCTAACTCTATATTTATCCTGGTTATAGAGAGTAGCCTTCATCTGACAGTAGGCATGGTGGTGTTTGAATCTACAGTGTTTCTTCATGTCTTAGAAGGAAAGTATCTTGACTGAATAAGTCCTGAGAGATAGTTGATTAGAATAGTTGAAAAGGATTATTACAAGTCTTCAGACCTGACAATTTGGGTAAGTAGTAGGGAATAATAATAATAATAATAATAATAATAATAATAATAATAATAATTAATAGGACTTATTTTATTCTGATATCTATGTCACTCTAATTGAGGTATCAGACACCTTATTCTATTTGGTTTTCACTAGGCCTGGCTCTATGATAAATGGGTATATCAAAAGTAGTAACCTATAAAGGAATATCTAGATTTAAATTTTGTAATCATACTTCATCAGAGTGAAAATTCATCTTGCATATTTTCTGACATTTAGAAAATATTCCATATGTCATTTATTGCTACTACCAATAACTATAATATATCATATCTATATAAATATTCAAGCACACAGTAATATGTGCACCTAAACTAACATATTTTGAAGGCCTAAAATGTGACTTCTGAAACTTGAATTAATGGTATCATTATTCTGGATATGTGGAGATATAAAAAATCCAGTTAAATATATTTATTAATAAGACTGAGTACTGCTTATCATTTTCCTTCAACATTTTTAAAACATAACCATATAAAGCAAGTACTAAAGATGTGTGTCTTGTACATGAGGAAACTGACATTATTTGTAAGTACTTTAAATTACATTTTATCCTTGTATTTTTGCACATGTCTTTTGATGAAGGTTAAATTAGTTCTTGTACTTCATATCGTCTACTTTCCCCCCATTCATATACTATGACCTGACAAAATAATCAGCTCTGTTTTCTTTAATGCAGATAAAGAGGAAGATAAGTAAGCCTCTACATGTCTGTTAAGGTGTGTATGAAATGTTAGTTAGAAATAAGAAGGTGTGAACTTAGGCTTGGTCGCTTTCCCTTATTCTAAGGATTTTAAAGATCAATCACCGGTCTTAGAGTCAGAAAAATATAACAATGCTAGCACAAAACATGGGATTGAGTTTTTGAAAAACAAGTGGTATGTTCTCTGTTTTGATACAAATAAACCTATATAAGATTTTTAATTTCTAAAGGTACTTCATATAATTTACATTTTTTTTAATTAACCAGGAAGAATGAATATCAATGCTACATTTGTTGTCACAGATATCATATAATTGTCTTCAACTATTAAACCATTTTTACAAAAAATTGAAAATTATCAAAACCAAAGCTATAAGTTGTATATTAAATAATTTAGAAGTCATCCTCCTAAGAGGTAAGAAAGAATAATGCTTAATTCTTGGGGGTAACTTCCACACTACAATGTTAAAAAGTATAAATTATAAACTTTATTTTTGGAAAAAAACCACTTTCTACATAGCCATATTATCTCAAAACTCTTTCTGATATTCTGACAAATAGATATCAATTTAAAATTTTGTTATGGTATCTTAGTTGCACACAATATCGCATTTAATAATTATGTTTTAATTGTAGTATGAACTTTGACCATGTTCACTCCCTAACACATTTGTCTGCTTATCTCCCCTCCGAATGTGTCCTCCTCCATTTCTAGGCCTTCTAGATGTTCCTCTGCCTCAATCTCCCAGGCATGGGTTTTACAAGCATACACTGATGGCATGACTGTATCAAATAATTTAGTCTTCATATAGTGCTTCCAACTATTGAAATATATATGGATATATAATGTCTTCTAACCAGGATCATGTGCATGAAGAAAAATTATTTGTGTACCTAAACTAAGGAAATGAGTACTACACAAAACAGTAATGAAATACTTCAAAGACTGCCTTTGTGGAAACCACAAATACTTCTGTATTTATATGGGAAATCTTAAATGAGAGTATTTCGTAGAATTCAGAGTGATTTTATGCTTGACTTATTTATTTTGCAATCATTTTTTTTCTTTCTAAAAGGGTAAGGATGAAAATAAAAATGAAAAACATAACAAATGTTTCACAGTTTCATCTTCTGAGAGTATCTGATGATCCAGAACTGCAGCCCTTTCTCTGTGGGCTATTCCTGTCCATGTACCTGATATCAGTCCTTGGGAACCTCCTCATCATCCTGACTGTCAGCTCATCCTCCCACCTCCACACTCCTATGTACTTCTTCCTCTCCATTCTGTCCTTGGCTGACATTGGCTTCATTTCTACAACAGTCCCAAACATGGTTGCCGAGCTTCAAATCTCCAGTCCAGCCATCTCCTATGTGGGCTGCCTCACTCAGATGTCTCTTTTTATCATTTTTGCATGTATGGATAGTATGCTTCTGGCTGTGATGGCATATGACAGGTTTGTGGCCATCTGTCACCCACTGCATTATGCAATAATTATGAATCCTTGTCGCTGTGGCATGTTAGTTTTAATGTCTTTTTCAGCTAGCCTTTTTGAATCCCTGCTTCACAATTTGGTTGCCTTACAAATTAAGTGTTTCAAAGATGTGACAATTGCCAATTTCTTCTGTCACCCTTCTCAACTTCTAAATTTAAGTTGCAACAACACATTTAATAATAACATTATTATGTATGTTATTGGTGTAATACTTGGTGTTTTTCCCTTATCAGGGATTCTTATTTCATACTTTAAAATCATTTCTTCTATTCTGAGAATCACCTCTTCAAGTGGGAGGTATAAAGCTTTCTCTACCTGTGGGTCTCACCTGGCAGTGGTATGCTTATTTTATGGAACAGGGCTTGGAGAGTATTTTGGCTCACTTTTGGCTCATTCTTCTGGAAAAAATGTGGTGGCCTCATTCATGTATACTGTGGTCACCCCCATGCTAAATCCTTTCATCTACAGTCTGAGGAATCAGGACATTAGTGATTCCCTTAAAAGGCTCTGCTTTTGTACTGCTTAATCACAGGTGCCATAGAATCAACTTGATATGTTGGAAGACAGTTTTAAAAACTGACCACCTAGAATTGTGTTTACTGCTGCATTGTTTCCATGATCTTTCTAAAGCTTGATGAATTCAATTAATTTTTATTTATCCACAACAAAATGGTGCTTTACTAGAGTGAAAATAGAAGAACTTATTTGTTTGTTTATCTACTTACTTAATTTTTTGAGGCCAGGTCTCTCTATACATAAGGCAGGCTGAACTGAAACTTATGTTTCTGGCTTTTGAGTGTTGCAAATAAGGTGTGTGCCACAACACTCATTGAAAACTCACTCTGTAGACCAGTCTGGCCTTGAACTCAGAGATCCGCCTGCCTCTGCCTTCCAAGTGCTGGGATTAAAGGTGTGCGCCACCACTGCCCAGCGAACTTAATTGTTTTTAAATTTCTAAAAAATCCAGTTTCAAAGGTCAACTAAATTTATGGATTAAATGATAGTAAGGGTTACTGAAAATTGTGAATGTGACAATTGTGAATGTGACTAAGACCCTGAAATTGTCACAGCCATTTGTTTTTTTTTCCTATGTACACCTTACACTATAAAACCAATAGAAACTGAAAAGAAAATTTAAATTAACATAACTTATATAATTACAATATTAACCTTACTTCTGAGTAGAGAAAGGATCCCACCATTTTTGTGGACATTTGTTTATTCATTTTATCCTCAACTAATTCTTTCATATGGCCTTCCTCTTATTTCACATCATTTTTCTTTGTCTCCTCTCCTCAATCAACTACAATATGTGAACTCAGTTTATTATTTCTCAGCACTACATATTGAATGTGAAATATTATGCAGAGTAATCATCCAGTGTCTCCAACACCAAAGTTAAACTCATCTAATTATATTAGGCTCCATTCCAGGGTCTCCTCTTTTTCATTTTTTTAGGATGCTCCTATCTTCTCATTGTCAGTCATAAAGAAGAAACCTTGAGAGTTTGGTCGGCATATGTGCACTTGAACTGCATTTCTTGATCTTTAGTTATAAGAGAAACAGTGAAAATCACTCAGTACACACAAAGGCAAGGATGAAAAAATGTCAGAAGCACTGTTTCTTCATCATCAAGACTAACACTGAGCACTGAATAGAAGGATTGGCTTATAATATGTGAAATTTAAGGTATGGGACTTGTTAACTTTTAGGTAGTAGTTGTTGTGGGCATGCTAGGAATCTTATTCAAGACATACTTTTATCTATTGCTGAGTATGTCTATACATATCTTATATAGGGAAACAGAAAATAACTTTTGATAAGCTCATCCCTAAAAAGTATAAAATAATTTTAGTGTGATTATGAAAATGAGAATGATGGTAAAGCAGTATTTACAACATAAACAATTATGATGTATGCTGCTGATTTCCAAGCCCTGAGCTCAAGAGCTCTGTTCCTATAGATCAGTATCAATCTATCATCAAATTTTCTACTTGAGTTCCCTATTGTATATGTGGTACATTAGGTTTATTTTATATAAAAGAACAGAAATTGTGTGTAAATTGTTTTAGTTCTTTGGTCAAGAAATCTGGGATCATGTTTGCATTTGTGGCATCTCTTTACAGATTGTATGCTGTGCATTAAACATTGGAGTATTCCTTTTTTCTGTTGAGCTCAATCTGTATGCATTTTACTTCCTTGTCACTCTAGTATGAGAATCCTCCCTCATTTGTGCACTTTCATGTCAGATTGTTTTGTCTTTTTTGTGTTTGTTTTTGTCACATGGAATATCACTGGCAGAAATTCGCTTCATGGGTAATAGAGAAACTAAGATCATTGTAAGATTAGAAAGGGGTGCAATTAGGAAAGCAAATAAGTAAGAAAATATATATGAAATGCTATTGATGTAGGCATTCTCCCTTTTTGCTAACTTAGTCATACAAATTACTAAGGTTAAATTTTAAATGCTGAGTTCCAAGCTTGTAAATTTTTTTATAAATTTTTAAAGTAGAAAAACCATTTAACACCTTCAGAAAGCCACTATTTTAAATGGAATCAAATGTAAAAACATGAAAAATATTCTTTCCCATATAATTCATAAGTGTATGGATTTGATACAAATAAACATGTACAGAATCATTTCAAACACTTAAAATATTTAATATATTAAAATCACTGATGTAGATTTTATAATAATGGCACATTTGTGGACTTATAGAAAATATTAATGTGTGAACTGGCTAGTTTTAAATCAATTTGACACAATCAAGAGTTATCTGAGAAAAGAGATCCTCAATTTAGAAAAATCTATTCCTAATATCTGTCTGTAGAACATCTTAATAATTAGTAATTGATGCAAGCAATTCCATGGGCTGGTGGTCCTTGGGGTGTACCCCAAGAATATATAGTACTTATAGATAAAAAGCACTCAGAACTTTTGCCTCCATTGTAAATTTTGCTGCATCTCTAGCACTGAAACAGACATGTAAAAATCCACAGACCTCTCAGTTCCAATATTTCTTGAATCCATCTCTATTAAGAAACTGGACATTTGAAAAAAAAAGAAACTGGACAGAGTTTAAATCTGAATACTACAAATATCTGTGGCGATGTGCTTAAGAGTCTCTGCTTAAAATACAAGCACATTTCCATTTCTGATATTCATTTACAGAAAGTGGTACATTGGGTTAGAATTCATCTCTGTTCAAATGAAAATGAACACACAACACATCAGAACCTATAATTGAATGCATTTCTGAGGGGAAAGTTTAAACTTACAAGTCAAAACATTGGTATTAAAAATCTAAGCTATAACAAATTAATAATTTAATGATTTATGGAAGCCTGAGAAAATAAGAAGAAACTAATCCAAACTAATGAGCAAAAACAAAGAAGTACAGTCAGGGAAAAATATCAATGAAATAGAGAGAAAGAAAAATAAAATGGTTAAACTGAAGAGCTGATTCTTGAGAAAAATAAGGAATATTGATAACCACTTACTCAAATTAAGCAAAATAAATAGAGAAAATACAAAGATCAATCAAATTATATAAATGATGTTCAAAAAGCAGGGGGGCCTGGGCTACTGCCCCGGCCTGCCTAGCTGAGGCTCTCTCTCTTCCTGGTGGCAGGAGACCTGGTACTGAGGCCAAGGTATCTCTCTCTCCTCCGGGGATGGCCTGTTTGCTGCATGGCACCTTAATTAAAAAGGAAGCAATGTATGAATGAGTTATTTTATTGTAGAAATATGCTAGTTGAGTAGAGAGAAAGAAAAGAGAGGGGGGAGAGAGAGAGAGAGAGAGAGAGAGAGAGAGAAGGAGGAGAGGGAGAAAGGCAGAGAAGAGAACAAAGAGCAGAGAGGAGAGAGAGAGCAAGAGGGTAAGAGTTAGAGAGGAAGGGTAAGGGTAAGAGAGTGAGAGGTAAGAGGTAAGAGAAGAGTAGGAGAATAAAAGACTGAGGAGGGGGCAAACCACCCCTTTTATTGTATGGGGCGTGCCATGCCTGGCTTGTGGTTAGATGACTGTGTGTAAGGTCCAGCTAGAATGCTTGGAGTTTGAGGCAGTGTCTTCCTGATAGAGCACACATCTCCTGCAGGGGCAGCTGTGAGGGGTCTAGGCTGAAATCTGAGCCATTGGTGCCAGGAGCAATTCACTGAATGCCTCCCTTCCCTTGTGAGCAGATGCTCAGTGGGTCTCCGGGGTTCTGAGGTGGCTCTGCTCTACTGGACTCTCTGACTGTCAGAACTGCTCACTGCCCCACATATAAATAAACAGAGCCATTACAATATATGCCAAGTAAAATCCAGAATATCATAAGGTCATTCTTTAAAAATTTATTCCAACAAACTAGGAGTTATAAAATAAATGTATAAATTTCTAAGTGCATATAAATTATCAATGTTCAAGCAAGAAAAGATAAAACAGACTCATGACAATGAGATTGAAGCATGGAAAAAGCTGGCTTAAACTGAAAATACCTGCCAGGTGTCTGTACATCCCTATATGTTATTGGTCAGGGTAGCCTCAGATGACTCCTAATTAATGTAGAGTAATTTCCTTTCTCTTGGTTGCCAGCAATAATTAGATGATAAGACTATATTTCTGCTACATTAAAAAAATTAAGCTGGAGTTAAGCTTAAAGCTTCCTCCTGTTAGCTAGATTTCACAGTGTTGAAATGCTATGGAGGATTCAGGGGGAGTTAAAACATCAATGGTGTTACTCAGCAAGGAACTATACATACTAGTGTCAACCTGCCATGATTACTGATACTATTATAGTTGAACTGTAATAAGCATAACCAACTACTATCACTGTGGCTTGGTGTTCCCTTTCACAGAAGGCAATGCATTTGCGGTCCTAATACTGTAAACCTGACAAAGACCCATAGCTAGGAATTGCACAGACCAGAAAGAAAGTCTCAATACTTTTGTTTAGCTAAGTTAATGTGGAGACACTAAATTTTAGTTTTAAATTTTATCTTTATATCTATAAGCAAAAGTAACTCTCATCCTTAATCAGAGAAGCTGTTCTTTATCATCAGTGTTGGTTAATGTAGAGTCTTGTGGGTGTTAATGATGCTTGGAATAACTGATGGTTGAGGGCTCAGCTCTAAAAAGAATATTTAATCCATGGACACTAAGGTTCAGGAATAATTATAAAAGGCAGGTTAGAAAGAATATAAGAGCCAGAAAATATGGAAAAGAGATTAATAATGCTACTTTCAAGGCATGACACAGGACACACCAATTATAAGATTGCCTCACAACATGTACACAAGACCGAACATGAAATCAGCCAATTATGGATGGTAAAGTGGTTCATATGGCCCTACCACTTCTACAACTGTTAACAACTGATGTATACTAGGGGAGAAACAATCATGTGCCTCAGTTGCATATCAAATATTAAGCACAACATGATCATTGGCTAGTTTCAAAATTATTGCATAGAGAAGATCCTACTTAGAATTAGGATCACAAAACAAAATTGTATAGGTGTGGTAAAAAGACCTGTAGAGAGGAATGGGTAATAACAGAGGTGGGTAAGACATAATGATGGGTGAGGAGGGTACAATATGTGTATGCAAGTACTAATTTGTCAAAGAACATACACAATCAGAAAAAAAGAATTAAAATAAGGCAAGCATTTCAAATTCATATTCATTTGTAGTAATTACATTCAAATTCTTGAAAGAAAATCATCTTTAGGAAATTCTTTCCTTTCCAGTTCAATTATCATTCCCTAAAATGTCCCATGCATTTCTTTTAATCTTATCAACAAGCATTTACTATGAGACTTTGTTAGAAATAATAAAACTTAAATTACAAAAATTATGTAAAATACAGAAAGGATCTAAGGTAACAGGATAAAAGTTAATGCTTTTGTTAAAAGTTAATGCTTTTGCAAAAATAGTAGAAATTGTTACCATAAATTCAGCAATGAGCACCCTCACTGGGGAAAAAGGTAAACTAACATCTTTACCTATGTCTTCTATCCAATTCCAATCTTCCAGTCTCATCACCAGCTCTTTATAATACCACTTGCTAATGTTGCCTTTGTCCCATACACCCATCTTCAGTGGACTAAAGAGATCTGTCCCTCCTAAACTCCTGCTACCTAACCACTGCTTGGTCCTAGACCCAAACTCCAGCAAGTATTCTGTGGAAACTCTCAAGCTACTCCAGCCAGGAAAGCAAGTAGGCCAACTGTTATCTATGTGAATTATACATAACTTCTCACAGAGTCTCAACAGAGAGTCTAAAATCCAGAAAGATCTAGAGAGATGTTCTATAGACTCTAATAGACCACAGATGCAAGCCCAGATTACTATACCCAACAAAACTTTAACTAAAAATACATAGAAAAATAAAATGACTCATGATAAAACCAAATTTAAGAAATATATATATATATGTATATATATATATATATACATATATATATATATATAGACATGCAGAAGACAATAGAAGGAAAACTCTAATCTAAAGAGGTGTAGACCCAGAAAACATGAGGAATACAGCAGAGGCCTGCCATGTCTGGGTTCAATCAGAGAAGATGCAACTAACCCTGAAGAGACTGGAGGACCTAGGAAGTTAAGAGGTCTGGTGTGGTGGGTGGTAGGTGGTGGGTACATCCTCGTGGAAACAAAGGCAAGTAGGAAGTATGGGCTGTGGAACAGTCAGATGGTGGGCCTGGAGGTAAATAAAATCTTGACTGTAAAATAAATTAATAAATGATTAAATTAAAAAAAACACAAGGAATAAATAATTCCAGACCAGCAAATCAAAAGAACATAGGTACATAAACACAAATACACACACACACACATAAACACACACACACACACACACACACACACACACACATAACCACCAATAACAATAATAACAATAAAAATAGTCAACAAACATTGATCATTGATATCTTTCAAAATCAATAGTCTTAATACTCCAATAAAATATAAGAACTAGTTGGGCACACTACTTTAATCCCAGTACTTGGGAGCAGAGGTGGTGTATCTCTGAGTTTGAGGCCAGCCTGGTCTACAGAGTAAGTTCCAAGGCAGCCAGGGCTAAACAGAGAAACCTTGTCTCAAAAAACAAAAACAAAAACAAAAACAAAAACAATATATATATATATATATATATATACATATATATATATATATAGTTTATATATATATATATATATAAACTAACATAACGATACAAAAACATCCTTCTGCTGCATCCAAGAAACACAGCTGGCATAGGCATTTATCAGCTCACAAAAGATACTTTGAACTAAAATTAATCAAATTAAATAGAGAAAAATACATACTAATTGTACTGGCTGGTTTTGTGTGTCAACTTGACACAGGCTGGAGTTATCACAGAGAAGGGAGCTACAGTAGGGGAAGTGCCTCCATGAGACCCAGCTGTGGGGTATTTTGTCAACTAGTGATCAAGGGGGTAGGGCCCCTTGTGGGTGGTGTCATCCCTGGGCTGTAATTCTTGTCTTCTATAAGAGAGCAGGGTGAGCAAGCCAGGGGAAACAAGCCAATAAGAAACATCTCTCCATGGCCTCTGCATCAGCTCCTGCTTCCTGACATGCTTGAGTTCCAGTCCTGACTTCCTCTGGTGATCAACAGCATATACAAGTAAGCTAAATAAACCCTTTCCTCCCCAACTTGTTTCTTGGTCATAATGTTTTTGCAGGAATAGAAACCCTGACTAAGACACTAATCAAAGAAAAATACACCAAGAGAACATTTAAATATTTAACATCTATGCCACAAACACAAGGACACTCAAGTTGGTAAAAGAACCACATAGGCACCTGCTCCACTATGTTCCTAGCAGCCTTACCTGTAATAGCCAGAAGCTGTAAACAACCCAGATGTTCCACAACGGAAGAATGGATACAGAAAATGTGGTTCAGTTCACAATGTGGAGGGAGAACCTGTAGAGACTATATCTAGAGGTAAGGCATGGTTCCTAGTTGGGGGGGGGGGTCAACCCACTCATCTCCAAATTTTTAACCCAGAATTTCTTCTGTCTAAAAAAAATACAGGGACAAAGTGTGGTGTAGAGACTGAAGGAAAGGCCATCCAGAGACTGTTCCATCTGGGGATACATCCTATATACAGACACCAAACCCAAACACTACTGAGAATGGTAAGAAGTGCTTGCTGACAGGAGCCTGATGTAGCTATCTCCTGAGGCTCTTCCAGAGCCTGACAAATACAGATGTTTATGCTTGCAACCAATCATGGGACTGAGCATGAGAACACCAATGAAGGAGTTATGGAAAAGACTAAAGGAGCTGAAGGGGTTTTCAACTCTATTAAACAACAATATCAACCAACCAGACCCCCCAAAGCTCCCAGGGACTAAACCACCAACCAAAGAGTACACGTGGAGGGACCCAAGGCTCCAGTTGCATATGTAGCAGAGGATGACCTTATCTGGCATCTATGGGAGGAGAGACCCTTGGTTCTGTGAAGGCTTGATGCTCCAGTGTAGGGAAATGCCAGAGTGGTAAGGTAGGAGTGGTGGGGAGAGCACTTTCAAAGAAGCAGTGTGAGGGGTAATGGGTAGGGGACTTGTAAGGGGGAAATTAGGAAGGAGGGACAAAATTTAAAATGTAAATAAAAAAAATAACCAATAAAAATTTCTCGACAGAGGACTCTTGAGTGGTCAAGAGACACTAAAATAAATGCTCAAAGTCCTTAGTCATCAGGGAAATACAAATCAAAACAACTCTGAGATACCATGTTACACCCACTATAATGGCTAAAATCAAAACTCAAGAGATATCACATGCTGGTGAGGATGTCAAGCAAGGGAAACACTTCTCCATTGATGCTAAGAGTACAAACTTGCACAAACACTTTGGGAATCAATTTGGCAGTTTCTCAGAAAACTCAGGTGACAGCAGATGCTGGAGAGGTTATAAATATATAAATAAGGCTGCTATGAACATGGTGGAGCATGTGTCCTTGTTACATGTTGCAGTATTTTTTGGG
>NW_022196906.1:14171912-14175614 GCF_008632895.1 Mastomys coucha
TTTCCCAATTTGTTGGTTGCTGTTTTGTCCTATTGACAGTGTCTTTTGCCTTACAGAAGCTTTGCAAGGTATTAATATTTGCAGATGATATGATAGCATAAAACCATGACCCCAAAAATTCTACCAGAGAACTCCTACAGCTGATAAACACTTTCACAAACTAGTTGGATACAAATTAACTTAAAGAAATCAGTAGACCTTCATCATACAAATGCTAAATGCACTGAGAAAGAAGTTAGGGAGACAATACCTTGTATAGCCAGAAATAATATAAAATATATTGCTGTAACTCTAACTAAGCAAGTGAAATAACTATATGATAAGAACTTCAAGTCTCTGAATAAAGAAGTTGAAGAAGATATCAGAAGGTGGAAAGATCTCCCATGCTCATAGATAGGTAGGATTAACATAGTGAAAATGGCCATCTGACCAAAAGCAATCTATAGATTCAATGCAGAGTTCTGAATACAATTCTGATATCAGAAAGGAATTAATAGTCCTATTGTAAAAAGCTTAATAATTACTAATATGAGTTTAGGAATTTTTATAGGGTCACCATTAAGAATTAAGCATCATATATTTATTTATATAGCATCACTACAAGACAGCACATTGTTGTTTTGTAGAGATCAGCTCAAAGGGTGGGCTAATACCTAGTGATTTTTATACATATTTAATAAAACATATGAATAGCAGAAATCTTTCCTAAAATGAAATTCTAATTGGCCTTGCCTAGAGAAGCAATTCCCTCATTAACTTTAACAGTCCATGGTGGAACAATCTCGGGAAGATCACCTGCTCACTTTTTAGCTTCTTCTTGATAGCTTCTAGCAGTTTGGAAAAACAAGAAAACCCAGAATAGCTAAAAACAAGCCTGTATCATACAGGAACTTCTGGAGGTATCACACCATCCCTGACTTCAAGTTGCACTACAGAGCAATGATAATTAAAAAGAAAATGCATGGTATTGATACAGAAACAGACAGATTGAACAATGGAATCAAACCAAAGACCCAGAAATAATCCACACACCTATGGGCACTGGATATTTCACAAAGAAACGAAAACAATTATGTTGGTCTAATGAAATGTCTACATTTAGAAAAAATGCACATAGATCCACATTTGTCACTCTTCACAAAACTCTTGCCTAAGTTTCTCAAAGATCCCAACATAAAACCAGATACATTACATCTAATAGAACAGAAAGTGAAACTACCTTGAACTCACTGGTATAAGAGACAACATCCTGAATAGAATACCAGTGGCTCAGGCACTAAGATCAACAATTCATAAATGAGACCTCATGAAATGTAAAATCTTCTCTAAGCGAAAGGAAACCCTCAATAGAACAGAACAATAGCCTACAGATTGGGAAAAGATCTTCAAAACCCTATGTCTGACAGAGGGCTAATATCTAAAATATACAATAACCTCAAGAAGCAAGACTCTTACAAACCAAATAAATGAATTGAAAAATGAGGTACAGAGCTAAATAGAGAATTCTCAATAAAAGAATCCCGAATGACTAAAAAGTACTTAAAGAAATGCTCAACATCCTTAGTCATCACAGGAATACAAATCAAAATGACCCTGAGATTCCACATTATATCAATCAGAATGGCTAAAATCAAATGACAGCACATGCCAGTCCCCAGATAACTGAATCAGGGCTGTCCCTAAAGCTGTTGCCTGTCTGTAGAATATCTTTCCCGACTGGGCTGCCTTACCTGCCCTCAGTGGGAGATGATGCACCTAACCCTGCAGAGACTTGATGTACCAGGGTGGGGTGATACACAGGGGTCCCCCACCTTCTGAGAGGAGGTGACTGTGGGGGAGGATTTTTGTGAGAAAAACTGGGAGAAGATGGGGCTGATACTGGGATGTAAGAGAATAAATAAATTAACAAAAGAAAAGTCTGTAGATTCCTTCCAATCTGATAAAAATCAGATTTGACAGAGGAAGATGCTCTGAAGATTCTGACAGCAGACTTGAGAGAAATCAAAACTATCAAAACAGGTCATCTCTATAAGCTGAACCATCTCTATAAGAAGAGCCCTAAGACTGTCTAAGACATGAAAATATCTTCAGCCAAAACTTCAGCTATGCATTGCAGTAAATCTTGTTGGTTACAAATCCTCCCAATTCATCATGCCATCCTTTCAAATGGCATAGACAAAAAAAATGTATATTAAAGTTTGTTTATACAGTCCAAACTAACTTATAAAGAAAGACAGATGCTTTACCTTCTTGAACAAAGAATTATATTAAACTAAATTGTGCACATTACACATTCCATACATATATTAATGTAGAAATATATATATATATATATATATCAATCACTTGCCAAAGTTTATATTTACAGATAGCAATAAATTATTAAGGCCAAGATAAGATTCACCCTCATGGATGCTGAGAAGGATTCTGAAATGCTGGGACTTATTTATTCCATCATCCTGATTGATCCTATCTCATGGACTGCCTCAATGCTGTCTCCTCAAAAATCAACATCCAGGACAATATCTAAATGGCTAGGTAGAAACACTACATACTATTCCATCCAGGACTTCATTTAAGCCCCGAATTTTCTCAGCACTCAGAGACTGGACAAAAAATATTACTGTTAGCTTTCTTAAGATTTACACATATGTTAAAGTTTGTTGTTTTGCTAAGTATTACAACGCTAAGTGCAGACCCCTAAGACCTAGTTACCCCAGAAAGGAGAGTGGGCCCAAGCGATGCTACGTGACCTTGCCCCCAAGTTTTCTGATTGGTGATTGAAGATGCCAACAGCCAATAGTTGGCCAGAAGAGTCATAGGCAGAGTTTAGGGTTCCCAGGCTTAGGGTCAGAGGAGAACCAAGATTGGTAGAAGAAGGTGAATGTAGGAGGAAGCTGCCATGGGTTACATGAGTCATGAAATAACGGCCATGTAGGTTGGCTAATTGAAGTTAAGGGCAGCACAAATAAAACTTGGCAAATTACTTAATGGGATTATTGACTGGAAATAAACATAACAGTATGGAGGATAGACATCTGCCCAGCTCTTGTGCTCATTAAGGTGCATGGTAAATAATAAATGTTGTGTGTCTTTTATATGGAATCTAAATGGCAAAAGGACCCCAGATTGGGGTTAAATGTTTCTACAACACAGCATCCAAGCTTGCTTTGGACACCCCAAAGAAAATGATATCCCTAAGGAGTAGGAAGTAATTTTAAGAAAGTGATGCCCACATTCCTAAGAAATACAGTGGATGAATTTTTTTGTTTATTTATTTGTTTGTTTTGTTTTGTTTTTTGAATTTTGGTTTTGGAGGTTTTAGAGGGTTTGTTTGTTTGCTTGTTTGTTTTGGGTTGATCAATGGATCATAGATGTTTGTCACCATTTAAGGTGGGTAGTTACAAGTTGTTATGATCCTTAGCAGAAAGTAAACAAAATAAGGAGGTTAGATTCAGGAATTTCTTTTTCTCTTTCTTCTTTCCTCTATCATTTATCTCTCCTATCTAGTGTTGGGGAAAAGAATGAATAATGTATAAAAAGATAAAAGGAAGGATATAGGAATGGTAGGATAAAAGAGTAGATTATTGAGTCTAATTTTAGAGCAAAGAACAGCAATATTTTATGCCAGGCAGTGGTGGCGCATGCCTTTAATCCCAGCACTTGGGAGGCAGAGGCATGCAGATTTCTGAGTTCGAGGCC
>NW_022196906.1:14175700-14182297 GCF_008632895.1 Mastomys coucha
AGGACAGCCAGGGCTACACAGAGAAACCCTGTCTCAAAAAAACAAAAACAAAACAAAACAAAAAAAAACAGCAATATTTTTATTTTAGTAAGCGCTTTATATATTGATACAGATTTAAGATTACATTTTGCAAATACATACTATGTAAATATGTTTCAACTATTGGTTAAGGTATTGTACCTATGTAATGTGAAGTTCTAGTCCTTTGAAAGATGCTGCTGCAAACTGTTTAGAGTAATTAAATGTGAAAGTTAGTAGTTAGACAATCAAACTCATGGTTAGGTTAGATACTAGTCTACTTAATTACAGTAAGATGTTTTCAAAGTTGAACAGATAATAAATCGTTAGAAATAAGCAATGTTTCCCAATTCAGATATATGAGAGAGAGAGAGAGAAAGAGAGAGAGAAAGAGAGAGAGAGTCTTCAAAAAACTCAGAGATATACAAAAAAAGCATTTAAGAATTTTATTGACAGGAGAGTTTTTAACAATGACACAGGTCAAAATGACAGTGCTGCCAAACTAGCATTAACTGGTTGAAACCGCATTGTTCACAAGAGTGTAGAACATAAAACTATTTTGTTAAATATACATAGTAATAAAATGCCACCTAATTTCTTATCTTTAAAATCATAGATCAGTACATCTTTTCAACCTTCATCAGAGAAGCTTTTTTTGAAGTAGATATTGATTAATATGAAGTAGATGTTGATTAATACATATATCTATAGAGAGTTGACATGTAGAAAATAAGATTCTCAATTCTGACAGGATTGACACAGATACCTCTGAAGGATGAAAGCCTGACTGGGAAGAAATTCAGAAATCTCAAAGAACCTCTCAGGGGGCCAGCCCATGCCAAGAGATGGCCATTCACATTCACACAGGGTTCAATGCTTACTGGGAAAAAACATGTCACCAGACAAGCTGACTGTATTTTGAAAATCCTGGAAATGATGCAGAATCTCCTCAAGAAAAATGTTAAAAACAGATGGAGAGTGTCCTGTGATAGAAATGAAAATTGTGACTGAAAGCAGTACCAGCAACAAAAACAAAAACAAAAAACAAACAAACAAAAAAAACAAAAAGACAGACACTTACAGAGTCTGTTTTTAAAGACAGACAGCAATGCAGATGAGAATCTCAAGAGACTGCCCAGACAGAGTCCAATGGTGGATTGTAACTCACCCCCTGCACCAGAGCATCCTCCAGGGTCCCCAGCTCAAAGGGCACAATTGCATCCACTGCCTCTTATGAGCCTTCCAGAAGTCTAGACCAAAACCAGAAAAACCAGACACCCAGCAACTGATCTTCACAGATTCAGGACACTTACCTCCTCATAGAGACACTGGCACTTCTAGTATTCAGTAATATCTGAGAGAAGCAGTCTACAGGATAGAGGGCTATTACCCTGGGATTAGCACTGACCACTCAGACACCAATCTCAGATGATTTAAACTTATTGAATGCTTATTCAGACTGATTGATTGATTCATCAGGAATGCAAAAAGGACTCAAAAACCTAAATATGGCAGTCTGTTCTCGGAGAAGTTTGGGGGTTTTTGTTGGTTGGCTGGTTGGTTGGTTGGTTGGTTGGTTGGTTGGCTAGTTGGTTGGTTGGATGTTTTTTTTCCTTTGTTTTGTTTTTTGTTTTGTTTGGTTTTGTTTTAAAAAGTAAAAGTTTCAATAGTTTAACAGAAAGCAGTGAATTGGTACAACATTTTTTGCTAAGTAGGCAAAGTATTATCAGCTATCTTTTGAACTGATTGGTCCTATGTGAAGTAAGAGGGGAGGTGTACACATAGCAAACCTGGGAGTTCCACTACATTGAGATAACAGAGTCACAGTGATTCAACAATAACTTTTTGGCTTATTGCATCAGGTAAAGACAACTCCTAAAAAAGTGGATGAACTTAATGTGAGAAACATGGAGTTAACATACAAAATATCTAGTTATATCAGACCATATCAAGTCTAAAACACTCATAGATTCCACATTTGCCAGAATGTTATATTGATTTATTGTTGGAAATTTAGGAGAAAATATAGATGCTATTTATTTATTTTCTTGGGAAGAAATTTTAGCTAACAATCCATTATGAAATAGATTAGTATACCACTATCTTCATGAAAGTTACATTGACTTGTGAAAATTTTATTTTTATTGAGATAAAGAAATGACTTGATGACATGAAAACACATTCATATATAGTTACAACTTTAGTGTGCTAAAACATCAACACAGAATAATAGGAAGAAGATTACATATATAACATTTTAATGAAAAATCATATATTCTGATCAGAATTTCCCCTCACCCAATCTCTCCAACATACCGCCTACCATCCCCCATACCCAACTTCATGCCCTTTCTTCTCTCTTTCATTGAAAATCACAAAACAGACTGACAAAAGAAAACAAATAAAGAAACCTGGATTTTTAAAAAAAGAAACATACACACATGAAAAAGCCATAAAAACATGAAATTCAAAAACCATAATTAAAAAAAAGACCAATAATATAAAACACGCAAAAGCAAAGTTTACAAAATTCCTATTGAGTATGTTTGTGTTGGCCTTTGATTGCTTGGTATAGGGCCTACCCTTAAGTATGGTTTTATCCTCAGTGAGATTTCATTGGAAAAAAATTAATTATAATTTTCAAGTGGTTGTCAATCACATAGAACTTTTTGGTTGGGGTGAAACCTTTTATGTACTTCTTCTTCCCACTGCTAGGAGCCCATCAGGCTTGTACAGGTCATGTGTGCACTGCCACAGCCTCTGTGAGATATAAGTTGTGTCCTATTGTATCTGGAAGACACTATTTCTCTGGGATAATCCACCCCCTCTTGCAGTCTTCCACCTACTCTGCCTCATAGCTCAGTGAGCTATTAGAGGATGGACCTGATGAAGACATCACTTTAAGACAGTGTGCTACAACATTTCTCACTCTCTACACATTGTCCACATGTTGGTCTCTGTATTAGTTCCCATCTACTGCAAGATGAAGCTTCTCTGATGATGGTTGAGTAAGGCACTGATTTGTAAGTATAGAAGAATGTCGTAGAAGTCATTTCATTTCTATGTGCCTTTAGCAGAACATTAATATTTGGTTTTCCCCTAGAACAATGAATTATCTAGTCTTGGGTTATTACCCTCTTGAGCAGTTATAGGCGTGGTTCCATATCATAGAATAGACATAAATACAATCACAGAGTGGTTGGTTATTCCCTTAATATTTGTGCCACTATTGTAACAGCATATTAGCATCCTTGTAGATCACAAGGTTTAAGAGTGGGTTGATAACTACCTCTCTCCTATGGCTGTGTGCAGAGCAACTTCCAGTACACTTAACAGTAATAAGTAGAGGAGGAGGCTATAATTAGGCGTCAGTTCCACTTCTCAGTTTTCAAAATATATTTAAGTGTTGGCTTCAGCAATACCATCAGGTAGAGTAGAACAACTATTAGCCTTAACAATAGACTGAGATATTTGGGGTTTAGTTTAATCCTTTTGGCAAGGATTCAACAAGAACCAACTAATTCCTGGAACTAAAGGTTTATCTTGGTAAAAAGATGTCCATATGTAGCATTGTCTCCCCTATTATTTGGTGACTCTGCTTCTATCCTTGATATTTGTGTATTTGTTTTAGGAAGCTTCTACAGTAATATGTTTCCATATGATTCCCCCAGTTGGCCATTAGAGTTAATGTCCCTTCCCAAATTTCATCCCTTACACTTTTCTTTCATTCCCTCCCACATTTAATGCTCTCACTCCAGTCTCCCTCATGTCTCTCGATAACTACATATTCTATTTCCCCTTCCTTGGGAAGCCACCAACTCTAGTCCTTACTTGATACCTTAACTCTAGTTATGTGGAATGTAACACATCTTCATATGGCTTAAATCTAAGTTACCTAAGAAGAAAAGTATACAGTGCATGACATTTTGGGTCTGGGTTAACTCCTGCAGCATGTTTTTTTTCTAGCTTCCTTCATTACATTGCAAATTTCATAGATTTCAACATTTAAAGATTTTTTGACATTTTAATACTATCCCATTGTATAAATTTACCACATTTTTATTATCTAGTCATAAATTGATAAGCATTGAAGCTGTTTTCAATTTCTGGCTATTATTTTTATAGCACCAATTAACATAAATGACCAAGTAAGTATATCTGTAGCAGAATGTATAGTCCATTGGTTATATATCTAAAAGTAGTATGGCTGGATCCATAGCTCTCAGAGAAAACTCTACTGATTTTCATAGTTACTCTAAAAGTTTGTACTACAATCAGCAATGAGTTGTTCACTTCAACCCAAATCTTGCAATCATGAGTTGCCATTTCTTCTTTGGTTGTGGCCATTCTGACTGGTGTAAGATGCGATTTCAAAGCAGTTTTGGTTAGCATTTTCCCAATGACTGAACATGGTGAGCATTCTTTAAGTATTTTTCTGCCATTTGCTTTTCCTCTTTTGAAAGCTATTTGCTTAGTTCTGCACCCCATTTTTAATTGAGTTATTTGGATTGTTTTTGAAGTCTAGGTTTTTAGTTCTTTATGCATTTATTTGATATATAATTGATAAAAAAAACCCTTTCTCATTCTGTAGCTGGCCTCCTCATCTGAATTATGATATCATTTGTCACACAGACACTTTCAGATCTGTTGCTGTCCAGCAGCAACATTAAAAGAGGTAAGGTACCTGGAAAATAGAGTTAGAAAGGAGAGCAGCAGCAAGAGAGAGTTAGGGAAAAGACAGAGTGGCCACAGATATATCTGTCCATGTGGTTGGTTTACAAAATTAGACGGGAGTCATGAATGCTCAGCCATCTTCCATTTTAATGCCCATCCTTTGTTCTCCCAACAGGTATAATACCTGAGGCAAAACCACTCCCCCCAAGTACGTCAGCATGCCAGTCCAATCAGTGACTTCTTTTTTCTCTGCAGAGGTGGAACTTCTGAATGTAACTGGAACCAGGTTGGAGGCATGGCAAATAGTAGGAGATGGGCAGAGAGGTGTGGTTATGAGAGGCAGGCCTCAAACCAGGAGGGTAACAATTCCTTCCTTTATATTAGAAAACAGACAGAGAGTTCTTTTAGTTATAAACAAAAAGTCATGGAGCTCGGCACAGACTCTGTATGGGAAACATCACGGTGCTTTAGCTGGAGAGCTCTGCATACCTCTCTGGTTCTATCATCTCAGACTATATGACACAGCAAACCGGGCTATAACATGTCTTCAGCAAAGACACAGCCACTCGGCATGTGTCTCTGTCTGGGTTGACTTCACCACCAGAGAGACAGACGCTTCTCTGTACCATCCATCCATACAAAATGCCAAGATATGCCTTTAACACTTGCAGAGTCTGGGAGTTGCCACAGTTTCTCTGTAGTCTATCTTCTGTGAAGTCCATGTGAAGCAGCACTGGTATGCTGATGGGCAGCTGGGCATAGACACCTTAGTTGAGTTCTGGAGTAGTAGCTCCCCAGCTAGGAGCCTTTTCAATGGCTTTGCCTACAATAGGCCTTTAGTTCAATTGTCAATAAGTAACTTTCATGCTAGAAGCTCTGAGATTGAGCTTAGAGAAGAAGACCTCTGGGAGTAAGCCTGTTTTTTAAGTAAGGAGGGCTCTGGGAGTGAGCCTGTTTGATATAAAAAAAACTTAAAAGATAAAAATAACAATAACTAGAAGATGTCTCAGGTACTTGGTCTCAAATTAGCAATGCTTAGGCCCAAGGTTTGGCTTCTATGTATAAAGGGAAATCATTGTTGACTCTTAGAAAACAGTGACTCTTACAGTCAAGCAAACTCTGTTGGCCAGTAAAAAATATTCAGCCAATAGATTTGGCACAAAAACATGTCTATAAAAGGATACTGTGCCTGTATCCATTTGGCAAATAAAGGTATAATGCCGCCATTGTGTATCAACACCAAAGGAGCCCCTTCCTCAGGTCAAGGTGGGGTTAAGAAAATAAGGTGGATTTTCTCTCGGGTGAGGTTCTGAGACTGGAGCAGCCAGCCCGGAGGCGCCTTAAGCCAGAGACATGGGCGGGATCCGCCATTTTCTCTCAGGTGAGTATCTGAGACCTGAGCAGCCAGCCAGGAGCCACAAGCCCCACGACTCCCAGGGGAGCCGCAGGTGGCAGAGACACGATCCTCTCAGCTTCCGAGTGACAGAGGACGTTCAGCATCCTCCTCTGCCCCTTCCCTACAAGTGGAGAGCCTACCTCCAGAGAGCGCATTAAGCCAGAGACTCGGGCGGGTTCCACCATTCTCTCTTGTGTGAGTTTCTGAGATCAGAACAGCCAGCTTGGAGGAACAGGCCCCACAAGTCACAGGGGACTTGCAGGGCGGCAGGGACAGGACAAGCTCTAGCCACAGACACTAAGAACATCTAACACCAAAAAGCAAAAGATGGTGAAAGGCAAACGCAAAAATCCTACCAACAGAAACCAAGACTACTTGGCTTCATCAGAACCTAGTACTCCCACTGTAGCAAGACCTGGATATCCCAAAACACCAGAAAACCAAGAATTGGATCTTAAATCATATCTCACAATGCTGGTAGAGGAACTTAAGAAGGACATGAATAACTC
>NW_022196906.1:14187955-14193823 GCF_008632895.1 Mastomys coucha
AGAGGCTCTGACAGTATCTGACTGACACAGGTGTAGAGGCTCACAGCCATCCATCGAACTGAGTGCAGAGTCCCCAGTGAAGGAATTAGAGACAAGACCAATGGAGCTGAGGGGTTTGCAGCCCCTTAGGACGAACAACAACATGAACTAACTAGTACCCTCGGAGCTCCCAGGGTCTCAACCACCAACCAAGGACTGCACATAGAGGGGTCTGATTGTTCAAGCAGCATGTGTATGGTAGAGGATTGCAAAATCGATCATCAATAGGAGGAGAGGACCTCGGCCCTGTGAAGGTTCTGTGCCCCAGTGTAGGGGAATGCCAGGGCCAGAAAGTTGGAGAGGGCGGGGTAGCAGGCATGGGGAAGTGGGAGGCAACAGGGGTTTAATTTTGTTTGTTTTTTTGTTTTTTGGAGGGGAAACTGGGAATGGAGAAATTCGCATGTAAATAAAGAAAATATCTTAAATAAAAAAAAAAAGAAAAGAAGGTGTTGGTAAGTGGAGTGACACGCCATTACATAATGGACTTTTTAAAACCAGCGAAAGACAACATGTCTTTAAACATGAGTAAAAAGAGGCAAAAAATGAAAATGAAATATTATTTAACATAATCAAAAAGGCAAAACATGTCTTTTAATATAAGTGAAAAACCAGAGCAAAGGCACTCTCAAGGAGGAGTGCATATCCTCCCTCCTTTAAAATTTGGCTGGTGTTGCCCTCCCCCTCTCTGCTGTTCCTGCTGCGCACAGTTGTGCGGGCATCTGGGGGTGCGGTGTGGGGACTGGAGACTGTTACTCTTCGGTGCCAAGGGTAGACAGGCATCAGGTTTGCAAGTTCCGTGCAGGGGATGCAGACCCCAGGTTGCACGCTGGGAGGGAGCTCGTTTAGCCATCCCCCCCACACACCCTGTAACTTGGAACTATCAATTTTAGGGGGAATGGCTGCCTCCAAATTCTGGAGTTACACAGCCTAATTAACCCGGCATCGAGGCCAAACCTAGCACACCTGGCCATCCAAAATCCAGCACTTAGCTGTCCATCCCAGCACAAATGTGCCATTTAACCCTGTAGTAACCCATTTTCCATGATAAGTGATCACGTCCCCAGACATTCAAACATTATTTATTATTACAGCTCTGTTTAATTAAACTCTCAAACCAGCCTCACGTTGGGCACCATCTGTTGCTGTCCAGCAGCAACATTAAAAGAGGTAAGGTACCTGGAAAATGGAGTTAGAAAGGAGAGCAGCAGCAAGAGAGAGTTAGGGAAAAGACAGAGTGGCCACAGATATACCTGTCCACGTGGTTGGTTTACAAAATTAGACAGGAGTCTTGAATGCTCAGCCATCTTCCATTTTAATGCCCATCCTTTGTTCTCCCAACAGGTATAATACCTGAGGCAAAACCACTCCCCCCAAGTATGTCAGCATGCCAGTGCAATCAGTGACTTCCTTTTTTCTCTGCAGAGGTGGAACTTCTGAATGTAACTGGAACCAGGTTGGAGGCGTGGCAAATAGCAGGAGATGGGCAGAGAGGTGTGGTTATGAAAGGCAGGCCTCAAACCAGGAGGGTAATACAGATCCATAAGGCTCTGCTTATTAATTGTTGGTCTTAGTGCATGTGCTATTAATGCTGTGTTCAGAAAGCCTTTTCTTATGCAAAAGAGTTCAAGACTATTCCCTGCTTTCTCTTCTATGATATTCAGGGTATCTGGTCTTATATTGAGGTCATTGATCCACTTGGAGTTGAGTTTTGTGAAGGGTGATAAAAATAGATCTATTTTCATTCTTCACCCTGGAGCTATTCAGTTTAACCAACACGGTTGAAAAGTGCATCTTGCTCTCAGTATGTATTTCTGGCTTCTGTGTGAAAACCAGGTGTCTGGAGGTGTGTGGAGTTATGTCTAGGTCTTCAATTCAATTTCACTGATTAATATGTCTGCTTGTACACCAGTATAGTGGCAGTTTTAATACTACTGCTCTGCAATACAACTTGAAATAAAAGACGTTGATATCTTGATATCTACAGCAGTTTGGTTTGGTTTGGTTCGGTTTTATCTCAGATTGCTTTATCTATCCTGATGCTTTTGTGTTTCTCATATAATCTGAATTGACTTGTTGGATTTTTGTTTTTTTGTTTTTGTTTTCTGAGACAGGGTTTCTCTGTGTAGCTAGCCTCGAACTCATAAATCCACTTGCCTCTGCCTCCCAAGGACTAGGATTAAAGGCATGCGCCACCACTGCCCAGCTGAACTTTCTTGGCATATAATCTTTTGGGGTGTTATTTTTTCTATTTCTTCTACAGCTTTCAGTTGTGCTGCTAGGTTGCTAATTTGAGATTTCTCAATTTTGTATGTGTCACTTGGTACTTAAAACTTGCCTCTTACAACCACTTTCATTGTATTGCCTAAGTTTGAGTATGTTAGGTTTTCATTTCAATTCCTTTCTGAAAAGTGATTTATGTCCTTCTTGATTTATCTCTTAACTCATTTTGTATTCAGTAGTGTATTCTTGAGTTTCCATAAGTCTGTTGGTGATATGCAGCTTTTGTCTATTGTGTTCAGTGTGTTCAGATACTGATACATGGTGTTATTTCAATTTTCTTATATCTTCTGAGATATGCTTTGTGTTTGAATATATATAGCCAACTGCAGAGAAAGTTCTCTGAGCTGCTGAGGAGAAAATATATATTTTGTGTTTGGGTGGAATCCTCTATGCATATCTATAACATCTTTTAGGTTCTTTTGATTTATGTAACCCTCCTGGCTTGAGGCCTGCCTCTCATAACCACACCTCTCTGCCTACCTCTTGCAATTTGCCATGCCTCCAACCTGGTTCTAGTTACATCAGAAGTCCCACCTCTGCAGAGACCAAAAGAAGTTGCTGATTGGGCAGGCATGCTGATGAACATGTGGGAGAGGTTTACCTCACCTATTCTATCTGTTGGCTTGTAAGAAACAGGGCATTAAATTCAAGATGGCTGAGCGATCATGACTCCCATCTAATTTTTTAACCTTCCACGTGGACAGGTATAACTTTGGCCACCCTATATTCTCCCAAACTCTCTCTTACTGTTGCTCTTCTTTCTAACTCCATTTCCCAGAACAACCCTCTCTTTAACGTTACTGCTGGGTGGTAACAGATTTATGTTTTTATTTAACTCCAGAATTTCTGGGGATTTTTTGTCTGGATGATCTATCTATTGGCAAGATTGTGCTACTGAAGTTGTCCACTACCATTGTGTGATAGATGATAGAGGATTTTACCTTTAGAAATGTCTCTGTAATAATTTGGATGACCATGTGTTTGGTACATAAATGCATAAAACTGCTATTATTCCTTATTCATTGTTCCTTTGATGAATACATCTTCTGATTAGTTTTGGATTAAAGTCTATGCCAGATATTAAAATGGCTATACCCAACTGCTTTGAAATTCATTTGCTTGAAATATCTTTTTCTATGCTTTTACCCCAAAGTGGGTGATGTCAATCTTTGATGGTAAGCTGTTTCTCTTGGATCCAGTAGAAATATTTATCTGGTTTTATAATCCAACCTTTCTGTGTACATCTTTTTATGTGGAATTGAAATAATTAATATTGAGAGTTATGATGATTATTGTTTATTGATCCCTGCTATATTGTTATTTTTGGATTCCAATTTGATGTAGTGTTCTGGGATTATTAATTCCTTGTAATTTGGGGGTGTGGTTATCTTTTTAGACTGAAACTTTCCTTCTATTTACTATTATACAGTTGGATTTGTGAATACATATCTGCTTAAATTTTGTTTTCTTGTAGACTGTTTTCCTTCTCTGCCTATTGTGACTTTACTGGGTATAGTAGTCTAAGATGGTGTCTGTGGTCTCTCAGAGCTTGTCAAACATCTGTCTAGGCCTTTTTGGCTTTCAGAGTCACCACTGAATAGTCAGATGTTATCCTAATGGATCTGTCTTTATATATTATTTGATATTGTACTATTACAGCTTTTAATATCCTTTCTTTGTTTTATATGTTTAGTGATTAAACTATTAAATATTTTAGGAAATTTCTTTTTGGCCCAGTTTATTTGATATCCTGCTTGAACATTAATAGGCATCTCTTTTAGGTTGGAAATTTTTCTTCTTTAATTTTGTTAAAGATATCTCCTGTGATTTGTCTGAGTTTGTGCCCTTCCTTTATTTCTATTTTTCATTGATTTAGCCTTTTATGGTGCCCAAAACTTTCTGAATATTTCCTGAAGTTCTTTAGATTTAATGTTTTATTTGACTGAGCTGTCTATTTACTTCACATTGTCACCAATGCCTAATATTCTCTCTAGCATGTTTTGTTGTCTTTGGTTAGGCTTATTTCTGAAGTTTTTGTTTTACGATCAAGGAACCCACTTTACTGGTATAATCATACAGAGACTGGCAAAAAAATCTTGACATAATGTGGGAATACCACATGATTGTTTTGATTCACATTTCCCTGATGACTAAGGATATTGAACATTTTTTAGGTGCTTCTCAGCCATTTAGTAAGCCTCAGTTGAGAATTCTTTATTTAGCTCTGTACCCCATTTTTAATAGAGTTATTTGATTCTCCGGAGTTTAACTTCTTGAGTTCTTTGTATATATTCAATATTAGCCCTTTATTGGATATTGGATTGATAAAGATCTTTTCCAAATCTGTTGGTTGCCATTTTGTCCTATTGACAGTGTCCTTTGCCTTACAGAAGCTTTGTAATTTTATGGTCCCATTTGTCAATTCTTGATCTAAGAACATAAGCTATTGGTGCCCATGTGGTCAAGGCTCTTCCCCACTTTCTTTTCTATTAGTTTCAGTGTATCTGGTTTTATGTGGGGGTCTTTGATCCACTTGGATATGAACTTTGTACAAGGAGATCAGTAAGCTTTCTTCTATATGCTGACCTTCAGGTGAACCAGCACCATTTGTTAAAAATGCTGTCTTTTTTCCACTGGATGGTTTTAGCTCCTTTGTCAAAGATCAAGTAATGATAGGTGTGTGGGTTCATTTCTGCATCTTCAGTTCTATTCCATTGATCTACCTGCCTGTCACTGTACCAATACTATGCAGTTTTTATCACTATTGCTCTGTAGTATAGCTTAAGGTCAGAGATGGTAATTCCACCAGAGGTGCTTTGATTGTTGAGAATAGTTTTTGCTATCCTAGATTTTTTTGTTATTCCAGGTGAATTGGCAAATTACTCTTTTGAAGTCTGTCAAGAATTGAGTTGGAATATTGATGGGGGTTGAATTGAATCTGTAGATTGCTTTAGGCAAGATGATCATTTTTACTATATTAATCCTGCCAATCCATGAGCATGGGAGATCTTTCCATCTTCTGAGATCTTCTTCAATTTCCTTCTACAGAGAATTGAAATTCTTGTCAAAAAGATCTTTTACTTGCTTAGAGTCACATCAAGGAATTTTATATTATTAGTGACTATTGTGAAGGGTGTTGTTTCCCTAATTTCTTTCTCAGCCTGTTTATCCTTTGTTCAGAGGAAGGCCACTGACTTGCTTGAGTTAATAATTGGAAATAGTACTACCAGAGGACCCAGATATACTACTCCTGGGCATACAACCAGAAGATACTCCAACATGCAAGAAGGACACATGCTCCACTATGTTCATAGCAGCCTTATTTATAATATTTATAATAGCCAGAAACTGGAAACAACCCAGTTGTCCCTCAACAGAAGAATGGATACAGAAAATGTGGTACATCTACACAATGGAGTACTACTCAGCTACTAAAAATAATGAATTTATGAAATTCTTAGGGAAATGGATGGATCTGGACAATATCTTCCTGAGTGAGGTAACCCAATCACAAAAGAACACACATGGTATGCACTCTCTGATAAGTGG
>NW_022196906.1:14194447-14226292 GCF_008632895.1 Mastomys coucha
TTCTTTGTTTTTTGGAGGGGAAACTGGGAATGGAGAAATTTATATGTAAATAAAGAAAATATCTAATACAAAAAAAAAATCCACAATCGACAAATGGGACCTCATAAAATTGCCAAGCTTCTGTAAGGCAAAGGACACTTTCAGACTGAGACACAGAAGTCCCCTAGCAGAGCAGAGTGTGCAGGTAGACACCTATACTTTTGCTGCCCAGAGCACAGAAACTCTGGCTGGGTTAAAGTCATTTTACCCATCCCACTTTTGTCACCTATCCACCTGGTGCCCAGTGTCCAGCATGGTGGTCCCCTGCTTTGGTGCGTGTGGTGACCAGCATGACTTCAGCTGCAGGGAAGGGCCCTGACCCCGGGACAGCATGGCAGCAGAGAGCACATTGTACCTGACAATGGATGGAATTAGAAAATACCATCCTGAGTGTGGTAACCCAAACACAAAAGATCACACATTGTATGTATCCACTGTTAAGTGGGTAATCGCCCAGAAATTCACAATGCTCATGATACAACCTACAGACCATATAAAGCTTATAAGGAAGGAAGACTAGGGTGTGCATATTTCAGTCTTGCATTGAGTGGGGAACATGCTATTGTCAGAGGTGGAGGGTGAGGAGACCTGGGAGGAAGATGGGAGGGGAGGAAGTAGGGGAGGAAGACCGGGAACTGGAGGAGATGTGAGAGAGGTATGTAGCAGGTGGATGAAGAACTGGGGATAGCCACTGGAGGGACTCAGACACCAGGGAAATGTGAGGCTTCCGGGACCCAATGGGGATAACTTTAAACAAAATGTGCAGAGAAGTGGGAGATAATCATTCTAGTAGATAGGCATGGCCCCAGTACAGGGATGGGAACCCCCCATCCATCTCAAAGTTTTTAACCCAGAAATGTTCCTGTCCAAAGGAAGATCAAGGACAAAAAATGAAGCAGAGACTGAAGGAAGGGCCATGCAGGGACTGCCCCACCTTGGGATCCACCACATCTGCAGTCCTCAAACCCAGACACTGTTGCTGTGATCAAGAGGTGCTTGCTGACAGGAACCTGGTATGGCAGTTCCTTGGGAGGTCCAGCCAGCAACTGACCAATGCAGATGTGGATGCTTGGAGCCAACCATCAGATTGAGCTCAGGGGACCTGGTGGGAGAGTTGGTGGAAGGACTGGAGGAGTGGAAGGAGATTGCAACCCCATAAGAAGAACAACATAGGCTGGTTGGATTTCTTACTGTTTCCAGAAACTAGCCAAGGAGTATACTGGGAGGGATCCTTGGTTCTAGATAGATATGTAGCAGAGGATAGCCTTATCTGACATCAAGGAGAGGACCTTGGTCCCAGGGAGATTTGATGCCCCAGCATAAGGGGATGCAGGAGCGGTGGGGCAGGAGAGGGTGGGTAGGTGGGGGAGCACCCTCATACAGGCAAAGCAGGGATGGATTTGGGATGGGGATTTGGTGGAGGGTTAACAGGGTAGTGGAATATCATTTGAGATATAAACAAGTAGAATAATTAATTAAAATAATTTAAAGAAATAATAAATAAAAATAAAAATGACAAAATAAAATAAAATTTAAAGGCTGTGTGTGTTTTTTATTGGGGAACTAAATGGTCAAAGTCGAGGTATAAACCCTGGGTCAGGATTTAAAATTTCTACCCTCCTGAAAGAAATTAGTCATCTTTATAAAGTTGGTTTTAATGTCTTTTTCTTGTGCTTCTGTTGTGTTTGGAACGTTCAGGGCTTGCTATAGCAGGACAGTTAGGCTCTGATGGTAAAATCATACTTTTGCTGTTGTTTCTTTTGTTCTTACACTGGCTTCTAAACTTCTTGTTTGGGTTAATTGAGGTCTAGGTATCAATTTTTGAGTATGTTTATATTGGATGGATTTCTTGTTCCTTAGTTTCTACTTCCTGTATGGTCTTCTGGTCTGTGTGGCCTGGGATTCTCCTAGTCCATTGTGGTCTATGGCAGTGTGGGGAGTTTCTATATCATTTGGAAGCTGGGGAAAGGCAACTAGGAGGGCGCAGGACTTGGGGATATGGTGGGAAGATCCCAAGTTTGTAAGATAATGGCAGTTTGGCAGGCAGGCAGCCTACCTGGAATTCTCCCAGTCTGTGAGGTCTCTAGTAGAGCAGAGAGTCTATGCTCCTTTTGGAGGCTGTGGCACAGCAAAGGACTAAGGATAGGGTGAGGGGATAGTAAGACAGTGAGGACATCTGGAGGAAGTTCAGCCTATTTAGACTTCTCCCAATCAATGAGGTTTTGGTGATTGATTGATTGATTGGTTGAGGTTTTCCACTAAACCTTTTATTTAACCTATGTGGGTTTGTTTATTTGTTTCCATGGCCATTTTGGTTTGTTTTCATTTTCTTCAGAATTTACTCTTAATTAATTCTACCTGAATGGACTTTCTTATCTCATCCAGCTACTTATGTTCTCTTGTAATAAATATATGTCCTCAAGTATAGTCACATATCTGTTACTCTGATAAAATACTCAGAACAAAAGCAATTCCAAGTGAATCCAAGACCTCAATTTAAGGAAGAAAATTATCTATTTGGCTTATACCTCCAGGTCACAGTCTATTATTGAGGAAATTCAGAACTCAACAGGACCTCAAGCACAACCCTGGAGAACACTGCTTACTGTTAATTCACAGGCTTATGCTTAGGCAGATTTTTTATATAGCATAGGAACACACATACTTCAGGATGTACACAGTAGGTTGAATAAAGAAAATGCTCAAAACATACCCACAAGCATCTAACCTAGAAAATTTCTCAATTGAGATTCTCCTTTCAGATTACTCTAGACTGCATTAAGTTGACAGCTAAAGCTAACTAGGTTATCTGCTTTTTTGTGTGAACATATCATCATTCTTTTGATTGTGTCTCTGAAATATGTCATTGTCAGGGATTATTGCAGGATTGGTAATTTTTATTTTATTTTTATTTCATTAATTATTTTGTTTATTTACATATCAAATGTTGCCCTCTTCCCTGTTGCTCCTCACAGAGTTCTTCATGCCATCCCCCTTCCCCTTTGCCTATGAGAAAATGCTCACCCACCACCCTCACTAAACCGACCCTCACCTCAGCCTGTCCCAAACATCCCTGTGGTGTATAAAGTCTCTACAGGATTAGGGACATCCTCTCCCACTGAGGCCAGAAAAGGTAATCCTCTGCTACATATGTGCAGGAGGCCAAGGGTTAGATCATGTATACTCTTTGATTGGTGGCTTAGTCTCTGGGATCACCCAATGGTCTCGCTTAGTTGATTCTGTTTGTCTTCCTGTGGGATTGCCACATCCTTCAGCTCCTTTAATCCTTCCCCTAACTCTTCTATAGTGGTCCCCAACCTCAGTCTAATTGTTGGATGTAAGTATCTGCAATCAAGATTTCTATGTTGAGAATTCAGTTTAGTGATGTAACCCATTTTTAATTGGGTTATTTGGGGGTTTTGGAGGTAAACTTCTTGAGTTCTTTATATATTTTGGATATTAGCCCTCTATCAGATATAGAGTTAGTGAAGATCTTTTCCCAGTCTGGAGGTTGCCATTTTGGCTTATTGACAGTGTCCTTTGCCTGACAAAAGATTTTCAGTTTCAGGAGGTCCCATTTGTCAATTGTTGATCTTAGAGCCTAAGCCATTGGTATTCTGTTCTGGAAATTTTCCACTGTGCCAGTCTTTTAGAGGCTCTTTCCTACTTTCTCTTCTAGTAGATTCACTATATCTTTTTTTGTGTTGAGGTCCTTGATTCTCTTGGACTTGAGCTCCATATAAGGAAATAAGTATGGTTCAATTTGCATTCTTCTACATGTAGACCCCAAGTTAGACTAGCACCATTTGTTAAAGATCTTTTCTTTTTTCCACTGTAAAGTTTTAGCTCCTCTGTCAGAGATCAAGAGACCATAGCACCCATTTCACTTCAAAAAAGATAATGAACATTAAAAAACTTGATATGGAATTCACTTCAGTGTCACAAGATGCCACTGGGCAGAGAGCTCACCATGCTTCAAACATAGACAAAATGCTGTCCCAAAAGAACAATCAATACAGGGAAGTCAACTGTCAAGCTCTGCCAATTCAGGGTAAGCAAGTCCTTCATAATTCCTGCTTCGCAAAACATCTGTGAGATATACTGGACCAGAAGGCCGAAGACAGATGTTCCAATATCATAGATACAGTTCTAGGGAACTGTTCAGGCAGCCATTTCTCTGTCAATTCTTAGTTTCAGAAATACTTCCTGCATATTTAGGTAATATTTATTCCTTCTCTGGTCTCTGTTGGAATTGAAGACTAGACAGTTATAGTCTCACATTTAAGCTTAAGTTATTTGGTATTTAAAATGATGTTTTGTGGTTTAGAAGATGTTTTGGGGTCTAAGAAAATGTCTCCCTCCCCAACACTTATACCTCAGAGGGCTGCCTGGTCTGGCCCCAGTAAGAGAAGATGCATCTAACACTCAAGAGACTTGAGACCCCAAGGAGCCAGGACCTCTGGTAAGGTGGGGGTGAGGAGGTAGGGACAACCTCTGAGAGGTGGGGGAAGAGGTATGGGATGGGGAGAAGTCAGGGGTGGACCAGAACCAGGATAAAAACTGGGCTGTAAAAAAAGGATAAAGAAGGAAGAAAGAAAGAAAGAAAGAAAGAAAGAAAGAAAGAAAGAAAGAAGGAAAGAAAGAAGGAAAGAAAGAAAGAGAGAAAAATAGATAGAAAAGAAAATGTTTTAGGGTGGTAATACAAGTTATGATAAAAAATTTAGATACAGAACTCTTTTTTATTTATTATTATTATTAATCATTCCATTCATTTAAATTTCAAATGATATCCTACTCCCGGTTACCCCTTCCACCAACCCCCTCCCATTCCACGTTATCCCAATTTCTGGTTACCCCTCTGCCACCCCCCCTTCCTACATTTTCCCCCCTCCCTTTTGCCTGTATGAGAAGTACTCCCTCACCCACCCATACTCTCCCACCCCACTGCTCTGAACTCAACCAAAATAGGATAGATAATAGAATACTCTGTCCAAAGATTGCCAAATACAGATTAAACTTTTAAAATGTAACATTTACCTAATAGTTTTCATAATTGTTTCATAGTTGTTCCTTACTGTTATTTATTATTATAAGAGGAAGAACCCTTTTATTTAGAAAAAAAGGGGGAAATGTAGGGGTTTGGTCTGGTGCTGCTTATATTCAACTGTTAAATTCTGTACCCCAGGATCTGATTGCTCCAAAACAATCAGATCTGCATGTATACAAACCTATATTGAATTAACTTTGCTCTTCAATTTAAAACTATTGATTAAATAAAATTGGTAACAGCCAGTTACTGGAGGGAATAAAAAGAGGTGAAATTTGAGATACAGGGTTGATGGTAACAGGTAGGGACCATGGGTAGAAGGAGGGGGCATGGAGGGGAAAATGGGGAGAACAGAAGGTCTCCATTAGTCCTGATGGACCAACAGCACATGTTAGAGTAAAATGCACACCCCAGGATGTCAGACTGCCAGAGATATTAACAAACAACATTCATTTGGGGAGCACAGTTGTAGTAGCTAGACTAGCAATAGTGATTTAGATTTGTGGTAATCCCCAGTAATTGTGTAGAACCTACTAAATAAATATCATAGCTTAAGTCTGGTGTAAAAATTATTAAATTTCCTGATGCATGGTTTCTTCCCATCTTGGACCGTTTTATGTTTCCAGATGAAACACACACATGCAGCCTTTATATTTAAATATGCTTTAAACAGCACAATAGGCTGGGCAGCTGCCTACCCTTCATGTTGTTAGAACCTACCTCCTATCCATAACTCAAGTTATTACTATGTTTCATCTGGGCTGCTCTTAGCTCCAGTTAGGCAGCCCTTTGGAAGACATTCTCCAGGCCCCTAGCCCATGTAGGCTCTCCTTGTTTCTCTCCTCTTTGTTCTTACTATCTCATGGTGGCTGCTTCCTTTCCTTCTTCCTCCGCATAGTCCCAAGCCCAGGAAATCTAAATCCCAACCATGTCTCTTCTTCCCATTTATGGGCTTCTGGCAACTTTATTTACCAATCAGAATTAACTGGGGAGGAAGGTCCCTCAGTCTGTTGCAGACTCCAAATCGTGGAGGCCAGAACTTAGTGTTACAATAAACAGTAAAAGACAAAAGCTCAACATAAGTCTCATTCATTTGAAGCCAGGCAACAGTAAGCTTAATTCTTAATTAATTTTCATATAGCATCTTCAACAATGGAGATTTACCCTCCTCCACTGAAGAGATAACTAAAGTCAACAGCAATTGGCTGAATGTTTCAGGAGTCTCTTGGACATCTGTGATGAACAACTCAAAATGGCTGTCTATGTCTGATATTGGAGTTTTCACCAATGGTCTTTTGCTCTTGGAGTGAGCACCATCAGCCCAAATAGGAAAAGCTCATTAAAACTCTATATGTATTTATGGATTTTGGAATTATGTATTACACAGGATTTTTTAGGTAAATACATAAAAGTATGATTCTTGTGGCTTTTTTAGACACATTTATTGTTATTTTACCCACTTACCTCCTGTATTTACCTCTGTGCCCCTCCCTGTTCCCTTTCAAATTACATGTTTCCTATCAGTTTCCTTTACCATCTTCCTACATTCTCAATTTACCTCCACATCTCTAAAGAGCAACTCTTCCAATTTCTTCTATCAGATCACTTGTACCATACTATTCCTCTACCCTTCTACAGCTTCTTCTGTGTTTTCCTCTTCTCCTTTCATAGGTAATATGCCTTTCCCATTTCCCTGAAATGATCACATAAATTCTGCTATTTCTCTTTCCACCCTTCCACAATTCTCTTATTCTGGAAATCCCCTCATTTTATGTTCCCAGTTTCTGCAGTTATTGGATACAGTGTACACATATCAGAAGACTTGGAGCTAGAAGCCACAAATGAGAAAGAACATGTGACTTGACATTCTGAATCTGAGTTGCCTCACTCCATATAATCCTTTTCAGTTCCATCTATTGACCTGATAAGTTCATTCTCTTATTTTTGATTACAGTTGAATTTTATCCCATTGTGTGTGTATATGTATTCATGTATATATAATATTTTAATTATCCATTAATAAGTTTATAGGATATTTATGATATTTTATTTCATAATAATTATGAATAGAGCATCAATGAACATGACTTAGTAAATATCTGCATAGTATAATATCAAGTCCTTTGGGTAGGAGTTGTATAACTGGGTCATATGGTAGATTTATTTTTAGCTTTTTTGAGAATTTCCTCTACATTGATTTCCATACTGGCTGCATCAATTTGCAATCCCATCAACAGTAAATGAGGTTCTCTTTACCCCTCATCCTTCCCAGAACTTATTAATTGTTCCATTGATATTTGCCATTTTGACCTGCATCTGATGAAATATCAAAGGTGTTTAGATACGCATTTTGCTATTTTCAGGAATGATCAATATTTTGTGAGATATTTTGAGTCAGTCGTTGTTTTTCTTTTTCTGTTGGGAAACCATGTCATGGGAACATGTTATGAATGGTCATTTGTGTTTCTGACTCTTGAGGTTTTTGTACATTCTGAATATTAAATCTCTGTCAGATGTATGGCTGGCAATACAGCGTTCTATTCACCTGGTTGATTGTTTTTTAATTGTGCAAAATTTTTTGGTTTTATGAAGTCCCACTTGTTAAATTCTGACCTTAATTCTTGGGTAAATGTAGTCGTAGTCAGAAACTACCTTCCTATACCTGTATTATGTAGGGTATGTCTTATGTTGTTCTCTTCTAGCAGTTTCAGTGTTTGAAGCTTCATGTTAAGGCTTCCACCAACTTGGAATTCATTTTTAAGTGTTATCTGTGAGTTAATTTACATGTGGGTCTTCACTTTTCCCAGCACTATTTGTTGAAGATGCTTTCTTTGCTTCAGTGAATGATTTTGACTCTTAACCAAAATTTAAGTAGTTTAAGTCGTGTGTGTTCATGGTTGGGTCTTTGATTTTTCTTCCATTGATCTGCATGTCAGTTTCTATGCTATTATTGTTTTTATTATTATAGTTTTATAATACACCTTAAGATTTGGAATTATTATCCCTCCAGGATTGCTTTTTTCATTTGTTTTTATTCTTTGGCTAAGTATCATTTTGGCTTTCTGGGGACTTTTTGGTTCCATATGAACTTCAGGATATTTTTTTCCTATTTGTGCACAAAATTAAATGGATATTCTTTTATTGCAATTGCATTGAATTTGTAAATAACTGTTAGTAGAACAATAATTTTCCACAATGTTGAGTTGTATCAATTCATGAGCATAGGCTGTCTTTCCATTTTTAATGTCTTTCTATGTCTCTTTCTTCAAAAATTTAGTTTTCATTAAACAGGTCCTTCACTTCTTTGGTTAGACTTATCCTACATATTATTTTTCATATAAAATATTGTGAATAATAGTGTGCCTATAGTTTCTTTCTCTGAATTTTTAGTGTTAGCATATGGAAAACTATTGATTTTTACAAGTTGATTGTGTTTACATTGCTGTATAAGTCTTCTTGTAGAATTCTTAGACTTCCGTATAAGTCTAATGTACAGTATCATATCATCCCCAAATAAGGATAGTTTGATATTTTCGTTCCCTATTTCTAGCCTTTTAATTTCCTTCTCTTGCTATATTGGTCCAGATAGCACTGGACATTAAATGTTAAAAAGGAGTGAGGATTGTAATATCCTTCATTCATTCCTGATTTCAGTAGGATTGTTTCAAGTTTTTTTCCATTTAAAATGATGTGTTAGCTGTGGATAATTTCTATATTGCTTTTATTACCCTGAAATATGTTTCATCTAACCCTACATTCTCCAGAACTTTCATCATGAAAGCAGACAGGATTTTGTCAAAGGCCTTTCCTTGTCTATTGAGATGAGCATGAGATTTTTGTCTTTAAGTCTATTTGTGCAGTTTATTACATTTACATGTATTTCCTTACATATGTTGAACAATTCCTGCATTTCAGGGAATAAAGCCAACTTGATTGTCTTGAATAATCTTTTTGATGCAATGCTGCAATCTTTTTTATTAAAAATGTTTGAGGCTGGCCGGGCAGTGGTGGCACACACCTTTAATCCCAGCACTTGGGAGGCAGAGGCAGATTGATTTCTGAGTTCGAGGCCAGCCTGGTCTACAGAGTGAGTTCCAGGACAGCAAAAGCTATACAGAGAAACCCTGTCTCAAAAAAAAATGTTTGAGGCTATATTTATCAGGGATGCTGTCCTATAGTTTTCTTTTTTGTTGTTGTATCTTTACCTTGTCTTTTGTGTTGTGCTTATACCAGTTTTGTAGGAGTTTGGGAGTGCTCCTTTTGGTTCTATTTTTTAAATATATTTACTATTTAAAATGATTTTTAATTTAAATATATTTTGATTATATTTCTCCTTCCCCATGTACTTCTAGATGCTCTCAACTTCCCTACCCACCCAACTTTAAGTTATTTCTCAAAAAAATAAAAATCAAATATAATATCCAAGTAATTTTGTTTTCTTGAATATTTTAGGTAGGATTGGCTGTAGATAGTATTTAAATGTCTGGTAGAATTCTGCTGAGAACTTATCTGTTCCTGGTCTTTTCATACACACTTAACTTTCTATTACTACTTTAATCCCTTCATTTGTTATTGACATGATTGGGTATTTTGCTTCTTCTTGGTTTCATTTTGGTGGTTTGGCTGAACATAGAAACTCATCCACTTCTTTTAAGTTTTCTAGCTTATTACAGTATAGGTTTTTAAAATAATCTTGTATAGTATTTTGAATCTTCTTTGGTGTCTGTTATAGTGATTCCCTGTATGTTTCTGATTCTGATTCAAACCAGCCCTTTGTTTTCTGTTTGTCTTTCATTAATTCCTACTCTGATTTTTATTATCTCTTGTCATTGACTGGGTTTGGATTTGATTTGGACCACTGTTGGTTAAATACTCAAAATACTCTGAACTCTATCTGAGAAACAGTCGCACACACACATTTATTGCAATAGATAAACAAGAAACAGAACCACTCTAACAGTCTATCAACAGATGACAGGGTGAAGAAAGTATGCTATGCATATGCATTATTTGTTCCTATAAATTATAGCATTTGGAGGAAAATGGGTATGAAATCATATGTTCTTTAAAATAATTCAGATTCAGAACTACAAATGCTACCTGCTTTCCCTCATATACTGAAACAGGGCTGAGTGGATGTTTGTGTGTTTGTGTCTGTGTGTGTGTGTGTGTGTGTGTGTGTGTGTGTGTGTGTGTGTGTGTGTGAACTAAAAATGGACCATGTTAAAACCCTATTTCTGAAGACAACAAACACTTTAGCTACAGAATATATGGAAATCAATTTCAAACTAATGGGGCATGTTCCTCACTGGCACTATTAAAGCTACCCAGTAGTGAGGAAGCTTCCCAGTCAGTTTGAAAACTGATTATAGATAGATAGATAGGTAGATAGATAGATAGATAGATAGATAGATAGATGATAGATAGATAGATAGATAGATAGATAGAAGAGAAAGTGTCATATTTCATTGTATATCGTTATATGTACATCATTGAACATCATAAGTTCTCAAAGAAAAAATAAAATGAAAAGAGACCACAAGAGTGGAAAAAGAACTCTTAAAGATTAAGGGGGGAAATGTTAATATGATATGGAATACAAACAAGCTAATGGAATGTACTCATATAGGACAATTTGGGTTCCAGAAAGCAATTTGGGTTGGAGCAGATGGATGTAAGAGGTACTAGCAAAGAAGAACATATACAAGCAGTTTTTATGAAAATAGCATAGTAAAATTTATTCCTTTGAATAATAACTTGCAATTTAAAGTATTTTAAATATTTAGGTTTTCTAAATTATTCCTGAATTTTTGAAGATTATAATTACATAATTTCCAATTTCATCCCTCTATACCTTGTCACATATTTATCACTCATTGAGTGATTTTATCTTATATAAATTAATAGTATGCGGCATATAGATACTTTTACAGAATAAATAAAATATAGAAATATACTGCTAGGCAGTGGTGGCACAAGCCTTTAATCCCAGCACTAGGGAGGCAGAGACAGGTGGATTTCTGTTTGAGGCCAGCCTGGTCTACAGAGTGAGTTCCAGGACAGTCAGGGCTATACAGAGAAACACTGTCTTGAAAAACAAAAAACAAATAAAATAGAAATACACTGAATGATAACTAGTTTCCCCTGAGAAGAGAAAGAAGCATAAAATTTTAATGAAGTGTTTTTCTTTTCTTCCTTTTTAAAAAGTCTAATATCAAAGGCCTCTGAGAGAGTGTGATATTGTAAACCAATTTGTGTAATTATGAGCTCTGGGCGTTCTATCTCCAAGGTCATAAAAGAATCAATAATTACTCCAGACCATCAAAGTTCCAATGTCAAGTTTCAAGTACAGTTGGGGCACTGAAGTGTATTCTTCCCTGGTGGCTGAATGCATCAGGTGCTTTTCATTATTTATTTATATCAAGTCTATGAAAGGAACCAGAACCTTACAGGGAACAAGACAAAGGAGTTACTTTGGATCTTGGTCATGACTCAGCAAAGAATAAGCTTAAATAAGTAAGTGCTGAAAAAGATGGATGCTATCATCCTTGGAAATATTGATCTCTTGTCATAAGAGAAAAGTTAATGAGAGGAAACTGGCCTATAAATTTTTTTCTTGAGGAATTTGTTAATTTATGATCTGTGGTATATTAAGCGGGCTAATATATAAGTCAATTTTATTTCATTCCCCATAAATTGTATTTGTCAAAGACATCTCAGACACAAAAGGTGAAAGTAAAGTCTCTTTTTTAAAGCTCTCTTACAATAATATGAGTGTGAGAGAAAAAAAAGAGAAAGGTGGATAATCATAATATTATGTTTATTTCCCATAGTCAGCCTATGAATCCCTTAAAATTGTTTTATAAGAAATTATAGTATTATGAATGTGAGGAAGAATAGCAAGTAAAGGAGAGCAGCAGTAGCATCTTGAACTACTACTAAAGGATTTTGAGCTCTGGACTCTGGTACATTCCATATAGCTTATTTCTCTTCGTTTACCTAATAACCTCCACTTTGTCAATTACCAGTTTATTTTGTAGAGAACAAAAAGTGCAGCCTTTATATCAGTTTTACATCAGAGAATTTATCAAAAAAAATGTAGTAATACATGTTGCCCCTAAATTTTATATGTGTTTAAAATCAAGTGCATGCATATGATATGAAATCAGCAGTGAAGCTATATAAAGATAAAAGAAGACAAACAAGAATGGGATCTTAAGGGGAAATGGGTGAAATGTGTTCAATATACAGTGTACACTTACACCAAATGTTTTAGGTGTCACAAAATCTTGTACAGTAATATCTACAATGATATTTTAAGTTGATATTGTCATGCTGATAGAATTCTCAAATTAAGATACACACACTGGTGATATTTTCCTATCTTTATGGACTACCCAGCTATACTGTGCAGATGGTCAATATTTTTTAGTACAAACACATGGAGATAGAAAGACAGACAAAATAAACATTGAGCCCTGTATAGTACAAGTGCAATTACATGAGTCTAAATGACTTACATCCTGACTTTTATGGTTCATCACTATCTGTTCTTCTGAAGTAAAGTAGAAATATCATTCTGGAATTTCTTAGTGAGTTACCTAGACACAATTATTACTAAATAAATTTTATATAAGTGACAATTATTAAGATTTTGAGGAGTAACATGTTTGCAATATTGGAATCAAACAACTATCATTGGTTGTATATTAAGAGAGAATATCAAGAAATTTTTATTGAAATTTTTTATTTTCATATACTTTATTCTAGTTATAGTTGTCATCCCCCCTCCTCCCAGATCCTTTCAATCTACCCACCCACCCAACCCTACACACTTTCTTTCTCTTTAGAATGCTAACATGCAAAGAGTAAATCAAACACAAAATAAAAACAGAAGAGAGAGAAAGAAAGAAAGAAAGAAAGAAAGAGAGAGAGAAAGAGAGAAGGAAAGAAGGAAGGAAGGAAGGAAGGAAGGAAGGAAGGAAGGAAGGAAAGAAAAGAAAAGAAAGATACACAAAACACATAAAACAATAAACCAGAAACCATAATATATACAGGCAAAAGTTCAATAAGACAAAAAAAGAATCAAGAATTTTTGCAAGGAGACTAAGGAGAATGCTCAGTGTGCGAACTTGAGTTTGAATGCCCAAGACCAGTGTAAACTGGTAAAAATGGTAGCATGTCTCTGTAACTTCAGTACTGGGAGGTAGGAGTAGAAACAAGAAAATTTCAGGTACTTGCTATGGAAGTTGTTGTTTTAATCTTTTTTTAACTAATTAATTCATTTACTTTACATCCTGATCTTAGCTTCCCCTTCTTCCTCTCCTCCCAGAGCCTCCCTCTTACCTCACCTCCCCACCATACTCCCAACATCCCTTTCTCCTCAAAAGAGGCTCAGTAAAATGAAGGCCTCACATAAGTATCAAGTCTGTCAAAGTTGTAGTAGGACTAGGTGCATCTTCTCCTACTGTGGCTCTGCAGGGCAGCCCAGTTAGGGGAAAAGGGCCCATAAATGAGTTAGATACAGCTACTGCTGTTAGGAGTCCCACATGAAAACCAAGCTGCACAATTGTTACCCACATACCAAGGGCCTAGGTCTTGCTGTATATTGGCTTTATTATGTTTAGGTTTGATCCTTGTTTCCCACATATCTCCAAGACTTTTATCATAAAGGGTGATGGATTTTGTCAAAGGGTTTTTTCAGCATCTAATGAGATTATCGTGTGGTGTTTTTTTTTCCTTTCAGTTTGATTATATGATGGAGTGTATTTATGGATTTTCATATGTCATACCTGCCCTGCATCTCTGGTATTAAAGTCTACTTGATTATGGTGGAAGATGTTTTTGATATATTCTTGACTTTGATTTGCAAATATTATATTGAATGTTTTTGCATCAAAGTTCATAAGGGAGATTGGTCTGAAATTCTCGTTTGTGTTTGAGTCTATGTGTGGTTTAGGTATCACGATGACTGTAGCTTCATAAAATGAACATGGCAGTCTTCTTTCTATTTCTATCTTGTGTAATCGTTTGATTATTTTTGGTATTAGCTCTTTTTTTGAAAGTCTGCCTAGATTCTGCACTAAAACCATCTGGCCACAGGCTTTTTGGTTCAGAGATTTTTAATGACTGCTTCTATTTTCTTAAGGATTATAGGATTATTTAAAATGTTTAATTGATCTTGATTTAGCTTTGGTAAGTGATATCTATCAAGAAAATCATCAAAATCATTTACATTTTCCAATTTTGTGGATTACACATTTTTCAAGTAAGACATAATTATTCTTTGGATTCTCTCTGTGTTGGTTGTTATGTCCCTGTTTTCATTTCTGATTTTGTTAATTTGTTTGTTTCTCTCTAACTTTTGGTTAGTTTGGCTAACAGTTTGTCTATTGTTGATTTTCTCAAAGAACCTGTTCTTGGATTTTGTTGTTGTTGGTGGTGGTTGGTTGGTTGGTTGGTTGGTTGATTCTTTGAAAGTGTTCTCTTTACTTATTGGTTATTTTATTTATTTACATTTCAAATGTTATTCCCTTTCCTGGTTTACCTTCCACAAACCCCTATCCCATCCCCTATTCCCCCTGCTTTTATGAGGGTGCTCCCCCACCCGCCTGCCCTCAACTTATCACCCTAGCATTCCCCTATGTTGGGGCATCAATCCTCCACAGGACCAAGGGCCTCCCATCCCATCATATCCAGCTGGTGCCATGGGTCCCTCTGTGTATATGCTTTGGTTGGTGGTTTAGTCCCTGAGCTCTGGGTATCTGATTGATATTGTTGTTCTTCCTACAGGGTTGCAAACCCCTTCAGCTCCTTCAGTCCTTCCCTTAACTCTTTCATTGGGGTCCCATCCTATTTGTGCCTAATTTACTGATTTCAACCAATATTTTAATTTTTTTGTGCAATCTATACCTCTTACGTATGTTTTCTTCTTCTTGTTCTAGAGCTTATGTATGTTCTGTTAAGATCCCACTAATTTCTTCTTTGTCCAATAATTTAGTATCTTTGTTTTTTTTTTTTGTACCTTAGATCCTGATCACAGCTCTGGCTCCCTCCTTTCCTCCCATTCCAACCTTGACAAATCCCTTACCCCATTGCCACCTCCCCTTCTCCTCAGAGAAAGTGACTCAAGCCTTAGGTATCACTCCACACTGAGATATCTAGTAACAGCAGGACTAGAAAATCCTTTGAGGCCCAACAAGGCAGTCTCTAGGTAGGGGGAAGGAGAGCCAATGGCAGGAACATAGACAGAGACTGCCCCCACTCCACTTGTAAGGGGACCCACATGAAGACTAAGCTGTACATTTGCTACAAATGTCTAGATGGTCTAGGACCAGCTCCTGCAGGCTCCCTGGTTAGTGGCTCAGGCTACATAAGCCCCCGTGGCACCAGGTTATTTGACTCTGTAGGTCTTCTTATGGTATGCTTGACCCCTCTAACTTTTTCACTGCTATCTCCAACTCTCCCACAAGACTCCTGAGCTCCACCTCTTTGACTGAGGGTCTCTGCATCTTACACTATCTGATGCTGGATGAAGCCACTCAGGAGAAGTTATACTAGGTTCCTGTCTTAAAACATACCAAAATATCACTAATAGTGTCAGGGGTTGGCTTTCTCACATGGATGGGTGTTAATTTGGAGCAGTTGTTCCCTTAGTCACTGCTTCAGCTTTATCCCTGCACATCTTGTAGGCAAGACAAATTTTGCAATGAAGGTTTTATGGGTGAATTGATGTCCTGCTCCCTAATCTGGAAGGCCTTCATGGCTACAGGAGGTGGCTACTTCAGTCTCTATATCTCCTTCTAGTAGGAATCTTAGCTAGGGTCACCCCCATCGACTCCCTGTATCCTCCCTCATCCTAGATCTCCAGCTATTCACAAGAGATGCCCGAATTTCATTCTCTCTCCCAGCCTATTCCCCTGCCCTATCTCTCCACACCTAATCATCAGCCCTACTCCCCTCTTCACCCCCTCTCCTACCCAGTCCCTTCACTCTATCCACCTCTAGTGATGATTTAGATTACCCTTCTGAGTGAGATTCATGAATTATCTATTGGGGTTATCTCATCACCCAATTTCTTTGGGTCTTTGGATTGTAACATTGTTAATCCTACACTGTATGGCTAATGTCATATATATAATGTTATATATAATAGTTATATATAAGTGAATATATAACATATATATCTTTCTGGCTCTGGACTACCTCACTTAGGAAGATATCCTGAGTTCCATCCATTTACTTGCAAAATTCATGTTGTTTAACTGGATGTCTGCATGTGAAAGAATACAAATAGATCCATACTTACCAACCTGCACAAAACTCAAGTCCAAATGGATCAAAGGCATTGACATAAACCTAATACACTAAATCTAATAGAAGAGAAAGTGGAGAATAGCCCTAAATTTATCAGTACAGTAGGCAATTTCCTGAACAGAACACTAATTCATCAGACTCTAAGGTCAATAATTGATGAATGGGACCTCATGAAACTGAAAAGCTTCTGTAAGATAAAGGTTACCATAAGATTGGAAAACTCAAGAATTCAGACACACACACACGAGCACAAAATAACTCAATTGAAAAATGGGATACAGAACTAAACAGAATTCTCAACAGAGGAATCTCAAATCCCTGAAAAGCACTTAAAGAAATATTGAGCATCCTAAGTAACCAGAGAAATTCAGATCAAAAAATCCTGAGATTCCATCTTCCATCTGTCAGAATAGCTAAGACCAAAAGCTTAATTGATAACAGATGTTGGTGAGAATGTGGAGCAAGGAGAACAGTCATCCATTGCTGGTGGAAGTGCAAGCTTGTACAGCCACTTTGGAAATAATTTTGGCCATTCCCAAGAGTGGGAATTGTTCTACCTCAAAGATACCCCACTATACCACAAGTACACTTGTTCAACTATGTTCAAAACAGCTTTATTAATAATAACCAGAAGCTAGTACAACTTAAGTGTCCAACAGAATAATGGGTAAAGAAAATATGGTATATCTACATAATAGAATACTATCCACATATTAAAGCAAAGACATGACTAATCTTTATGCAGTCAGTTAGGGCAATGAGCTTTCCTCTTAACAGGACTTTCATTGTGTCCCATAAAACTGGGTATGTTGTACATTCATTTTCACTGAATTTTAGAAAGCCTTTGATTTCTTTCTTTCTTTATTCCTTGAACCAGTAGTCATTGAGTAGAGAGTTGTCCAGTTTCTATGGGATTGTAGGCTTTCTATTGTTTCTGTTATTGTGAAATTCAGCCTAATCCATGGTGCTCTGATGAGATTCAGGCAGTTAATTCAATTTTCTTGTATATATTGAGACTTGCTTTGTGTCCAATTATATGATCAATTTTGAAGATGGTTCCATGAGGTGCTGAGGATAAAGTATATATCACCACATTCTTTTCTCTTTGGGTGAAATATTATATGTAGATTTCTTAGGTCCATTTGGCTCATAACTTCAGTCAGTTTTATGTTTCTATCTGCATGGCACATTATTAATGAGAGTGGGAGTTTGAGGTCTCCCAATCTTAATGTGTGGGGTTCACTATGTGATTTAAGATTTAGTAATATTTCTTTTATAAATATGGGTAGTCTTACAAAATATTCAGAACTGAAACATCCTGGAAGATTTTTCCTTTAATGAGTATGAAATTTCCTTCCCCATCTCTTTTGATTAATTTTAGTTGAAAGTCTATTTCATTAAATATTACAATGACTACTCCAGCTTGTTCCTGTTTGCTTGGTAAATCTTTTTCCAGTCCTTTATTCTGAAGTGATATCTAGCAGTGTTGCTAAGGTGTGTTTCTTGTATGCAGCAGAATGATGGATCTTGGTTTTTTATCCATTTTGTTAGACTGTGTCTTTTTTTTTTAGAGAATTGAGCCCATTGGTGGTAAGTGATATTAATGACTAATGATTTTTAATTCCTGTTTTAAATATGTGCAAGACTTGATGAATTTATGTCATCCTTACACAGAGGCAATGCCAAACTTCTCTGTATCATTTAAATTATAGTATATGTGCTTCCAAACTGAGCACATTATGAAAATTATTTTAAAAATAAACTATTTAAATATATATAGGAAAATTAACAGAAAATTATAGCCCAAAATTCCAAAGGCATTTGTTTGTTGTAAAGCAAGTGAGTATATCATCATATTGATTATAACAACTAAATTTTGTAGGAGTAATTCCAAGTCTACAAAATAGTACTTTTTTAAGATTTATTTATTTATTATATGTAAGTACACTGTAGCTGTCTTCAGACACTCCTGAAGAGGGAGTCAGATCTCATTATGGATGGTTGTGAGCCACCATGTGGTTGCTGAGATTTGAACTCAGGACCTTCAGAAGAGTAGTCTGTACTCTTACCCACTGAGCCATCTCTCCAGCCCCAAAATAGTACTTCTTAATGGCTCATTATTAAATAATCATCATGCTGTATTTATAGGCAGTAAATATTACTCATAGCAGTCAAGGGTTAATATTAATATATTTTTTAAATGTCAAAAATTATATTAATAAGGTTTGCTTCTCTGACATTAAAGAAGGAACATCAAGAATTCAACATACTGATTTCCAGTTAAATAGATTATAAAGAATTCACAGTCATCTATACATTTAAAAAATATTCACAGATAAATACATGGGTCAATGATAGTTATCAACAATAGTCTCTGTACTTAAAGTCAAAATTATATTTTTCTAAAAGTTCTGCATACACACAATCTTAAACCAGTTTAAACCAGATAAACTCCCTGCACAGAGAATGGGAAAGTGGGCACAAAGAATCATCATGAAAAAAAAAAGCTATCTGTAATTGATAGCTTCTGGGAGATAAAAACCTTTTAATGGAGTAATGTGGTGACTTGAATATGCTTGGCCCAAGGAGTGGCACTATTAGGAGTTGTGGTCTTGTTGGAGTAGGTGTGGCCTTGTTGAAGAAAATGTGTCACTTTGGGGTGGGCTTTGAGACCCTCTCCTAGCTGCCTGGAAGCTAGTCTTCTGATGTCTGCCTTTGGAACTACATGTAGAACTTTCAGCTCCTCCAGCCCGACCTCTTCCTGGATACTGACTCGTTTCCTGCTGTGACAACAATGGACTCAAACTCAGAACTTGTAAGCAGCCTCAATTAAATGTTGTCCTCAATATGAGTTGGTTTATCCATGATGTCTCTCCACAGTAATGGAAACTTTAACTATGACAAGTAACATTGAACATATCAGCCATATCCATGTGCTCCAGAATAATTGTCCAATACAAAAATAACTTTATAATTCTTGTCTTGGTTCACTTACATTTACTATTAGTTTTTAATCTTTCTTTGTGACACTTTTTGCTTGTTTGTTTGCTTAGGTTTTTTCCAAAGATAACAATATAAAGTAGAAAGGGTAGGGAGGAATCTCAGGGAGCTGTGGGAAGGGAAATAATATAGCCAAAATATATTTTTAAATTTTAAAACATAAAAAGATTAAAATGATAAACCATTTTAGGAGATGATTTATTATGCCCATTTTAAAAGTCAGTGAAAATACTAGAGAGATGGCTCAGCAGGTAAGGGCAGATTTTGCTTTTGTAAAGAAACGTGTTATGGTTTCCAACACTCACATGATAGTTCAGAAAAATCTCTAACTCCAGGTTCAAGTACATGCTTGCAGGCAAAATGCTCACTGATAAAATTAATACATTTAATGATAATTTAAAATAAAAATGTGCAGAAGTATTTACATCATTTCCTGTACTTTTTCCATTTACATTTTCTGAACTGAAAAATAGTGAGAAATAATGACCCAAAGTATTCTATATAATAGAAATATCAGTGGTGTGATATACCACTGATATATATATATATATATATCTGTGTGTGTGTATGTGTGTGTGTGTGTATGGCAATATATATATGTGTGTGTGTGTATACACATGCATATATATATATATATATATATACATATATATATATATATATATATATAGCATGGGGCTATTGGGAATTAAACATAAGTTTAGAGCTGCCTCAGCAACTCAAGTTCTTAACTATAATAAGGATTTTGTTTAGAAAAAGCAAGGTAACCAGTATTAACAGACCAAAGAGGCTAAGATTGGAGGTCCAAAAACTTTTATTACTTTTATCCTTTTAAAATTGTAATTACACCATTTCTCCCTTCTTCTTATTCCCTCTAAGCCTTTGCTCAATTTCAATTTCTTGCCATCTTTGGCATTACTTGTATACATATACTTAAGTACAGGAGGTCTCAGCAGCCCTGCACAAAGAACTACAAACAACTGTGATCACAGTAACCCTCCCTCCCCTGATTCCTCAAAGATTCATTCCTCTTTATCTCTCATCCAAATTTGTGTCCATTTTCCCCCATCAAGACAAATTTGTGCTTCCAAAATATTCTTGGATTTTTCCACTGGGGCATGATGTATTTATCATGGACTATATCCTTAGATAAAATTGTTCCTTAGTATTCCACTTGTCAATAGCTCCTTAGTTAAGGATTGAACTTCATGTCCATTTTCACTATAATAGGATTTGGTATGACTTGAGTTTACACAAGATTTATACAGGTTGCTACAATTGCTGAGAAGTTTATGTGCAACTGTTGCACTATGTCCAGAAGAATATTTTTTCATCTATTTCCTCTAAACCTTATATACTTTTGACCTCCCAATTATACAATGATCCATGAGCATGTGAATGAGGTAATACCATGTATATGTTTCATTTAGGATTGAACATACTGTAGATTCATATTCCCTGTACCTGGTTCAGTTCTTGGTCTCCATGATGATCATTATCCACTGCAAAAAGAAACTTCTCTAATGAGGACTGAGAGATGCCTTAATCATAAAAATAAATGATAAGTCATCAGAAATTGGTTTAATACTATATATATTGAGTGGAGTAATAGTAGGTTCACTATGGTAGTAGGCTCATGCCAAAGGCATATTTTTAATCTGTCAGTCATTGAACATTTAGGTTTCTTTTTTATTCCCTAGCGATTGTAAATAGAGTAGCAATGAACAAATATCTGTGAAGAATAATGCCCAATAAATGAGGCATATGCAAAGAGGTGGGTCATATGGTGGGTTTATTTTTAGCTTCTTGTGAACTCTCCACACTAATTTCCAAACAGGCTGCAACACTTTGCCATCCCACCAACAATGAATGACTTGTCTTTTTTCACTGCATTCCCTCTAGCAGTTGTTATTAGTTATTCTGTTGATCTTTGCTTCTGTGACTGGGGTAAAATGAAACCTCAAAGTTGTTTTGATTTGCATTTCTCTAATTGCTAAGGGGGAAAAACATTTTAAGATAATTCTTAGCCATTTGGGGGCTACTTTTCTGCTCAGAGGCTCATTTTCTGAGTAAATCATTTGTGTTTTTTATTTTTTTTGTTTTTGTGTCAGTATATTTGGAGGGGTATAAATTGTGAACAATAATCCTTAGCCAGAAGTATATATCTGTCAAATATTCTTGTGGGATTCCTTTTCACATGGTTGATTATTTCTTTAGCTGTACAGCTTTTTAGTTTCAAAAAGTACTGTTTGTCAATTGTTGACATTAGTTCTTTGCCAAGTGGAGTCCTAGTCAAGAAGTCTTTTTCTATTCCTATATCGTGTAGGGCACTGTCTATTCAATTTCAATTTTTCACATTTAGGTCTTCCATTTTTTTTGGAGTTAGTTGGTGTGGAAGGTGATAGATACAGATCTAATTTCATTCTTCTGCATGTGGACATACAGTCTTCAAAGCACCATTTGTTAAGGGTGCTTTATCTCCAGCACATAACTTGAGGGCCTTTGTCAAGCATTATGTGTTTAAAGTTGTATGTGCTTACAGTTATGTCTTTGGCTTTGTTACATTGAAATATGTGTCTGTTTTTAAGCCAGTACCATATGGTTTTTATTATGGTAGATCTATAATATATCTTAATATCTGTAATTATAATCTTTCCAGCATTGTTTTTTTTCCCTCTGTATTTTATTTTTGCTAACTTGGGACTTTTAAGGTGCAATGTTAATCTTAGGACAGATTTCTTTCCATCTCTGCAAAGGAACAGATGGAGATTTTGATTGGGATTGCATTGGATCCATAAATAGCTTTTGGTAAAATGGCTATTTCTATAATATTAATTCAACCAATTCAAGAGCATGAGCTATATTTCCATTTTCTAGTGTCTTTCCCTACTTTCAGAAGTTTTCATTGTAGAGGTTCACATCTTCCTTGGTTAGTTTCTTCCTGTTTATTTTCTTTGAGATTTTTGTGAAGGGGAAGGTGAATTTTTCTTTATATCTTTGTTACTGCTGTATAGAATAGCTATTCATTAGTGGAAGCTAATTCTATATTCTACCACACTGCTAAATTTGTTTTATGTTAGAGGTTTTGAGATTTTTATATGAAATATCATGTTATCTGAAAACAGGAATAGTTTGATTTGTTTTCCTTGTATCTATTCAGCATCCTGTTGTTTCAGCTATCACTTCAAGCACAATATAGAGAAGTGGGGATAGTTGCAAGTCCTTTCTCATTCCTGATAGCAATGGGATTGCTTCTTGTTTTTATATATTTAGGATGATGTTGACCATGTGTCATATATAGTTTCCATTAGGTTGGGGTATGTTTTCTCTGCTCCTACATTCTCTAGGGTCTTTATAATGAAAGCATAATGAAAGTTGAATTTTATCACAGCATTTTTCTGAGTCTATTGAGGTGATAGTACAATTATTTTTAAATCTACTTAAATCTGTTTATTATTAAATCGATAATGACTTATTGAACACATGTGTTGAAGAGTCCTGCATCTTCTGGATAAAGGAAACTGGATCACGGGGAATAAGCTCTTTTAGCATGTGTTGGTATTCTGTTTGTAAGGATTTTACTGAGCATTTTTAAATCTATGTTGACCAGACTTGTTGCTCTTTAGTCTTCCTTTTTGGTGAGCCTTTACCTTATGTTGCTTTTGTGATGATGCTGGATCATAGAAAGAGTTCAGAAGTGTTTCTTCTTTCTGTATTTTTAAAAATAGTTTAAGAATATTTAGCTCTCTGCTGTAAACATCTATAGAAATTGTCAATCCATCTAGCCCTAGACAGTTTTAGCTAGAAAATTTTTATTGCTATTTCAACTTCTTAATTTATGATGAATATGTTTAGTTTGATTAATTCTTCTTGGTTTAATTTTGGTGATTTGATGAATCTATACTCCATTCATTTCTTTTTTTTTCTTACATGTAGGTTAGATTTAAAGTAAATTCTTTTAAATTAATTATTTTATTTATTTATATTCCAGCCATTGCTCTTCCCTCCCAGTCCTCCCTCCCACAGTTCTTCATCCCATTCCTCCCCCCTTGCCTCCAAGAGTGTGATCTTCTCCCACCAGGCTTCCCCCTTTCTTGGGGCCTCAAGTCTCTAGAGAATTAAGTGCACTTTCTCCCACTGAGTCCAGACCAGGCAAGCCTCTGATGATTTGCCAGGGACCTTGGACCTTCCCATGTATGCTCCTGGTTGTCTCAGTCTTTGAGAGCTCCCTAGGGTCAGGGTTAGCTGAGACTACTGGTCTTCCTATGGAGTCATTCTCCCCTTAAACTTCCTCCATCCTTCCCCTAATTCAACCATCGGTGTTCCTGACTTCAGTTTGGTGATTGGGTGTAATATCTGCATCTGTCTCACTTAGCTGCTAATATTGTCTCTCAGAGGACAGCCATGCCAGGCTCCCATCTATAAACACATCATACCATCAATAATAGTGTCAGACTTTTGCGCTGCAACCCCCATGGGATGGATCCCAAGTTTGGTCAGTCAATAGACAGCCTTTCCTTCAGTCTCTTCTCTGGTTTTTATCCCTGCAGTTCTTTTAGATGGGAACAATTCTAGGTCTTAAATTTTGACTGTGGTTGGTAACTTCATACCTCCACTTGAAGACCTATCTAATGAAAGTGGACGCTTTGAGTTCCCTCTCCCCACTGTTGGGTATTTTGGCTAATGTCACCCCCATTGAGTCCTGAGATTCTCTCACTTCCCAGGTTTCTGAGAATTCCTACAGTGTCTTCCTGCCTCCCACCCCAAGAAACTGCATGTGTCTATTCATTCTCCTATTCTCTGGGTTTCTCTCCTGTTCCTCCCAAATACCATGCAGTCTTTATCAATATTTCTTTGTAGTATGGCTTGAGGTCAGGGATGGTGATTCCCCCAGAAGGTTTTTCTACTTAATATAGAACAAAATTTTGAAGTATTCCCTTGTAACAATTATGTTCACTATCTAAAAGGGCCATAGTAAATTACTATACAAAGTAAAAGAGTTTAGAGAATTTGTGTTTTCATAAAGTAGCTACCTATGTCTTAAGAAAAATGTGCTATATTCTGTTTACTGTTTGTTTGCTGCAATAATAATGACTTTTTTAAAAATGAAAAGATAGTTTTTCTTTCTCTGTATCATAAAAAGGATTGCTTTATTTTATCTTAATCCTAAATTTCTGATTCCTCATGTTCTTGGTTTTAACAAGCCATTAAGTTTACTTCCTCACTAATATATTTGTATAAATGGAGATTATAACCCACATGTAGAGTTGTAGATGATTGGTCTAGTCATGAAACTGAAAGTTATGGACCTCAAGCGAGAATATTTTACTTTTATTAAGTTGGACTTAAAAATAAATGTTTTTCTTCTTTTTAAAATACATTTTAATTTCTAAAATCATAGTATAATTATACTTTATGTCATGTATACATTATGTCCAATAAATTTTGTTCCTCCAAAGGTGTCCAAACAATACAGAAGCACAGAATCTACCTGTTGTCTCACAATTCCATCTCATGAGCCTCTCAGAGAATCCAGAACTGCAGCCTATCCTTTTTGTGCTGTTTTTATCCTTCTACATGGTCACAGTGCTTGGAAATCTGCTCATCATTCTAGCTGTGAGCTCTGACATCCGCCTCCATACCCCCATGTATTTCTTTCTCTCCAGCCTTTCCTGGTCTGACATTTGTTTGATCTCCACTACAGTTCCAAGGATGATTTGGGATATTAGAACTCAAAGCAGAGCCATCTCCTATGTGGGCTGCCTAACACAGATGTCCATGTTTATAATTTTTGCATGTATGGATAGTATGCTTCTGACTGCAATGGCCTATGATAGGTTTGTGGCCATCTGTAACCCTCTGCATTACAAAATCATTATGAATCCTAACCTCTGTGCCTTCTTACTTTTGGCATCTGTTTTGGCTAGTCTTGTGGACTCCCAGGTGCACAATTTGATTGTGCTACAATTCACATACTTCGGTGACATGGAAATCTCTAACTTTTTTTGTGAACCTTCCCAACTTCTTAATCTTAACTGTTCTGAAATGTTCACCAAAAACATAGTTATACATTTTATTGGTGTCTTTTTTGGTTTATTTTCAACGTCAGTAATTATTTCCTCATACTGTAAAATTATTTCTTCCATCCTGAGAATTCCATCAGTAGATGGGAAGTATAAGGCCTTTTCTACCTGTGGGTCTCACCTGTCAGTTGTTTGCTTATTTTATGGAACAGCCGTTGTAGTATACATTGGTTCAACTGCATCAAGTTCTCCTGAAAACTGTGCAGTTGCTTCGCTTATGTACACAGTAGTCACACCTATGCTTAATCCCTTCATCTACAGCCTGAGGAACAAGGACATTAAAATTGCCCTATGGAAGCTGCAGAGAAGAGCAATGTACTTTCATAACACCTTCCATTATTTTTGAAGTTTGGTTTCTTAACACAACTGTCTATCCATAAAAATATTACGTCTTTGGTGTTGTGGCCTTTGTTCCACTCCACTAATACTTAAATGCATTTTCCTTTAGTTTTTCTTTAATTAAATTGAATGAGAATACTTACTGATGAATTAATAAATAATATTCAACTTCACCATCCATCACATAAACCAATATTCCATTTCATCTCAGCCACATTCACAGTGATTAAGGAAACAATTAAAAATGAATTATAATAGAGATATGGAAAAAGAGAACATTTATACATCTCTATGGGAATGTAAACTACTCCTGTTACTATTGAAGTCATATGGACCTTCCTCAAGAAAACTAAAAGTTGCCCCTCCATTACATGCTGTTGTGGGGCTTGATTTTGCCACACTCTGTACCTGAGCCCTGAGTAGCAGCAGGACCAGGGCAAAGACTGACTTCAGTCATTGGACTTAGGAAACCACAACACCTTCTCTTGTGTATGTGACACATTTGTATATCATTCCTGTTTATGCCAAGGATGTGGAGAAAAATCCCAAACCCGGGAAATTGACAGCCTATTCTGGCTTCTTCAGAGACCAAGCACACACATGGTATACAGACAAAACACATATAACAAAATAAGAAATATAAATAAATAAATAGGTAGAGAGAGAGGAAGCTCGGCTCCCAAGTGCTTTAACATGTCCAGGACCACAGTTTGAACCTACACCTGGAGCAAACTTGAGGCACTGGATCTGCATCCACTCCTATAACACCCAGAGGGAGCCCGACTCCCATGTGCTCTGAAATGCACAAGATCACAGGAGAGGCCATAATATCTCACCCAACAACCAGAGTAACTGGGTCCCCCAGGATCCAGGGATTCAGGAACCCCCACCCAGCCAGTGACAAGCGTTCCTACCCATTTAAACCTTCATCTGGAGCAGACTTGAGGTGCTGGCTCTGCACTCACTCGTACAACACCTAGAAGCCCAACTCGCAGGTGCTCTGAAATGCACAGGTTCAGAACTTCACAGAATAAACAGATAACAGGATCACAGAGAAAGCTCCACAACCAGAAGATCTGACACACCTAGGAGTACTGGAGCTCTGACACATTCAAGATCACAAGAGAGGCCACAACATCTTTTCCAACACCCAGTGTAACTGGGAATCCCACAGAAAGCAGGTAAATACAAACACCCACTCAGCCAGAGGCATGGGTTCCTTCCAGTTTGCACCTGGGCCCAGAGCAAAACCAGGGTTCTGGCTCCACACTCAGCCCTGAAACACCCATAAAAAGCTTGACTGCCAGGAACTGTGACACAACAGTATCTCAGGGACTTAGTCACACCAGCATGTCAGAATCCCAGAGGCAGCTTGACTCCAAAGAGCCCTGAAACACCTAGGATCTCAGGATCACAGGATCACAGAATCACAGGATCAGAGACAGCTGGACTCTGAGAAGTTCTGACACAACCAGGAATACAGGTACAGAATCCAGTCAGAGACAGAAAGGGCAGGTGGCACTACAGATAACTAGATGATGAAAAGCAAGCTTAAGAACATAAGCAACAAAAACCAATGCTATTTGGCATCTTCAGAACCCAGTTCTCCCACCACAGCAATATTTGAATACCCCATTACACCAGAAAAGCAAGATTAGGATTCAAAATCACTTCTCATGATGATGATAGAGGACTTTAAGAAGGACATAAATAAATCTTTTTTTAAAAAACACAGGAGATTACAGGTAAACAAGTAGAAACCCTTCAAGAGGAAACACAAAAAGCTCTTAAAGAATTACATGAAAACACAAACAGGTGAAGGAATTGAACAAAACCATCCAGAATGTAAAAATGGAAATAGAAACAAGAAAGAAATCACAAAGGAATACAACCCTGGAGATAGAAAAACTAGGAAAGAGATCAGGAGTCATAGATGCAAGCATCACCAAGAGAATATAAGAGATTGAAGAGAGAAGAAAATGCAAAAAGCAAAAAGCTCCTAACCCAAAACATTCAGGAAATCAAGGACAAAATGAGAAGACCAAACCTACAGATAAAAGGTATAGAAAAGAGTGAAGATTACCAACTTAAAGGGCCAGTAGATATCTTCATCAAAATTATAGAAGAAAACTTCTCTACCCTAAAGAAAGAGATGCCCATAAACATACAAGAAGCATACAGAATACCAAATAGATTGGACCAGAAGAGAAATTCCTCCCATTACATAATAATCAAACAACAAATGCACAATAAAATAAAGAATATTAAAAGGCAGTAAGAGAAAAAGGTCAAGTAACATATAAAGGCAGACATACCAGAATTACATCAGGCTTCTCACCAGAGATTATGAAAGTAGAAGATACTGTACAGATGTAAGAGAACATAAATGCTAGCCTAGGGTACTATACCCAGCAAAACTCTCCATAACAATACATGCAGAAACCAAGACATTCAATAACAAAACCAAATTTATACAATATCTGTCCACAAATTCAGCCCTACAAAGAATAATAGATGGAAAACTCCAACACCAGGAGTGAAACTACACCCTAGAAAAAGCAAGAAAGTAGTCTTCTTTTAACAAACCCAAATGAAGATAGGCACACACACACACACACACACACACACACACACACACACACACATAATTCCATCTCTGACAACAAAAATGACAGGAAGCAGCAATCACTATTCCTTAATATCTCTTAACATCAATGGCCTCAATTCCCCAATAAAAAGACATGGGCTAACAGACTGGATACATAAACAGCACCCAGTATACTGCTGCACACAAGAAACACACCTTAGTGATACCTCATAGTAAAGGACTGGAAAAATTTTCAAAGCAAATGGTCCAAAAAAAAAAAAAAACAATCTACAATAGCCATTCTAATATTGAATAAAATTGACTTTCAACCTAAAGTGATCAAAAAAGATAAGGAAGGACACTTCATACTCATCAGAGGAAAAATCCACCAAGATGAACTCTCAATTGTGAGCATCTATACTCCAAATGCAAGGATAACCACCTTCATATAAGAAACTTTACTAAAGCTCAAAGCACACATTGCACCTCACACAATTATAGTGGGACATTTCAACACCCTCCTCTCATCAATGGACAGATCATGGAAATAGAAACTGGAGACATGGGGAAGTTTACAGAAGTTATGAACCAAATGGATTTAACAGAAATCTATAGAACATTTCATCCTAAAACAAAAGAATAGACCTTCTTCTCAGCACTTTATGATACTTTCTGCAAAATTTACTGTATAACTAGTCACAAAACAGACCTCAAGAGATACAAGATTGAAATAATCCCATGCATCTTATCAAATCACCACAGACTAAAACTTGTCTTCAATAACAACAGAAACAACAAAAAGACCCCACACAGGGAAGATAAACACCACTCGACTCAATGATAACTTAGTCAAGAAAGAAATAAAGAAAGAAATTAAAAACTTTTTAGAATGTGATGAAAATGAATACACAATATACCAAAACTTATGGGGCTCACTTAAAGCAGTGCTGAGAGGAAAACTGAAATGTCTGAGTGCCTCCAAAAAGAAACTGTAGAAAGCAACAAAAGCAGCAGACAGCACACCTGAAAGCTCTAGAACAAAAAAAGCACTCCCAAGAGGAGTAAAGGGCAGGATTTAGGGCTGAAATCAACCAAGTGGATACAAAAAAAAAAAAAAAAAAAAAAAAAACTAGACAAAGAATCAACAAAACCAGGAGCTGGTTCTTTGAGAAAAATGAAAAAGGTAGATAAACATTTAGCCAGACTAACCATAGGGCACAAAGACAGTATCCAAATTATCAAAATCAGAAATGAAAAGGGAGACTTAAGAACAGAAACCACGCAAATTGAAAAAAATCATGAGATCCTACTACAAAACCTATACTTAACACAACTGGAAAATCTGGATGAAATGAACAATTTTCTAAACAGATACCAGGTACCAAAGTTAAATCAGGATCAGATAAACCACTAAACAGCCCATAACACCTAAAGAAATAAAAGCAGTCATTAAAAGACTTCCAATCAAAAATACCCTGGACCAGATGGTTTTAGTACAGAATTCTATCAGACCTTCAAAGAAGACTTAATACCAATACTCTTCAAACTATACCACGAAATAGAAACAGAAGGAATACTACCTAATTCATTCTATGAAACCACAATTACTGTAACATAAACCACAAAAAGACCCAACAAATACAGAGAATTTCAGACCAATTTCCCTTATGAATATCAATGCAAAAATACACAAGAAAATTCTCACAAACTGAATCCAAGAACACATAAAAATGGAAATCCATCAATGTAATCCACTATATAAACAATCTCAAAGAAAAAAATCCACATGATCATCTCATTAGATGCTGAGAAAGCATTTGACAAAATTCAAAACTCCTCCATGGTAAAAGTCTTGAAAAGATCAGGAATTCAAAGCCTATACCTAAATATAGTCAAAGCAATATACAGCAAACCAGTAGCCAACATCAAACTAAATAGAGAGAAACTTGAAACAATCCCACTAAAATCAGGGACTAATCAAGGCTGCCTACTCTCTCCCTACATATTCAATATAGTACTCAAAGTCCTAGCCAGAGTCAAAAGGATATCAAAGGGATGCAAATTGGAAGAAAGAAGTCAAAATATCACTATTTGCAGATGATATAATATTATCCAAAATTTTCACAAGAGAACTCCTATAGCTGATAAACAACTTCAGCAAAGTGGCTGGATATAAAATAAACTCAAAGAAATCAGTAGCCTTCCTCTACCTAAAGGATAAACAGGCTGAGAAGTAAATTATGGAAATGACACCCTTCACAATAGCCACAAATAATATTATATACCTTGCTGTGACTCTAACCAAGCCAGTGAAAGATCTATATGGTAAGAATGTCAAGTCTCTGAAGAAAGAAATCAAAAAAGATCTCAGAAGATGGAAAAATTTCCCATGCTCATAGATTGACAGGATTAATATAGTAAAAATGGTCATCTTGCCGAAAGCAATCTACAGATTCAATGCATTCCCCACCAAAATTCCAATGCAATTCTTCATAGAGTTAGAAAGGGCAATTTGCAAATTCATCTGGAACAACAAAAATGCAGGATAGCAAAAGCTATTCTCAACAATAAAAGAACTTCCTGTAGAATCACCATCCATGACCTCAAGCTGTACTACAGAGAAATCATGGTTTTAAAAACTGCATGGTATTGGAACATTGACAGGCAGGTTGATTAATGGAATAGAATTGAAACCCCAGAAATGAACTGATACACCTATGGTGACTTGATCTTTGACAAAGGAGCTAAAACCATCCAGTAGAAAAAAGGCAGCATTTTCAACAAATGATGCAGGTTCAACTGGTGGTTAGCATATAGAAGAATGCAAATCAATCCATTATTACCTCCTTGAACAAAGCTCAAGTACAAGTGGATCAAGGACCTCCACATAAAACCAGATATACTGAAAATAATAGAAAAGAAAGTGGAGAAGAGCCTCGAGCACATGGACACAGGGGAAATTTTCATGAACAGAACAACAGCTTATGAGCTAAGATCAAGAATTGACAAATGGGAACTAATAAAATTACGTAGCTTCTGGAAGGTTAAGGACACTGTCAATAGGACAAAATGGCAAACAACAGATTGGAAAATAATCTTTACCAAACCCATATCTGATAGAGGGCTTATATAAAATATATACAAAGAACTCAAGAAGTTAGACTCGAGCTTGGAGGAAAAGGCTCCACGAGTCGCAGGGGACTTGCAGGGCATCAGGGACAGGACAAGCTCTAGCCAGAGACACTAAGAACATCTAACACCAAAAAACAAAAGATGGCGAAAGGCAAACACAAGAATCCTACCAACAGAAACCAAGACTACTTGGCTGCATCAGAACCTAGTACTCCCACTGAAGCAAGTCCTGGGTATCCCAAAACACTGGAAAAGCAAGAATTGGATCTTAAATCATATCTCACAATGCTGATAGAGGAACT
>NW_022196906.1:14226794-14227940 GCF_008632895.1 Mastomys coucha
AACTAGAGGGCACAGAGACAGTATCCTAGTTAACAAGATCAGAAATGAAAAGGGAGACATAACAACAGGCACTGAGGAAATCCAAAAATCATGAGATCCTACAACAAAAGACTATACTCAACAGAACTGGAAAACCTAGATGAAATGGACAATTTTTTAGACAGAAACCAGCTACCAAATTTAAATCAAGATCAGATAAACAATCTAAACAGTTCCATATCACCTATTGAAATAGGTGATTTTCTAAACAGATATCAGGTATCAAAGTTAAATCAAGATCAGATCAGTGATCTAAACAGTCCCATATTTGCTGATGAAATATAAACAGTCATTAATAGTCTCCCAACCAAAAAAAGCCCAGGACCAGATGGATTTACTGCAGAGTTTTATCAGACATTCAAAGAAGACCTAATACCAATACTCCTCAAAATATTCCACAAAATAGAAACAGAAGGTACCCTACACAATTCATTCTATGAAGCCACCATTACTCTTATACCTAAACCACAAAAACACCTAACAAAGAAAGAAAACTTCAGACCAATATCCCTTATGAATATCGATGCAAAAATACTCAATAAAATTCTTGCAAACCATTTCAAAGAACGTATCAAAACGATCATCCACCATGATCAAGTAGACTGCATCCCAGGGATGCAGGTATGGTTCAATATATGGAAATCAATCAATGTAATTCACTACATAAACAAACTCAGGGACAAAAACCATATGATCTAGATGCTGAGAAGGCATTTGACAAAATCCAACATCCCTTCATGATAAAAGTCTTGGAAAGATCAGGAATTCAAGGCTCATATTTGAACATAGTAAAAGCAATGTGCAGAATATCAGTTGCTAACATCAAACTAAATGGAGAGAAACTTGAAGCAATCCCACTAGAATCAGGGACTAGACAAGGCTGCCCACTCTCTCCCTACCTATTCAATATAGTACTTGAAGTCCTAGCCAGAGCAATTAGACAACAAAACGAGATCAAAGGGATACGAATTGGAAAGGAAGGAGTCAAATAATCACTATTTGCTGATGATATAATAGTATACTTAAGTGACCCCAAAAGTTTCACCAGAGAGCTCCTAAACCTGATAAACAACTTCAGCAAAGTAGCTGGATATAAAATTAACTCAA
>NW_022196906.1:14230202-14230548 GCF_008632895.1 Mastomys coucha
CCAAAAAATACTGCAACATGTAACAAGGACACATGCTCCACCATGTTCATAGCAGCCTTATTTATAAGGGCCAGAACTTGGGAAAAACCCAGATGTCCCTCAACAGAGGAGTGGATACAGAAATTGTGGTACATCTACACAATGGAGTACTACTCAACTATTAAAAACAATAAATTTATGAAATTCTTAGGGAAATGGATGGATCTGGAGAATATCATCCTGAGTGAGGTAACCCAATTACAAAGAACAAACACAGTATGCACTCTCTGATAAATGGCTATTAGCACAGAAGTTTGGAATACAGGAAGAACAACCCACATTCCACAAGGAACTCAAGAAGAAGGAA
>NW_022196906.1:14230924-14238952 GCF_008632895.1 Mastomys coucha
AATAAAGAAAATATCTAAAAAAAAAAAAGAAGAAGAAGTTAGACTCCAGAGAACCAAATAACCCTATTAAAAAATGTGGTACAGAGCTAAACAAAAAATTCTCAACTGAAGAATACTGAATGGCTGAAAAGCACATGAAGAAATGTTCAATATCCTAAGTCATGAGGGAAATGAAAATCAAAACAACCCTGAGATTCCACCTCACACCAGTCAGAATGGCTAGGATCAAAAACTCAGGTGACAGCAGATGCTGGAGAGGTTGTGCACAAAGAGGAAAACTCCTTCATTGCTGGTGGGATTGCAAGCTGGTATAACTGCTTTGGAAATCAGCTTGGTGGTTCTTCAGAAAATTGGGCATAGTATTACCTGAGGACCCAACAATACCATTCCTGAGCATACACCCATAAGATGCTCCAACATGTAATTAGGACACATGCTCCACCATGTTCATAGCAGCCTTATTTATAATATCCAGATACTGGAAACAACCAAGATGTCCCTCAACAGAGGAATGGATACAGAAATTTTGGTACATCTACACAATGCCATACTACTCATCTATTAAAAACAATGAATTTATGAAATTCTTAGGGAAATGAATTATCATTTCCCTAAGAATATCATCCTAAGTGAGGTAACCCAATCACAAAGGAGCACACATGGTATGCACTCTCTGACAAGTGGTTATTAGTCCAGAAGTTTGGAATATAGGAAGAACAACCCACAAAACACAAGAAACTCAAGAAGAAGGAAGACCAAAATGTGGACATTTCATTCCTTCTTAAAAAGGGGGAACCAAATACCCACAGAAGGAGTTGCAGAGACTAACTGTGGATCAGAGACTGAAGGAAGGACAATCCAGCTTGGTATAGCTGTCTTCTGAGAGGCTCTGACAGTACCTAATACAGAAATAGAGGCTCACAGCTATCCATTGAACCGAGTACAGGGTCCCCAATGAAGGAATTAGAGGAAGGACCAAAGGAGCTGAAGGGTTTGCAGCCCCTTAGGACAAACAACAATATGAACTAACTAGTACCCTGAGAGCTCCCAGGGACTCAACCACCAACCAAGGAGTACACATGCTGGGACTGATTGCCCTGGCAGCATGTGTATAGTAGAGGATGTCAAAGTCAGTCATCAGTGGAAGGAGAGGCCCTTGGCCCTGTGAAGGTTCTGTGCCCCAGTGTAGGGGAATGCCAGGGCCAATAAGTGGGAAGACGGTGGGGTAGCAAGCAGGGGGAGGGGGGAGGCAACAGGGGTTTGTTCTTGTTGTTTTTTGTATTTGTTTTGTTTTGTTTTGTTTGGAGGGGTAACTGGGAAAGGAGAAATAATATGAGATGTAAATAAAGAAAATATCTAATAAAAACAATGAATTCATGAAATTCTTAGGCAAATGGATGTAACTGGAATATATCATCCTGAGTGAAGTCACAAAATAACACACATAGTATGCACTCACTGATAAGTGGATATTGGCTCAGAACCTTGGAATTCCCAAGATACAATTCATAGACCACATGAAGCTCAAGATGAATGAAGACCAAAGTGTGGACACTTCAATCCTTCTTAGAAGAGGGAATAAAAAAACCATGGGAGGAAATACAGAGACAAAGTGTGAAGCAGAGACTAAAGCAAAGGCCATCCAGAGACTGCCCCGCCTTGGGATCTATTCCATATACAATTACCAAACCAGATACTACTGTGGATGCCAACAAGTACTTGCTGACAGGAGCCTGATATAGCTGTCTCCTGAGAGGCTCTGCCAGTGCCTGACATGTACAGAGGTGGATGGACTGAGCATAGTGTCCCCAGTGGAGGAGCTAGAGAAAGGACCCAAGGAGCTAAAGGTGTTTGCATCCCCATAGGAGGAATAACAATATGAACCACTAACCCCAGAGCTCCCAGGGAATAAACTATCAACCAAAGAGTACACATGGAGGGACCCATGCCTCTGGCTACACATGTAGCAGAGGATGACCTTGTCTGGCATCAATGGGAGGAGAGGCCCTTGGTCCTGTGAAAGCTGGATGCCACAGTGTAGGGGAATGCCAGGACAGGGAAGAGGAAGTGGGTAGGTTAGTGAGCAGGGATAGTGGGTATGGGAGTTTTCAGAGTGGAAACAAGGAATGGGGATAACAATTGAAATGTAAATAAAGAAAATATCTAATAAATTTTTTTAAAAAATAATAAAGTAAATGATAACAGAATGAAAAAATGTAAATAAAGAATATATCTAATTTTAAAAATGTCTGAGCTAAGCAGATTGCACTTATATATTTAGAAATATATATACAAACACACTCGTTTATATGTATAAAACAACAACTAATGAAAAAAAGAGCATAAATTTGAAGGATATGAAGGTGGGATATATGGGTGGATTGGAAATGAGAAAATAGAATGGGGAAATGATGTAATGATATTTCAATCTCAAAATATAAAGCAATCATATTTCTATGTCTCAATTTCTATGTGACTATAAAATTCATTAGTATTCATTTTTTAAAGCCCTCACAATCTACAATACTCATATTGTAGATTCCATGTAAATCCCTGGCTCATCCTTCTGTTTAACAGGTGAACTAGCTAAATACTAAAGGAAATAAACCATTGTTCTGTGATGGTTTATTCATCTGTCCTCAGGCATGTTTGACAAGAAAAGAAATTTTTAAGGACTACTGGAGAATACAATGCCCTGGACTAGGTAGGATCATAAGGTTTTCATATTAAAGTTTGTTTTGTTTTGTTTTGTTTTGTTTTGTTTTGTTTTGTTTTGCTTTGCTTTGCTTTGCTTTGCTTTGTTTGTGCTTTGAAACAAGGCATTGCTGTGTAACCAAGGCTGGTCTTGAATTCACAATCCTACGTCTGCCTTCTAAATCAGGATTACTAGCATTCACTACCACACCCAAATAAATCCTAGGGCCTTTATTCAAACACTAACTATGTAGTTAAACTGTTCTTCCTCATTGTGCATTTCACTAACAGAAAATGAAGGAGTGAGACTGGTCTCTAAAGATCAAAGATGGAAACTGGTAAGTATTTATTGCACTGTATAAGAACTAGAATCATTACTATAATCATATATAGAGTATTAATAAAATGCAACCCTATAATAAATGTAATGCTTTTTATTTGACCTTACAACAGAGATATCTTTCTTCTTTGGAAACACTGGATCCTAAAACAACTTGATGTCTTAAAATATTTCTCAAACCAGAAAACACAATTATCTCACTGCTTCTCTTTCTGCCTCTGTTGTTCATGCATGTGAGCATGTGAAAACATCTGCAATACTCTTTATTATTTTTAATGATGTTATGACATAAAAATAGCAAGTTACTGGAAATTCCAAGAATGAAACAATGATATGGCTTGGTGGGTGAAAGTACTTGCTTCCAAGACTGACAAATCAAATTTGTCCCTGAACTCACATGGTAGGAGAGAACTTCTTATAAGTTGCTCTCTGACTTTGACACATGTATGTATGACATTCTTATACATATGTGCATACACACACACTCACACAATATACATACAAACATACATACAAACAGAGTAAACAAAAGTAATTTTAAGCAATACAATGAAGTAGACGCAAATTAATGCTATTTTTCTATTCTCTTGTTTCTATGGGACATGCTTAAACTAAAGAAACCTCACATAGAAATGTTCCTACGTGTTCATATCATATTGACACACTCATTTTCAGTTAAAGAAAAAAATGGCTATCCAATATTAAATGGAGTTTTTTGTACTTGATTTTGTAGACAACTCAGTATCAAACTTGCTCTGAGAAACTAGAAATTAAGGCAAGCCAGATATTTTCTCCTAGTTACTATTTCCTACTTATGTAGGCACCAAACTGCCTTTTTTTTTTTAAATCTCTTGAAAGCCAAGATTTTTTTTATGGAGCAGGAGATTTTATCTAAAGGTTAGAAACTTAATTGTTATCAGTACCAATAAAAATAACAATAATATATGTAAATGTTTCCCTTTTCTATGCACATCTATCATGTACTGAGTCATAAAGGTAGTATTGCTTAACCAAAGCTAACTTGGTGGAGTTCTATAAACAAGGATGCAATTCTTTTTTTCTTTTCTGGTTTTTCAAGACAGGGTTTCTCTGTGTAGCCCTGACTGTCCTGTTACTCACTCTGTAGACCAGACTGGCCTTGAACTCAAAAATATGCCTGCCTCTGCCTCCCAAGTGCTAGGATTGAAGGCCTGAGCCACCACAACCTGGCAGGATTCTATTCTTATGACAATTCTGAGGCTCAGAAATAACTTGCTTATTATTACACAGGTGGCAAATAGAGCAAAGACTTTAAAATCATAATCTGAGGGCTGAGAAATTAGGTCAGTGATAGAGTGCTTGCTACAAACACCTTGGTTTAGTCACCAACACTGGACAAATAAATTACTCTTTAGGGTCTCAGAGTAACTTCACTCTACTTGCCAAACACCAAATATTCTAAAGCAAAAGATTCACAGTTTTTCACCAATGCCATATCTGTTATACACCTTTTAATAACTTCCAGTTTCTCAGTGAAAAATGGGGCTTAAGATATGGGACAGGAGAGATAGTTGAGAGCACTTGCTGAGCTTGTGGAGGACATGAGTTTGGTTCGCAGCACCCATATCAGATGACCACCTATAATTCTAACTCCAGAGGGATACAATACCTCTGGATTCTGCAGGCAACTGCACTAACTAACATGTATAAACCCACATTCACACACACACACACACACACACACACACACACACACACTAACACACATATACACACACATTTTCAATATTTATTTATCTTATTTATGTCTATGACTGTCTTTTCTTGTTTGTGTCTGCAGAACGCAGAAGAGTATATGTAATGAGGGTTGGCTTACACTTTCAGAAGTTTAGTTCATTTTCATCATGGTGGAAAACATGGCAGCATGCAGGCAGAGACATGGTGCTGGAGAAGGAGCTGAGAGTTCTACATTTTGATCCAAAGGTAGTTAGTAGGAGACTGTCTGCTGCACAGGGCATAGCTTGAGCATAGGAGACTTCAAAGCCTGTCCCCCACAGTGACACACACCAACAAAGTCACAATTACTCCAACAAGGCCACACCTGCTAACACATCTACCCTCTATGGGTCAAGAATTCAAACACATAGGTCTATGGGGGCCATTCTTATTCAAACCACCACCATGTTCTTAGAAGCACTTTAGCTGAGAGCACTGGCTCCCCACTTAGGCCTAGAAGGAAACTAAAACCAGGGTCAAAGCCTGTCACTGCTGCCATCATTTCTTTTTTTTTAAACTTTTATTGCATTATGATGAGAAAAGTTACATGATTTCAATTTATCTGAATTTGTTAACATTTAAAAACATATTTTAATTAAATAGAATTGAATCACATTCTTGTTCCCGTTTTGTACCACTGCTCCTCCCAGAGACCCCCCTTCAATACTTACAATATCTTTTTTGTCATATTCCTCAAAATTTATGAAATATTATACCAATAAAAATAAGTATTATAAAAGTTGTTTGATATAAAACAACAATCAATTTAAGTCTTATGTTGATGCCCATCTATAGCAATAGTGAAAATACATTTTTCTCAATATACATTTTAAATAACTCCAAACATATTAACTGTATATTTCAAAATAACACATGACTACTAGTATTTTCTTAAATGAACATGAATATATAAAGTCTTTTTGTTTGTTTTGTATTTAGTAGAGTTTAAAATCTTGGCTCTTACTGGGGTACAAGCCCAAAATAAGAACAATACTTAGACATTGGGTTTCATTTAATAAGGCTGTACTTCAATGACCCTCACACCACCAAAGGATTTTACCTCCATTGTAGCTAAGCTGAGAGTTGATAGTTGTGCTGCACCAAGAAATGAATTGTAGGCTCGATTTTTGGATACAGACTTCCTGCTATGGTCAAAGCTATTTGACTTGAGTGAGTGACTTCATTCTCAGCCCACAGAGAACAGGTTACATTCATTTAAGAAATGGTGTAGGTATTAAGATGGTCTATCCATAAAGTCATTCACCAACTGTTTCAATAAACAATGGTTCTGCTTGGAAGGTGGCACAGACATTAGGTGAGGGTAACAATTTGGTTCATTAGCTGTGATAATTTGGAAAAGCATTCATCTCGGAGAAAAGAGTAACTTATAAAGTCCTCTTCTTCAAACTTGATACAGGAGTTACAAATGTCAAGCAAAGCATTCAGTTTCACTTTGTTGTTCTCTTACAAGCCACCTCCCTAGTTAATCATCTATATTTCTTTTAGGTATATAAATACATTTGAAATCTATAAGCTGTTCTGAAAACCATAGTGTAGTGTAAAGACATGAAATAAACAATACTACTAATAGAGAGGCTCAGATAGGAGAAGCAAAATTTTAAGACCCTTATGTTGTACACAGCCAGACACACTCACAAACAAACAAGCTGAAAGTGTATATAGATTGTACAATGTTGGACCTATTTCTCGAATTACCAAATTAGAGAAACCATTGGATGACAATCAACAAATCTCTAATTCCTCATATTTTTGGATTTCAATATATTAGGATATGTTGGTAATATTAATTTTCATATTAAGATATTTTAAAAAGTAATTGTCATTCCTGTTGTTTTTGTTGTAAGAGGTGGAATTAAGTTTGTGTGGATTTGTTGAAAGTTTACCTTCTTGCTTCTTCTAGGGTGCAGTTTTGCTCCTTATGTTGATGTTTTCCATCTATTATCCTTTGTAGGGCTGGATTTGTGGAGAGATATTGTGTAAATTTTGTTTTGTCATAGAATATCTTGTTTTCTCCATCTATGGTAATTGAGAGTTTTGCTGGGTATAGTAGCCTGGGCTGGCATTTGTGTTCTTGTAGGGTCTGTATGACATCTGCCCAGGATCTTCTAGCTTTCATAGTCTCTTGTGAGAAATCTGGTGTAATTCTGATAGGCCTGCCTTTATATGTTACTTGACCTTTTTCCCTTATTACATTTAAAATTCTTTCTCTGTTTAATGCATTTGGTGTTTTGATTATTATGTGATGGGAGGAATTTCTTTTCTGGTCCAGTCTATTTGGAGTTCTGTAAGAGTCTTGTATGATCATGGGCAGCTCTTTCTTTAGGTTAGGGAAGTTTTCTTCTATAATTTCATTGAAGATATTTTCTGGCCCATTATCTTGGGAATCTTCACTCTCTTCTATGCCTATTATCCTTAGGTTTGGTCTTCTCATTGCGTCCTGGATTTCCTGGATGTTCTGGATTATGTGCATTTTGCTTTTTGCATTTACTTTGACTGTTGTGTCAATGTTTTCTATGGTGTCTTCTGCCCCTGAGATTCTCTCTTCTATCTCTTGTAGTATGTTGTTAATGCTTGCATCTATGGCTCCTCATTCCTTTCCTAGGTTTTGTATCTCCAGGGTTGTCTCTCTTTCTGATTTCTTTATTGTTTCTATTTCCATTTTTAGATTCTGGAAGGTTTTGCTCATTTCCTTCACCTGTTTGATTGTGTTTTCCTGTACTTCTTTAAGAAATTTTTATGTTTCCTCTTTAAGAGCTTCTACCTATTTACCTGTGTTCTCCTGTATTTCTTTGATGGTGCTATTTATGTCTTTCTTAAGGTCCTGTATTATCATGATAAGTGATTTTAGATCTGAATCTTGCTTTTCCGGTGTGATGGTATGTCCAGGACTTGCTATGGTAGGAGAATTGGGTTCTGATGATGACAAGTGCCCTTGGTTTGTGTTGTTTATTTTCTTACGCTTGCCCCCCACCATCTGGTTAACTCTAGTGCTACCTGCCCTTGCTAAATCTGACTGGAGCTGTCCTTCCTGTGATTCTGGTTGTGTCAGAACTCCTCAGAGTCAAGCTGTCTCTGGGATCCTGTGATTCTGTGATCCTGTGATCCTGGGCTTGTTAGATCACCTGAGAGTGGAGATTCCTCTGGGTGTTGTGAGACTGGCTGCAGATCTTGTGCCCAAGGTCTGCTCTGGACCCCAGCCCAGACAGACTGGAAGGAAC
>NW_022196906.1:14239039-14272026 GCF_008632895.1 Mastomys coucha
GTCACTGGGCTGGTGGAGTTCCTGTGTGCCTAGTCCCACTGGTCCCAGTTACTCCCAGTGTTGGGACATATGTTGGTTCCTGCTCACCTCTGATCCAGGAGCGACTGGGAGTGGAGCTTCCTCTGGGTGTTATGGGACTGGCTGCAGAGCTTGTGCCCAAGGTCTGCCCTGGACCCCAGCCCAGACAGATAATAATTTCATTTTGTCAGTTTTAGTCAGGTTTTTTGTTGTTGTTTTGAGATTATAATATACTTACAACTATGCCACATTGCTTTTCCTTTATCCAAAACCTCCTGCATACCCATCCTTGTTCACTTTCAAATGTAAAGACTCTTGTTTCACTGTTGATTGTTGTTATATACATATATATTTGCACATATGTAAACCTAAATATATAAATAAAACCTACTTGTTTGTATAATGGGACATGTATATATTCATACATAGATATGTTTAGATGGTAGCCCATTTGGTATTTAGTAACCAATTGGTAAGCTAGTACCTAGGAAAGTCTATGTCACATTTTCTCATCATTCCTAAATTGCCTGTAGTGCTTTGTGTAGGACTGAGGCCTCATTTGCCTTTCCCCACCATCTTTAATATATTTATTGGTACCATCATGCCTGTTCAACTCATATTTAGGCAGTCATGTTGGTGAGGCTTTATGGGTATAGATTTTTACATTCCTAGGAGACACAATCTCACAACAAACTTTCTGTTCCTCTGATGATTAAAGTCTTCAACCCTCTCTTCTTCAATGACCCTTTTGGAACCTGAGATGCAAGAGTTATGTTGTTGGCATTCTACCAGAAAAACACTGCTATACCAGTTTTCTGCTTGGGTCCATTTTCTTTAAAAACTTCTTTCCAATCTTTAATTCTTAGGTAATATCTTTGTTTGAGGTTGGGGTATGTTTCTTGTGTGCAGAAGAAAGATGGATCGTGTTTCCCTATTCTGTTAGCCTGTGTGTTTTTATTAGGGAATTAAGACCATTTATATTGAGAGATATCGATATAAATTATGAATAATTGTTAATTCCTGTTATGTTGATGGTGGTGGTAGTATCTGAAATGTGTGTGTGTGTGTGTGTGTGTGTGTGTGTGTGTGTGAGAGAGAGAGAGAGAGAGAGAGAGAGAGAGAGAGAGAGAGAGAGAGAGCCTCATTTTCTTCTTTTTCTTTTGCTTTTGTGAGATTATTTATTGCCTATGTTTTTATGGGTGTAGTTAACCTTCTTGGGTTGAAGTTTTCCTTCTAGTACCTTCTATTCTTTTTATAGTATCACAGATTTTCTGAAGGTTTTTTGTCAGGAACCTTTTAGATTTAACTTTTTTTTGACTGTTGTATCTATTTCTTCTATTATATCTTCCATGCCTGAGATTCTATCTTCCTTCTTTCATATTCTTTTGGTGATGCCTGCATCATGGTTCCTGTTCAGACACCTAGATAGGTCAGTTCTAGAATTTTCACTCAATTTCTGTTTTCTTCATTGATTCTATTTTTCTTTATAGGTCTTAAAACAGTTTTGTTCATTTCCTTCAACTATTGTTTAGTTTTTCTAGGCTTTCTTTAAGGGATTTGTTTACTTCTTCCAATTGTTTCCTTGTCTTTTCCTGAATTTTCTTAAGGGATTAATTAATTTCTTCCTTTCTGAGATTTGGTCTTGCTGTCTATTACAATGCTAAATGTAGCCTGGAAGACTTGAAGGCTGCATGTATATTCTAGTGTTCATGTCTCCAAGTTATTTCTGATTGGTAAATAAAGATGTCAATATCCAATATCTGGGCAGAAAGACATAGATGGGTTTTAAGTTTCCTGGGTTTGTGGTGAGAGGAAAACTACAAGGAGAAGAAGAAGGTGCAGGAGGAAGAAGGAGAAGTTGACATTGGTTAGATGAGCCATAAAAACGTTACATTTAGAGCTTGCCAATTGGAGTGAAGGGCAGCCCAAATGAAACACAGTAAGGAGTAAGTAATAATTCAGGGTTACTGATAGGAAAATACATTCTAACAACATAGAAGATAGATATCTGCCCAGCTCTGTGTTATTAAGGCTTAATATAAAATTTAAAAATGAAATGATACTGCTACAGAGACAGAAATGTTGATCAATGGAATAGAACTGAAGACCCACCAATAAAATCACACACTTTAGGACACTTGATCTTTGACAAAGAAGCAAAAAATATACAATGGAAAAAAGAAAGCATCTTCAATAAATGGTGCTGGTCTAACTGGCAATCGGTATGTAGAAAAATGAAAATAGATCCATATTTGTCAACTTGCACAAATCTCAAGTCCAAGTGGATCAAAGACCTCATAAAACTAGGTACACTGAGTCTAATAGAAAAGAGCCTCAAACTCATTGGCACAATGCGAAATTTCCTAAACAGAACTCCAATGGTACAGCCTCTAAGTTCAAGAATTAATAAATAAGACCTCATGAAACTGGAAAGCTTCTGTAAGGTAAAGGACATAGCCAATAGGACAAATCAATAACCTACAGATAGGGAAAATGTCTTCACTAACCTGATAAAGAGCTAATATTGAAAATATGTAAAGAACTCAAGAAACTAACCACCAAGAAATCAAACAACCTAATCAAAAAACAGGGTATAGAACTAAACAGAGAATTCACAACAGAGGAATCTGAAATGGCTGAAAAGAACCTAAAGAAATGTTCAAAGGCCTTAGTGATCAGTGAAATGCAAATCAAAACAACCCTGAGATACCACCTAACACCTATCATAATGACTAAGATCAAAAACTTTGGTAACAGCACATATTTGCAAAAATGTTGAGAAAGGGGAACACTCCTCCATTGCTGGTGGGTTTGCAAACTAGTACAACCACTCTGGAAATCAATCAGGAGGTTCCTCAGAAAATTTGAAATAGATCTACCTGAAGACTCAGCTATACTATTCTTGGGCATATACTCAAAAGATGCCCTACCATGCCATAGGAGTACATGTTCCACTATGTTTATGGCAGCCTTATTTATGATATCTACAAGCTGGAAACATCTCCCATGTCCCACAACAGAATGAATACTGTCTTAGCCAGGGTTTCTATTCCTGCACAAACATCATGATCAAGAAGCAAATTGGGGAGGAAAGGATTTATTCGACTTATTTCCATATTGCTATTTATCACCAAGGAAGTCAGGACTGGAACTCAAGCAGGTCAGGAAGCAGGAGCTGATGCAGAGGCCAGGGAGGGATGGTCCTTACTGGCTTGCTACTCCTGGCTTGCTCAGCCTGCTCTTTTATAAAGCCCAAGACCTCTAGTCCAGGGATGGCACCACTCACAAGAGACCCTATCCCCTTGATCACTAATTGAGAAAATGACCCACAGCTGGATCTCATGGAGGCACTTCCCCAACTGAAGCTCCCTTCTCTGTGATAACTTCAGCCTGTGTCAAGTTGACACACAAAACCAGCCAGTACAGATACAGAAAATTTGGTTCATTTTCACAATAGACTACTACTCAGCTATTAAGGAGGACATTATGAGTTTTGCAGGCAAATGTATGGAACTAGAAAAATATCATCCTGAGTGCAGTAACCCAGACCCAATAGGATATGCATGGTATGTACTCACTAATAAGTGGATATCAGCCAAAAAAGTACAGAATTCCCAGGTTACAACCAAAAGAATTTAAGAAGGCTAACAAATTGAAGGATCCAAGTGAGGATACCTCAATCCCACTTGGAAGGTAGAAGAAAGCAACTACAGACTTGAGGGGGGGAGGATGGATGAGGGAGGACAAGAGGGAGGGAAGGACCTGGGTGGGAAAGGGAACAGAGAGGGAAGAAGGGAACATGATCAGGTATTGATTGGGGTGGAAGGAACAGGACTGAAAGAAAGATGGCCAGCAGAAAGAACCAAAACAGGAAACATTGGAAGGTAGGAGGTAAGGGACCCTCTAAAATGTACCAGAGACCTGGGAGGTAAGAAATTCTCAGAACTCAAATGAGGGACCTTAGATGAAACATCCTACAGTGGGGAGAAAGAACTTATAGAGCTCATCTCCAGTAGAAACACAGGGCTTGCTGAGGAAGGATGGGACTACCATCCAACAGTTAAAAATTCTGACTCAGAATTGTTCCTGTCTAAAAGAATGGTAGGAACAAAAATGGAGAAGAGCCTGAGGAAAAGGACGTCCAGTGACAGGCCCAAATTCAGATCCAGCTCAGGGGGAGGCCCCAGTGCCTAATTCTATTACTATTACTATTACTATTACTATTAGTGTGCTTACAAACCGGGGCCTATCATGACTGCCCTCCGAAGGGCCCAACAAGCAGCTGCAAGACTCAGATGCAGACATTTACACCCAACCAATGGACAGAAGCTGGTGATCCCTGTGGTTTAATTATGGAACAGCTAAAGGAAGCTAATGAGGAGGGTGAGCCTATAGGAAGACCAGCAGTCTCAACTAACCCGGATCTCTCAGACACTGAGCCACCAACCAGGCAGCATACACCAGCTGATTGATATGAGGGCCCCCAACACATATACAGCAGATTACTGGGTCAGGAATCAGTTAGAGAAGATGCACCTAACATTCTAAAGACTTGGGGCCCCAGGGAGTGGAGAGGTCTGGTGGAGTCGGAGGGGACATCCTCTTAGAGATTGAGGGGGAGGGGTCGAGTGTTGGATGTGGAACAGTTGGAGGGCAGACCAGGAGAGGAATAAAGTCTGGACTTTTAAAAAAAAGATTAAATAATGAATAAAAATAAAATAAATAAAATAAAATTCAAAGGTTCTGTGTGTCTTTTATCAGGGAACAAAATGGTCAAAGTGAGATAGAAACCTGAGTCGGGATTTAAAATTTGTACACCTGAAAGAAATTAGTCATCTTCATAAAGTTGGTTTAAATATCTTTTTCTTGTGCTTCTGTTGTGTTTGGAACATTCAGGTCTTGCTATAGTAGGATAGTTGGACTCTGATGGTAAAATCATACTTTTGCTGTTGTTTCTTTTGTTCTTACACTGGCTTCTAAACTTCTTGTTTGGGTTAATTGAGGTCTAGGTATCAATTTTTGAGTATGTTTTTATTGGATGGATTTCTTGTTCCTCAGTTTCTATTTCCTCTATGGTCTTCTGGTATGTGTGGCCTGGGATTCTCCTAGTCCATTGTGGTCTATGGCAGTGTGGGGAGTTTCTATATCATTTGGAAGCTGGGAAAAGGCACCTAGGAAGGCACAGGGCTTGGGGATATGGTGGGAAGATCCCAAGTTTGTAAGATAATGGCAGAGTTTGGCAGGCAGGCAGCCTACCTGGAATTCTCCCAGTCTGTGAGGTCCCTAGTAGAGCAGAGAGTCTATGCTCCTTTTGGAGGCTGTGGCACAGCAAAGGACTAAGGATAGGGTGAGGGGATAGTAAGACAGTGAGAACAACTGGAGGAAGTTCAGCCTAGTTAGACTTCTCCCAGTCAATGAGGTTTTGGTGATTGATTGATTGATTGATTGAATGATTGATTGATTGATTGATTCTATTGGTGAGGTTTTCCACTAAGCCTTTTATTTAACCTTTGTGGGTTTGTTTATTTGTTTCCATGGCCAATTTGGTTTGTTTTCATTTTCTTCAGAATTTACTCTTAATGAATTCTACCTGAATGGACTTTCTTACCTCACCCAGCTACTTATGTTCTCTTGTAATAAATATATGTCCTCAAGTACAGTCACATATCTGTTACTCTGATTAAATACTCAGAACTAAAGCAATTCCAAATGAAACCAAGACCTCAATTTAAGGAAGAAAATTATCTATTTGGCTCATACCTCCAGGTCACAGTCTATTATCGGGGAAATTCAGAACTCAACAGGACCTCAAGCACAACCCTGGAGAATACTGCTTACTGTTAATTGACAGGCGTATGCTTAGGCAGCTTGTTTATGTAGCCTAGGAACACACATACTTCGGGATGTGCACAGTAGGTTGAATGAAGAAAATGCTCAAAAACATACCTACAAGCATCTAACCTAGACAATTTCTCAATTGAGATTCTCATTTCAGATTACTCTAGACTGCATCAAGTTGACAGCCAAAGCTAACTAGGTTATCTCCTTTTCTGTGTGAACATGCCATCATTCTTTTGAATTGTGTGTCTGAAATATCATTTGTCATTATCAGAGATTGTTGCAGGATTGATAATTTTTCATTTTATTTTTATTTTTATTACTTTATTTACATATCAAATGTTGCCTTCTTCCCTGTCACCCCTCACAGAGTTCTTCACACCATACTCCTCCCCCTTTGCCTATGAGAAAGTGCTCTGCCCACCCACCCTCACCAACCCACCCTCACTTCAGCCCATCCCCAACATCTCTGTGGGGCATCAAGTCTCTATAGAACTAGGCACATCCTCTCTCACTGAGGCCAGACAAGGCAATCCTCTGCTGTGTATGTTCAGGGTGCCACAGACCAGACCATGTCTCTGGAACCTCCCAGTGTTTCTGATTAGCTGATTCTATGGAATTGCCATCCCCTTCAGCTCCTTCAATCCTTTCACTAACTCTTCCATAGGGGTCCCCATTCTCAGTCTAATTGTTGGCTGTAAGTATCTGCATCTATCTCAGTCAGCTGCAGGTAGAGCCTGTCAGAGGGATACTATGCTAAGCATGACATCAGTAATACTGTGAGGGTTTCACCTGCCCATAGGATGTATCCAAAGTTGGGTCACTCACTGAATGAACTTTCCTACAGTCTCTGCTCCATTTTTTTCCCACATTTCTTTTAGACAGGAGCAATTCTGGATCAAAAAATTTGAAATTAAGTTGGTAACCCCATCACTCCACTGGGGGGTCTGTCTTTCCTGGAGGTAGTCTCTTCATGTTCCATCTCCCCACTGTGGGAATTTCACTAAGGTCATCCCCATTGGTCCTGGAAACCTCTCACATCCCAGGTCTCAGGAAGATCCACCTCACGCCTCACACACACACACACACTCACACAGAGCTGCATATTTCCATTCAAACTCTGGCTCTCTGGGCTTCTCTCCTGTCTCTCCTCATATGTGATTCTAACTGTTTCCCATCCCTCTCCCCTCTATCACCAAGATCCCTCCCTTTTTCTGCCTTCCATAATTATTTTGTTCCCCCTTCTAAGTGGGATTGAAGCATCCTCACATGGGCCTCCCTCCTTGTCAAACTTCTTATGATCTGTGGATTGTATGATGGGTATTCTTTACTTTTTGACTAATATCCAGTTATCAGTGAGTACTTACCATGTATGTCCTTTGGGGTCTGGGTTACCTCATTCAGGATGATGTTTTTGAGTTCCATCACTGTAAAATTCATGATGTCTTCATTTTAATAGCTGAATGATATTCCATTGTGTAAATGAATCACATTTTCTGTATCCATTCTTTGGTTGAGGAAACATCTGGGTTGTTACCAGCTTCTGGATATTACAATTAAGGCTGCTGTGGCGACCTCATTGACCAGCAAGAACGATGCAACCCGAGAGCTCTTCTTTAAGCAGTTTATTCAGGAGCCTTGAACAATCTTCTTCTGACTCCAGGGGCAACACCCTAGGCCCTTAAATGCTCTATGCTGAGCCTATCTCATTGGACCATGTAGCGAGTGCAGATAGGCCACCAGAAAGTGAAAGCGAGCCAAGCTAGCAAGCATAGCCAAATAAGGACTTGTTTAAGAGAATGCCCGCTTTCTAGAAAGTGGAACCAGGCGCCATCTTGGGGCGCAGCTCTAGTGGTTCTCCACAGTTCCCCCCTTTTGTTTTAAAATGCAACAGCCAAGAGTAGAGGTCTGATCTCTGATGCTAGAAACAGGGACATTGTACTGGCCCACACCCGGATTCACTCGGGGAGTGCCAGACCTATCCGATACCTTTTTCTCAGAGACGGGGACTGTGGTACCAACCTGTATGCAATCAGACATGCTCTTCTCGGGGGCCACTAGAAGCTGACCTGGAGTGCAGTGCTTAGTCTCGCATCCCGAGCGTGATGATCATTTCTGCATGACTGCTAGCCACGCTTGGGGGGACTGTCCGGCCTCAATGGTTGTAAAGGCTTGCACTATCGTGGCTGCATTCTGCTTCTGAGTAAGCTGCATCTTACACAAGCACCAAAGGCCCAAGGAACAAGCCAGGAGCAAAGTAACCATTATGGCTCTCATGCCCACTCATTCCTTGAAATGATTCATAGTGGAGGCGATCCAAGATGACAATCCTCCAGCTACAGAAAGTGCTGGCATGAATCTGCACAGTCAGGAATGACAGGCACTTGCTTCCTGAAGCAGATGTCGAGAAGTGTCACACCTTTAGGGCATTCTTTGGACAGCTCGTTCTGAGTGTGTGAGCACAGTGGGTCCCATCCATGGATGAAACTTCACTCGGGCCTTGAAATCGGGGTCCCAACTGACGCTGTGTGCTGATCAACTCAGGTGGAATTCACATGCATGATAGCCAGGCGAAGATCCCTCATGGTGTTTTCGAATTCTCGGGATCAATTTCCTATAAGATGTTCAGACAACCTCCGAGATAGATTAGCAGCCAAGGTATAATTATGATATTGCACTGATGTAACACAAAGGCCTCGAATCTTCCATTCACATCCCAATTGAGCAATCTGCCACAAAGTATAAAATAACCTTTAACTGCCCAAAAGGCCTTTCTAGCCTGACATCCCATCCAGGGGGGTAAGGTCTCTTCTCTAATTCCTGTACAATATGGTGTCCATCTTGACTAATTAGGGATGGTTGTATTCCCCTTCTTGTGAGAAGCCGGCCACCAATCAGCAACCCAGGTTCCATTAGCACTATTAACTATAGCATCATGAGCTGTACTATTAATACCATCTAACCAAGCAGCAGTTTGATTCTATATCAATACACATTTACTTCTATCACTAATATTAAGCACTACATGCATACAAAAACTACCTTCTAAACCAATACTCATATTTCCTTCTATAGGGCTTATCTCTTTATCCTCTGGCAAATAGGGAACACCTAAACTTTTATTACTAGCAAACAAGTGGGGAAATATTTGAGCTTCATGACGAACTGGAAGAGGCTTCAGAAACACAGACATTATCCCCCAGCGGGGTTCCATCAGGGCTGGTGTCCAGCTCAAGCTCAGAATCAGCAGCAGGACTAGGATCCACATTTTGACTGTACTTCCACGTCAACCGTTCAGGAACCCACAGAGGCTCCAAATGATCCTGGGGAAAAACACAAACAGACCCTCTTGCCCACACCAACACTGGATCAGGACCATGCCATATACCCGTGATCACATCCTTCCATTTCACAAAACCTTTTAAGGATTCTTCACTGCGCTGATGATGGTCAGCTGCAGAAAGGCCATCCACATCCAAATTTAAAAAATTTAAGGTGAAAATAGCAAGAGCAATTCTTTCTTTCAGGGTATGACCCTGGCCAATTCCCCCCTTTTGTTTTTGTAAAATTTCTTTGAGTGTACGATGAGCATGCTCCACAATGCCTTGACCTTGAGGATTATATGGCAATCCATGGGAAATATGAACTTCCATTTGTTTACAGAAAGACGTAAAGGTTTGAACCATATATGCTGGTCCATTATCTGTTTTGAGCTGCTGGGGCTTACCTCAGGCAGCCCAGACTTCTAGGCAATGCAAGATCACATTACGTGCCTTTTCTCCACTCAAAGGGGTGGCATGTATAATCCCAGAACACATGTCTATAGACATGTGGTCATACTTTAAAGTGCCAAATTCAGAAATATGAGTAACATCCATCTACCACACCTGTAAGGGGTGCAAACCGCGAGGATTAACTCCTAAAGAGGGAGGATGCAGGTGGGTAACACACTGGGAACATTTTAAAACAATCTCTTGAGCATCCGCTCTAGAGATATGAAATTTAGCCTGTAAGGTCCTAGCATCAACATGGAATCTTTGATGGAAGTTCATGGCCTTTTCCAAAGAAGAACTCATAAAAATGAACTCAATTCTAGAATTTTTTCTACCAATGCATTTCCTTCACTCATTGGGCCTGGAAGACCTGAATGTGCTCTTACATGTTGAATATAAAATGGATTCTTCCGAAGCCACATCAGATGTTGTAGCTGAAGCTGAATGGGACTACTCGATATTACTGTACCAACAACTTCAAGCATCCTAACCAAATTAACTACATAGGCCAAACCAGAAATTAAATTAAAGGAAAATTTGCAATTTTAAATACTTCAATTACTATTTGAAATTCAACAATTTGGGGAGACCTGGGCTTAAACTGACACACCACTGGGTCCCCTTCTCCAATTGCATAGGCTCCACAGCCAGTCTTGGATCCATCTGTAAAAATATTTAGGGCTCCATTAATAGGACTTTGAACAGTAATTTTTGGAAAAATCACCAGATGTTCCTTTAAAAATGACAATAAAGGATGCTTTGGGTAATGATTATCAATTACACCTGTAAAACCACTCTGCAGGATAGCCCATTCATCCACAGTTCCACATAGAACTCTTACTTGCTGAGCAGAATAAGGGACTACAATCATGGCAGGAAAAATACTGAAATATTGCAAACACTGTTGAATACCAGTATTAGCCAAACTTGCTACAGCAGTGGGATAATGCTCAACTGATTTTGCAGGAGAGATCTTAGGATATATCCACAAAAGTGGGCCATTCTGCCATAACAATCCAGTGGTTGGACATAAGTTGACAATATACAACACAATTTCTTTACCTTCATCCCACGTCTTTAAAAAGGCATTCTGTAAGCCCTCTTCCACTTTACACAAGGCTTCACCTGCTGCCAAATTCAGACTCCTGGGAGAATCTAATGTTGAATCTCCCACTAAGATATTATATAGTGGCTTTAATTCATAATTGGGAAGATTTAAATAACAACGTACCCAATTGATATCTCCTAACAACTTTTGAAAATCATTTAACATTTTCAAATTATCTTTTCTCAGTTCAATCTTCTGAGGAACTACATGCTTGCTTTGAATTTTTGCACCCAAATAATTGACAATATCATTCTTTTGAACCTTCTCTGGGGCTATAAATAGCCCTCTCCTTTCTAATAATTTAACTAAATCTACGTAAGCTTTACTCAACATCTCTTCAGATTTGGCAGCCAGCAGGATATCAGACATATAATGAACCCACCTGACACTTGGATATTGTTGTCTCAAAGGGGCAAGGGCCTCGCCCACAAACAGCTGATACATACATAGTAGGGCTATTTGCCATTCCTTGGGGCAGAACTATCCATTGATATCTCTGGTCTGGTTCCTTATGATTACAAGAAGGAACTGTAAAGACAAATATCTCACTATCTTTTTGATACAAGGGAATAGAGAAAAAACAATCATTAATATCTATTACAATTATGGATGGGCCAGCGAGCTGGCAATGATGATAACAAAGGCAGACCCCTTTGTACTGGGCTTATAATTTGCATCTGCTGATTGATTGCTCTTAAATCATGTAAAAGCCTCCACTTCCCTGACTTCTTCTTGATTCCAAAGATGGGAGTATTCCAAGGAGACGCCGAGGTTTGATATGACCCAAGGATAATTGTTCAGAAACCAGCTGTTTAGCGGCTTGTAATTTTTCAGAGGAAAGAGGCCACTGAGGAACCCTCACAGGCTCTTCTGTCTTCCAAGTAATGGGGATCCCCTCCTCAGTGGCCATTAGGGAAAAAACAATACTTGTTGTCCTTTTCTGGGTGAGGCTTGGACAGGACTCCCATGTCCTTGTAGATACTTCCCTAATACAAACCCCAGAAAGTAGCCCATGTCATGCATCATTTTCTGGGTGGCTCCTGAGTAAGGCAACTCATTGCTCAACTTAAAGCCCATGTCTTTTAATAAATCCCTCCCAAACAGGGAAATTGGCAACTCTAGTACATAGGGTTGCATAATTCTGGAATGCCCCTCCTGATCTTGCCATTTTAGCTGTCTTACATTCATATCCGGAGCCTTTGCATAACCCAGGCCTTGTAAGGTCTCTGAAGAAGCTTGTACTGGCCAGCCTGATGTCCAATCCTTCCTAGCAATGATACTTCTACCTGCTCCTATGTCAAATAGGCCTAAAATGTTTTTTTCTTCCACTTTTAATTCAAGCACTGGCCTTTGATCTAAATCCAGGGACAGGAATGTAAGATCAGTTCCTGACAAGCCAAACCCTTTTTTGCCCCTTTCTTTTGGCTTAGCTGCATATTTTGCATGTAAACTAGGGAGAATGACTAACTGGGTTATCCTATCTCCTGGAGAGATAGCTGTGATGCCTCTAGGGGAAGCCACCATGATCTTAATCACTCCAGTGTAATCAGGATCGATCACACCAGGATGGACAATCAATCCTCTGAGGGCAGAAGATGATCTGCCGAGTAGCGATCCCATTGTTCCTGGTTCAAGGGGTCTTTTAAAGTCAGTCTCTATTAACTGGACCCCCATCTGAGGAGTTAATATGAGTCTGGTGGTGGAGTGGAGGTCCAACCCTGCTGAACCTGGAGTGGCTCTCCTCGTTTCTCGGATGGTAGAGGGTTGGCCATCTCTCCTCTCTCTGTTCTCTGTCCTGATTCTCTACTGCCCCATATATTTTCGGGCCCTGGGGACGTGGGCCCCTCTGCCCATTTTTTGAATGGGCACCACCATATCCCTGGGTCAGGGGCTGTCCATTAATATCCTTAATGGATCTACACTCATTAGCCCAATGGTTCCCCTTTTTACACCTGGGGCAGAGTCCTGGCTGCTTGGGGGGTTGGCCATTTCCTGCATTCACCTCACTCCTTCTTTCAGGGCATTGCCTTCTAAGATGTCCAAATTTCCCACATTTGAAACATACCCCTGAGTTTCCTCTTTTGTTCTGAGTCAATTGGATCATGGCTGCCTCAAGCCCGGCATTGGTCAAAAGACCCCCAAGTTCTTGGCACACTTTCATCCAAGCCTCCAATCCCTTGTTCTTATAGGGAGTAATGTAGGCATGGCATTCTTTGGTGCACTGTTCATACACTAATTGCTTAATCAAAGGCAAAGCTGCATCAGGATCACCAAAGATCCTTCCGGCAGCTTCCACTAGGCTTGCCACAGAATCAGAAAATGGTTCCATGGGGCCTTGCAAAATCTTTGTAAGATTCCCACTCACTTCCCCTTTATTTGGCAATGATTTCCAGGCCTTGATGGCAATCTGATTCACCTGCTCAAAAACCTGGGGTGGATATCCAGTATGTTGATTGGCAAACCTCCCCGGCCCAACAACATATCACGATCCCAGGCTTGGTTGCCAGCAGCTCAATTGGCATTAGCCTGATCATTGGCAAACTCAATCAGAAATGCCTTCCAGTCCAAATACTGGCCAGGAGTCAAGCAAGCCTTGGCCATGCTGCTCCAATCTCCTGGAGTCATGCAATGTCTATTTAAGGCCTCTACTTGAGCTAAGGTAAAAGAGGCAGTAATGCCATAGGTATGGACTGACTCAGCCAGGGATCTAACTACTTTAAAATCTAGAGGTTCATGAAACCGCTGCCTTTGTGCATCCTGGAACACTGGACATACCAAGTTCAGTTCCGAGCACACCGTATGCCATACCTCAGAGCAAAAAGACCTCCCTGAGGGCCCACTCTCTGATGGATTATAAGGCAGAGGGGCAGATGCTGAAGACTCTACCAGAGGACCTAGATCATGCACTAAGCCCTTCTTCTTCCTCTTTTCTTTAATAGTAGACTTCTCCAATCTTGCTACCAATTCCTCTAGTTCCTCATCTATATCTGACCAGTCTGTATCCGTGCTATCTTTTCCTGATTTGACAGATCTCTCTTCTTTTATCTGTTCTAATGCTGCCTGCCCTTCCTCTATGGCCTTGCAACATCTCTGATCCTCTAAGCACCCCTGGATCAACTTCCATATAAGTCTTACTCCTTTTCAATATATCTCAATCCCAGGCGAAATCCAAATCCTTGCCTAGCTTATCCCAGCAGCTTACCGTGAGATCACCTGATACCACAAACCAAGGGGCTATGGTATTGCACTCACTAAGAAACCCCTCTAATGTGCTTTTCTTCAATTTAAGTCCTCTTGACTGTAACAGCTCCTGAAGAGCCAAAAAAAAATGGGTGCGAATGAGAAGCGCCCATAGTTACTTTCACTTTTCCTCTAGTCCACTGTACTGCAAAACTTTATTGCTCCAACTTGGAGTCCTTATGGCCTCTACTTCCAAGGGCTTTCCTCCCGACCTTACCTGGGAACTTACCAGCCAGTTGCCCTGACTGCAGAAAGTTCTGAGCTCTTCGAGTAAAGGAGGAGTGAGTTCCCTGTACGGGCCTCTACTTGTCACTACTGCCTTGACCAGCAAGAATGATGCAACTCGAGAGCTCTTCTTTAAGCCATTTGTTCAGGAACCTTGAACAATCTTCTTCTGACTCCCGGGGCACCACCCTAGGCCCTTAAATGCTCTATGCTGAGCCTATCCCTTTGGACCACGTAGCGAGTGCAGATAGGCCACAAGAAAGTGAAAGCGAGCCAAGCTAGCAAGCATAGCCAAATAAGGACTTGTTTAAGAGAGCGCCCGCTTTCTAGAAAGTGGAACCAGGCACCATCTTGGGGCATGGCTCTAGTGGCTCTCCACAGGCTGTTATGAACATATTTGAGCATGGGTCCTTGTGGAATACTGGAGCATCTTTTGGGAATATGCCTGGGAGCTGGGTCTTCAGGTAAAACTATTTACAATCTTATGAGGAACTGCCAGATTGATTTCCAGAGTGATTGTACCAGTTTGAAATTCCACAAGCAACAGAGGACTGTTCCTCTTTCTCCACATCCTTGCCAGCATATGCTGTCACTTGAGTTTTTGATCTTAGCCATTCTGATTGGTATAGGTTGGAATCTCAGGATCATTTTGAATTGCATTTCACTGATGACTAAGGATGCTGAGCATTTCTTTAAGTGCTTCTCAGCCATTTGAGATTCCTATATTGAGAATTCAGTTTAATGTTGTACCCCACTTATACGGGGTTATTTGGGTTTGGGGGTAGTTAACTTGTTGAATTCTTTATATATTTTAGATATTAGCCATCTACAAGATGTAGAGTTAATGAAGATCTTTTCCCAGTCTGGAGGTTGCCCTTTTAGCTTATTGACAGTGATCTATGCCTTACAGAAGATTTTCAGTTTCAGAAGGTCCCATTTGTCAATTGTTGATCTTAGAGCCTGAGCCGTTGGTGTTCTGTTCTGGAAATTTTCCACAGTGCTAATCCATTTGAGGTTCTTTCACACTTTGTCTTCTGTTAGATTCACTGTATCTGGTTTTGTGTTGAGGTCCTTGAACCCTTGGATTTGAGCTTTGTGCAAGGGGATAAGTATGGATCAATTTGCATTCTTCTACCTGAAGACTGTCAGTTAGACTAGCATCATTTGTTCAAGAACCTTTCTTTTTCTACTGTATGGTTTTTGACTTCTTTGTCAAAGATCAAGTAACCATAGGTTTTTAGGTTTATTATTTCTGGGTCTTTAATTCTATTCCATTGATTGGCCTGTCTGTCTCCATTCCAGTACCGTGAAGTTTTTATCACTGTTGCTCTGTATTACACCTTGAGGTCATGGATAGTGATTTCCCAAGAAGTTCTTTTATTGTTAAGAATCATTTTGTTGGTCGAGCTCCTCTGTCCCCTGTGTGGGTTACAAGTCTCAACCCTAGCACTCTAGTCCCAAAATAAACCTCATGGCATTGCATCAAGATCAGGCTCTTGTGAGTCTTTGAGTGGCTGTGTTCTCCCGTGACTTGAGAAAGGGTCTCCTCTCGTGTGGGGGGGTCTTTTATGTGGGGGCTCATCCGGGATTTACTACTACCCTAGTCTCCAAGAACCCACTTGGAGGTAAGATTTCACTTGTTTCGTTTTGTCCTGTCACTGTGTACCGGTCTGTTTGTTTGGCTGTTTAGTTTTTGTTTGTTTGTTTGTTTGTTTGTTTGTTTTTTGTTTTGTTTTGGTTTGGTTTTTTGGTTTATCGAGACAGGGTTTCTCTGTGTAGCCCTGGCTGTTCAGTTTCTGAAAAGTGCACTCTTGATTTGCAGCCGGGTTCATTTCTCGAGGAAACGACAGAAGTGATTGGCAGACGTGCTGAGGAATCACTGGCTATAGCCCTGGGAGATGTCACAGGAGGCCATGGACCCTAGAGATGCCTGGGTGACTCCCATCTGAAGGCTGAGGAAGTAGTCCTAGTAGAGTGGAGGACCTCAGTTAAATTTCTGGCCATCTGTTTTTCTGGAGTGGTGTTGGCATTTGTGATTGAGATGGGTCTTTTCTAGTCTCTGTGTGTTAGTTCTGTCTGTATCTGGCTCTTGCTGTGTACAGGGGTAACCAGTTCATCTCAGCGGCATGGCAGGCATGACAGAGCAACTCTGTGATTTGACTTTGATTATCTGTGTGTGCAGGAGCACCTAATATCTGTTACTGGGCCCAATTGTCTTTCTCTGTGTCATGGACCTGGAAAGGTTGAGTTGTCAGTGTGAGAACTGTTTTTCTGTGTATCTTACTCTATGTACTTGGACTTTAGACTGAAGACTACCCCCCTTGACTGATAGATGGACGTTAAAGCTTGGGCAGATTTTAATGTTACACCAACAATACCATACTTTACAAGGCCAAGGAAATCCAGATTATGATGATGATGGTATTTAGTTCTATGATTAGAACTAAGTACTAGAAGAAGTAGGGAATGAAAAGTACGAAAGATATAAAAAAAAGTTTTTTATGACCCCCTAACAAACTGAGAAAAACTAAAAATACCAGTTCAGAGCTCTGGGTTCCAGGAACATGGCAGACTCAGAGCCTCAGGGCTCTGGTTCCCGAGACCTGCCCCTCCTGACTGAACCACAATGAGGGCGGAAATAAAAATGAAGGTCAACTGGTTCACGAGGCTCTCCACCCTGCTCACCAGTAGATGATTCAGTAGATTACATTCCTAAAGTGAATATGTTCCCCTCCCTGACTGACTGAATAACGTGGGTTGGAATTCTTACTCCCCCTGGTTTGTGTTTTTTTCCTTTAAATACCCTACACTTCTTGAGCTAGGGGTTGAGCTCCTCTATCCCCATCTTGGGTTACGAGTCTTGACTCTAGCACACTAGTCCCAAAATAAACCTCAGCCTGTTGCAAAAAAAAAAAAGAATCATTTTGTCTATCCTAGGTTTTTTGTTTTTCTATATGAAGTTGAGAATTGCTCTTTCTATCTCTGTGAAGAATTTTTTTGGAGTTTTGAAGGGCATTGCATTAAATCTGTAGGTTGCTTTTGGCAAGAGGGCCACTTTTACTATGTTAATCCTACCAATCCACAAGAATAGGAGATTTTCCATCTTCTGAAAACATCTTTGATTTTTTTCTTCAGGTACTTGAAGTTCTTGTTATACAGATATTTCATTTGCTTGGTTAGAGCTACACTAAGATGTTTTATATTATTTGTGCCTATTGTGAAGGGTATTGTTTCCCTAATTTCTTTCTCAGTCCATTTATCATTTGTATAAAAGAAGGCTACTGATTTGTTTGAGTATATTTTATATCCAGTAACTTTGCTGAAGTAATTTATCAGCAGTTGGAGTTCTCTGGTAGAATTTTGGGGATTGCTTATGAATCCTATAATATCATCTGCAATCAGTGATAACTTCTTCCTTTCCAACTTGTATCCATTTGATCTCCTTTTGTTGTCTAATTGCTCTAGCTAGAACTTCAAATACTATATTTACTAGATAAGGAGAAAGTGGACAGTCTTGTCTTGTCCCTAATTTTAGTGAGATTGTTTCAAGTTTCTCTCCATTTAATTTGGTGCTGGCTATTGACTTGCACTATATTGCCCTTATAATGTTTAGGTATCTGACATGAATTCCTGATCTCTCCAAAACTTTTAACACAAAGGGGTGTTGTATTTTGACAAAGGCTATTTCAGCATCTAATGAGATGACCATGTGATTTTTTTCTTTGGGTTTGTGTATATAGTAGATTACATCATGGATTTTTTTAATAGATGTTTTCTTTACTTACATGTCATACAATATCTCCTTTCCCAGTATCCACTCCGAAAAAAAAGAAAAGAAAAAATAAAAGAAAAAAAAAGGAAAACAAAAATAAACTCCTGTTCCCTCCCCCCTCCAACTGCTCACCACCCACCCTCTCTTGCTTAGTGGCCCTGGCATTCCCTTACACTGGGACATAGAAACTTCACAGGGCCAAGGGCCTCTCCTCCCCTTGATGACCAACTTGGCCATCCTCTGCTACATATGCAGCTGGAGACATGAGTCCCACCATGTTTACTCTTTGGTTGGTGGTTTAGTCCCTGGGAGCTCTGAGGGTACTCGTTAGTTCATATTGCTGTTCATCCTAAGGTCTGCAAGACCTTCAGCTCTTTGGGTCCTTTCTCTAGCTCCTTCATTGGGGACCCTGTACTCAGTCCAATGGATGGCTGTGAACCTCTACTTCTGTATTAGCTGGGTACTGTAAGAGCCTCTCAGAAGACAGCTATATCAGGCTCCTGTCATCCAGCACTTGCTGGCATCCACAATAGTGTCTGGATTTGATAATTGAATATAGGAATGATTCCCAGGTAAAGCAGTCTTTGGATTGTCCTTCCTTCAGGCTCTGCTCCATAGTTGCCACAGGCCGGCCAGTCTGGGCCTCCCCCAACCCATGGGGGAAAAGGATCCTAGTCAGGTCAACAAGGCATTGGCAAAGAAATGACAAACGGAAACAACACGAAGAAGTGTGGTATCTGAGTGTAATTGTACAAAGTAAAATCAAGCTTATATAGTACATAGAAACAGGACAAATGACAGAAGACATGTAGACAGGAGATAGCAACATAAAGGTCAGTGAGAACAAGCAGCCAGGTGCAAAGCAGAGGAGCAGTGGTGTCCGTCCTCCTGAGCTGTTTTGGTAGACCCAAGATAAATTCTCTGGGTCTGTCTGATGCAAGCAGCTGGTGGTCTCATTCTAGCAGTCCTTAAGAATATCCTTGGCTGTGACATAGATAATTAGTGAAGGAAGCCCTACAACTTCTCTCTGGTTAGTAAAACAATTCTTCCTTGAATGGGACTGCTCTGATAATTAGTACCTGATTGATATCTCTAACTCTGGAGACACCCTGTCTGGTAAGACAGCTTTATTGTAAAATTTCCAAGCTAATTACATCTAGGAAATCAATCAGGATCATTGAAACACTATGGAGGAAAGGAAATAATGTTTAATCTCAGTTTTAGCTAATAATGAAATATTTCTTAGGGCACATTTATGCCTGAATAAAGAAGGCACACAGATCTCTCCACAGACTGTAGTGGAGACCAATCTGGAACAAAACAGAGCTAGGAGATGTCAGCGACTGAATACCCCAGGAGACTGGCTCTCTGTGAAGCGTACATCTCAGATCCATGGTCGAGCCTTCAAGCCTGAAACTCAGATTCTACTGAAGTTGACTAGTGCTCCATTACACATAGTTAGTCTCTACAATTCATTCCATGGGTATTTTGTTCCTGCTTTTAAGAAGGAACGCAGTATCCACACTTCGGTCTTCCTTTTCCTTGAGTTTCTTGTGGTTTGTGGATTGTACTTTGTGTATTCAGATCTTCTGGGCTAATATCCACTTATCAAAGAATGCATACCATGTGTGTTCTTTTGTGATTGGGTTACCTCACTCAGGATGATATTCTCCAGATCCATCCATGTCCCTAAGAATTTCATAAATTCACTGTTTTTAATAGTGGAGTAGTACTCCATTGTATAGCTATACCACATTTTCTATATCCATCCCTCTGTTGAAGAACATCTGGGTTGTTTCCAGTTTCTGGTTATTATAAATAAGGCTGCTATGAACATAATGGAGCATATGTCCTTATTGCATGTTGGAGCATCTTCTGGGTATATGCCCAGGAGTGGTATAGCTGGGTCCTCTGGAAGTACTATGTCCAATTTCCTGAGGAACCGCCAAACTGATTTCCAGAGTGGTTGTATCAGTTTGCAATCCCACCAGTAATGAAGTAATGCTCCTCTTTCTCCACAACCTATCCAGCATCTGCTGTCACCTGAGTTTTTTATCCTAGCCATTCTGACTGGTGTGAGGTGGAATCTCAGGGTTGTTTTGATTTGCATTTCCCTGATGACTAAAGATGTTGAACATTTTTTTAGGTGCTTCTCAGGCACTCTGTATTCCCCAGTTGAGATTTCTTTGTTTAGCTCTATACCTCATTTTTTAATAAGGTTATTTGATTCTGTGGAGTTTAACTTCTTGAGTTCTTTTTATATATTGGATATTAGCCCTCTATCAGATATATGATTGGTAAAGATCTTTTGCCAATTTGTTGGCTAGTATTTTGTTCTATTGACAGTGTCTTTTGCCTTACAGAAGCTTTGCAATTTTATGAGGTCCCATTTATCAATTTTTGATCTTAGAGCATAAGCTATTAGTGTTCTGTTCAGGAAATTTTCCCCTGTGCCTATATGCTCAAGAATCTTCCCCATTATCTTTTCTATTAGTTTCAGTATATCTGGCTTTATGTGTAGGTCCTTGATCCACTTCGACTTGAGCTTTGTACAAGGAAACAAGAATGGATCGATTTGCATTCTTCTACATGCTAACTGCCAGTTGAGCCAGCACCATTTATTGAAAATGCTGTCTTTTTTCCACTGGATGGTTTTAGCTCCTTTGTCAAAGATCAAGTGACCATAGGTTTGTGGGTTCATTTCTGGGTCTTCAATTCTATTCCATTGATCTACCTGCCTGTCACTATACCAATACCATGCAGTTTTTATCAAAATTTCTCTGTAGTATAGCTTAAGGTTGGGATGGTGATTACATCAGAAGTTCCTTTATTGTTGAAAATACTATTGGCTATTCTGGGTTTTTTGTTATTCCAGATGAACTTGTAAATTGCTCTTTCTACATATGTGAAGAATTAAGTTGGAATTTTGATGGGGATTGCATTGAATCTGTGATTGCATTCAGCAAGATGGCCATTTTTACTATATTAATGCTGCCAATCCATGAGCATGGGAGATGTTTCCATCTTCTGAGATCTTCTTCAATTTCCTTCTTCAGAGACTTGAAGTTTTTGTTGAACAGATCTTTTACTTGCTTAGTTAGAGTCACACCAAGGTATTTTATATTATTTGTGACTATTGTGAAGGGTGTTGTTTCCCTAATTTCTTTCTCAGCCTGTTTTTCTTTTGTTTGGAAGAAGGCAACTGATTTGCTTGAGTTAATATTATATCAAGCTACTTTGCTGAAGTTGTTTATCAGGTATTGGAGCCCTCTGGTAGAATTCATGGGGTCACTAAGTGTACTATCATATCATCAGCAAATAGTAATAATTTGACTTCTTCCTTTACAATTCATATCCCTTTGATACCCTTTTATTGTCTAATTGCTCTGACTAGGACTTCAAGTACCATATTGAATAGGTAGGGAGAGGGGGGCAGCCTTGTCTAGTTCCTGATTTTAGTGGGATTCCTTCAAGTTTCAATCCATTTAGTTTGATGTTGGCTACTGGTTTGCTGTATATTGCTTTTACTCTGTGTAAGTATGGGCCTTGAATTCCTGATCTTTCCAAGACTTTAATCATGAAGAGATGTTGGATTTTGTCAAAAGCTTTCTCAACATCTAATGAAATGACCATATGGTTGCTTTCTTTGAGTTTGTTTATAGTGAATTATGTTGATGGATTTCCATATATTGAACCATCCCTGCATCCCTGGGATGAAGCCTACTTGATCATGATGGATGATCGTTTTGGTGTGTTCTTGGATTCAGTTTGCAAGAATTTTATTGAGTATTTTTGCATTGATATTCACAAGGGAAATTGGTCTGAAGTTTTCTTTCTTTGTTAGGTCTTTCTGTGGTTTAGGTATCAAAGTAATTGTGGTTTCATAGAACGAATTGGGTAGAGTACCTTCTGTTTCTATTTTGTAGAATAGTTTGAGGAGTATTGGTATTAGGTCTTCTTTGAAGGTCTGATAAAACTGCACTAAACCCATCTGGTCCTGGGCTTTTTTTGGTTGGGAGACTATTAATGACTGTTTCTATTTCATTAGCAGATATGGTACTGCTTAGATTGTTGATCTGATCTTGAGTTTGATTAGTACTAAGATAGTTCCTCGGTAGACTCAGATACGGAAGCCAGGGAGGACCAAAGTTCCTTGTCAGGCTCAGATATGGTAACTGAGCAATGTCAAAATACTCCCTCAAAAAGCAGTTTCGCTAAGTCTCGTGGAAAGACACGGCATGCGTATGCAGCGTCTGCCTCTTCTCGGATAAGAGAAAAGAATCAAAGAGGTTCACATTTAAGTAAATTGGATCTTGAGATTAAGTTACAAGAATTGAGTGAGGAGTTGAGGGAATTAAAGATGCTATCAGGCAAAAAGAAAAGCAGCTATGGGGAGGCAGGGCATTCGCCTTTAGAGAGAACATTCTGTCAGGTGCGTGAGAACGGTCAGGACACTTACAGACTGTTAGTGTTTCCAGTAGTGGAAAGGCAGGATCAGAATGACAATGTGTACAGATATTATCAAGCTCTGGATATCAAAATTATTAAGGATCTAAAGGAAGCAGTTACTCAATACAGTCCTAATGTGTCATTTATGCAGGCACTTTTGGACAATGTTATAGATTTTAATCTAACACTGCAGGACTAGAAGATTTTGTGCCAAGCCACGTTACAGGCAGGGTATTATCTGGTGTGGAACTCGGAATGGTGGGAAGCTAGCAAGAAATCAGCTGCCCTAAACACGCAGTCAGGTAATCCAGATTGGAATCTAGACATGCTTCTAGGGGAAGGACAATATAAAGGGAATGTTAGTCAGATTGAGTACCCCACGGGAGTGTTTGCTCAAATTGCTATGGTGGCTAAAAGGCTTGGGTAGAACTACCCATGAAAGGTGAAGATAGCACCAGTCTGACTGGTATCCACCAAGGACCAGAAGAACCTTTCCAGAACTTGGCGGCTAGATTGCAGCAAGCTGCAAGCAGAATGCTTAGGACTTCCTATATGGACGGTCCACTTATCACACAATTAGCCTTTGAGAATGCTAATTCAATGTGCAGAGCAGTTATTCTGCAGCACAAGGGTCAAATGGATTTATCTGGATATATTCGCCTTTGTGCAGATGTTGGAAGTTCCTATAATCAAGGTTTAGCTATGGCAGTGGCATTGCAAGGCACTGCAATTACAGAGATCCTGATGCAAAGGCAGTAGAATAAAAGATGCTATTTATGCAGGAGCATCAACCATTTCAAAAATGAGTGTCCTAAAAAATCAGGGAGTGCAGACAGGCAGCAATCAGGAGCCACGCCGAGAGTCTGTGCTCATTGTAAGAGAGGAAAACATCGGACCAAAGAGTGTTGAATTAAAAGGGGTTTTCAAGACAATACCTGGTCAAAAAACAAGTCCAGGGGCCAGCCCCGGGCCCTTTTCTTAAAACAGCAGGCAATATATGGGGCCACAAGGCTGCCGCCAAGCCAGGAAGATCTGTATCTGAGCTCTTCATAGCAACCCCAGGAAATGCTGGAGTGGACATATGTTCTGCCTATCACACAGTACTAACGCCAGAGATGGGAGTTCAGATTCTGCTCACTGGAGTTTATGGGCCTTTACCTTCAGAGACTTGGGGGTTTGTCTTAGGAAAAAGTAGCATGGTTGTAAATGGATTGTAGATTTATCCAGGTGTTATTAACTGCGATTATCAGGGAGAAATTAAGATTATGGTGTCCTCAACTTGAGGTGTAATTACAGTACCTGCTAATCAGAAAATCGCTCAGCTTATTTTGATTCCTTTGTATCCTATGTCTTCTAAGGCTGTTAATAATGAGAAAGGACAGAGTTGTTTTGATGCTTCTGAAGTATTTGGGGTATAGTCTATCACTAATAAAAGACCTAATCTTAAATTAATTATTGAAGGAAAAAAGTTTTGAAGGTTTAATAGATACTGGAGCAGATGTAACTGTTATTAGAGGCCAGAACTGGCTCACAACTTGGCCTTTGACTGAATCAATCACTCATCTCCAAGGAATCAGCCATGCCAATAACCCAAACGAAGATCTAAGCTTCTAACCTGGAGAGATGAGGAAGGTAATTCAGGGCAGATGCAGCCATATGTCATGTCAAATCTCCCTGTTACTCTGTGGGGGAGAGATCTGTTATCACAGATGGGGCTTGTTTTGTGCAGCCCTAGTGAGTTATCTAATAAACAGAGGTCAAAACGAGACATTACAACATACAGAGGCCAGAAGCCTCACTCTAATAGTAAAGGTTTGAAACATTTTCCATGATGACCACTATGTTGCCTGTGCCCCATGCAGATAAAATTCAGTGAGTTAACAATATTCCAGTATGGGTTGATCAGTGGTCTTTATCTCAAGAGAAAATAAAAGCAGCTTCTTTGCTAGTACAGGAGCAAGCAAGACATTTGAAGGAATCCAATTCCCCGTGGAATACTCCTATATTCATTATCAAAAAAAAGTCAGGCAAATGGAGACTATTACAAGACTTAAGAAAGGTAAATGAAACAATGGTAATTATGGGAACATTACAGACTGGATTACCATCTCCAGTGGCAATTCCAAAAGGATTTTACAAGATAGTTATGGATTTAAAGGACTGTTTCTTTACAATTCCTTTGCACCCAGAGGATTGTGAGAGATTTGCTTTTAGTGTTCCATCTGTTAATTTTAAGGAACCTATGAAAAGATATCAATGGACAGTCCTTCCTCAAGGCATAGCTAATAGTCCTATGTTATGTCAAAAGTTTGTGGCACAGGTCATTGACCATATAAGAAAAAAATGGCCAATGATATATATTGCCCACTACTCAGATGATATCCTATTAGCTGGAAAAATTCCTCAAGATGTACTTTTATGTTATAGAGATTTACAAGTTGCTTATATGAGAGGGGGTTACAGATAGCTCCAGAAAAGTTGCACACTCAGGATCTGTATAATTGTTTAGGCTTTACACTCGCGGATCAAGCTGTTATTCCCCAAAAGATAGTTATTCGTAGAGACGAATTAAAAACCTTAAATGATTTTCAAAAATTATTAGGTGATATCAATTGATTTCATCCCTACTTAAAGCTTACTACTGGAGATTTGAAGCCCTTATTTGATATTCTCAAAGGTAGTTCTGATCCAAATTCTCTTAGATTTTTAACTAAAGAAGGAATGTCAGCCTTACAACAGGTGGAAGAAGCTATTGAAAATCAATTTGTTACTTACATAGATTATTCTTTACTTTTGCATTTATTAATTTTTAATACAACTCATGCTCCTACAGTGTTGTTATGTCAGAAAACACCTCTAATGTGGATTCATTCAAGGATATCTCCTAAACGTAATATCTTGCCATATTATGAAGCTGTAGCTCAAATAATTGTGCTTGGTAGGAAACAAGCACTGACTTATTTTGGCAAAGAGCCAGATTTTATCATTCAGCCTTTTACTTTGGAGCAAGACTCCTGGTTAAAACAGCATAGCACAGACTGGTTGTTTGCTCAGATAGGATTTCAAGGAATTATAGATAATCATTATCCCCAGGATAAACTGATAAAGTTCTTAAATGTGCATGAAGTAATTTTTCTTAATGTAACTTCTTTGCAACCCTTAAATAATGCCCTTGTGGTATTTTCTGATGGTTCCCCTAAAGGAAAAGCTAAATTCAGAGCCACGGCCTTCTTAGCAAGTGTGCTAAAACACACTGCTGAAAAGTCTTTTTCCTTTTTCTTTTGTTTTCTTTTATTTTTGCTGACAGCATTTTCTGCCAGCTTTGAATGTGCTGACAGCATTTTCTGCCAGCTTTGAATGTGCTTCTTCCCATTTTACCCAGAAAACTGCTTATTCCCGAAGCTAAACAAACAATCAATACACAAGCTCATGCTCAGAGCAAAGAGGTTCTGGCTACCTCTACAGTATTTGCATTCGAAAGGCTGGTGCATCCAGAGGTTACTGGCCTAACCCTACTAATTTACATTTGAATTGAGCCCTGTTCTGTAGGTTCCCTGAGTCAGAACAGGCAATTTGCAACTGAGTCAGGAGACTACACCCTTCCCCAGCACAATGGCAGCTCTGCAAGAACTTCAGAAAAGGCTGTTTTCAGAGAAACTGTGGCAACTTATGGACTTTGCAGGTGATTAAAGGCATGTCTTGGCATTGGGTGCACAGGAAGAAGGTGCATTTTGGAAACCTGTGGTCCACGAGCTAGGGCTCTGGTGGAAATCCATCTAAGACAGAGGCATGTGCTGAGTGGCTGTGTTTTTGAAGAAAAAAAAAAACACATACTAAGCCCAGTTTGCAGTGTCAAACTAGATGCACGTGACCTCTAAGACGGGTAAAAGATGTCTGCCAGAGATATTGTATTCCACAAAGTTCCATCCATCAAAGCAATATGAAAATTCCCATGCAAGACCATGATATATATTTATGCCTTAATCCTGCTTTTTTCTAAATGAAAAGGGAGGAAATTTTGCCTCCCACACCCAGTTCAGCCTCCAGCGGTCACCTGGGGAATTAAGGCAAAAAACCTTCTGCAGACTATCAGCTTATCTCTGAAAGAAGTTGCCTGAGAAGTTCACGCTGAGACAATGCCTACTGCTTGAGGACATCTGTAGATATCCAGCTGCTGGTGACCTTCGCTCGTGACTCCCTCCTGACTCTTTCCTGACTCCTCCCACAATGTTTATGTTATGTATACATTTTATTTCTGGAGATTTCGGTTTCAGTTCTTACCTGTCTATATAAGCTCGAAATACCCCCAAATAAAAAGATGTCTTGATAGAATTCTACTTGGCGTCTGCCTCTTTGTTCTCAACCATTTCATTTTGCAGGTCCTGTCTAATCTCCAGCTGAAGTGAACACAGACCTGAGTGGGACTGCAGGCTGGTTCTACTCAAGTCAGATGCAGATATTTGCACCCAACCAATGGACAGAAGCTGCTGACACCTGTGGTTGAATTAAGGAAAGGCTGGAAAAAAACTGAAGAGCAGGGCAATTTTGTAGGAAAACCAGCAGTCTAAATTAACCTGGACCCCTGAGATCTCTCAAACACTGGACCACCAACCATAGCAGCATACACCAGCTGATATGAGACCCCTGAAACAAATACACCAGAGGACTGCCAGGTCTGGGTTCAGTCAGAGAAGATGCACCTAACCCTCAAGAGACTGGGGGCCCCAGTGAGTTTCAAAGTCTGGTTGGGTGGGGGTTAAGAGGTGGGAATACCCTTATGGAGGATGTGGGTGTGGGAAAGAGGTATGTGATGAGGAACAGTCAGAGGGTAAATGGGCTGGGGGATGCGGAGTGGCAGAAATAAAATCTAGATTGTAAATAAATAAATAAATGAGAGACAAAAAAAGAAAATATTCTAAATGTACCTATATATGGAACCAAATGTGTGTCACTATTGTCTAAATTAAAATTTTGATAAAAAATGAAAGAAAGAAATCATAAACTGAAAATGGTTACCTGAACAGGATTTTGAAGGAAAGATTGGGAAGGCTTTTCTAAGCTTTAATGGTGAGCCAGAGCTGAGACTAAAGATCATGTGAGTTCTCTAACCTTTATAGAAAAGGATATAAAGCTGAATAATTCTTGAAAGAATCAAATGTTATTTAATATAATCTGTTCAGTCTGTATAATGTTACTTACTTCTATGTGTGTTTTCACATCTATTTGTAATTGGACAATAATTAGTGTGGCATTTTCCCTGGGGAAATCCACCTATCCCTGTCACCACCTATTCTCAGTTGACAGTAGTTTATTGAGTAGGATTCAGGCCTAATGAGTTTTCTCTTTTCCTTTTGGCATGCCCACTGATGTCAATTTTGTTTAGGCCATGCTTGGGCAGTCATGTTAGAAAGATTTTAGTGGTGTGGCTTCTGACATAACTTGAAGACACAATCTCACAGCAACTCCCATGATCCTCTGGTTCTTACAATATTTCTACACCATTCTTCACAATGTTAAAAATTTATTGGCACACTGAAACTTATAAGGCTGCAAGGCTTATGAAATTAGTATTTATCTTCTTCTGAGTCCCTCTAGTGTGAAGATAGCCATTGTTGGAATACCCAGACTGTATTGAGTATGCTAATGTATTTTAAGCTGCATTATTGTATCACTTCTCTTCCTGTAGAAAAATCTGACCAATGCACCCTTCTTAAATTAAAAATATGTTTAAATAACTTGTCTTCTGTGATATAATAATATAACAACAAATGTTCTACCTCCTCTTATTCGCTCCAAGCCTATCCATAAGCCCCTCCCCACTCTCTGTCAAATCCATTGCTTCTTTTCTCATTAATTGTTATTGCATGCAAACATATGTATATATATATATATATATATATATATATATATATATATATATACACATATATATATATATGAATATAACTTGTTCAGTCTGTACAATGTTACGTGTATCTATGTTTTTCACATCTGACCATTTGGAACTGAACAACCAAGGGTGGTTTTCCCTGAGAAAAACCACCTTTCCAAATCAGCAAGAAACAATTTTAAGAAGACCTACATCACAGATCCCTTAAATTAAGGTTGATGTTTTTGCTCATTTTATGAGTTATGGATGTGTTGTCATTTAAAGGTATGGTTAAAAATACTCATGGTCTTGGATAGGGAGGAAAGAAAACAGGAAAATACAATTAGCAAATACTCTCTTTCTTTTCCTTTTCCCTAGCCTTCTTTCTTTATGAGATAAAGGGAAAGGAGTTGAGAAGAAAGTGGTAAATATAGATATATATGGGAATAATAGAATAAAGGAGTAGATTATTGAATCTACTCTTCAACCTAGGGCTATTGCTACTCTCAAATAAGACTTTTTTGTTTACTCCTTTGTTGATGGCTTAGTCCCTGGGAGTTCAAGGATGTCTGGTTGGTTGATATTGTTGTTCTTCCTATGGGGTTGCAAACCCCTTAAACTCCTTCAGTCCCTTCTCTAACTCCTCTATCAGGGACCCTGCGCTCAGTCTAATGGTTGGCTGCTAACATCCACCTCAGTATTTGTAAGGCTCTGGCAGGGCCTCTCAATAGACAGCCATATCAAGCTCCTTTCAGAATGCACTTCCTGACATCCACAGTAGTGTCTGGGTTTGGTAACTGTATATGGGATGAGTCCCCAGGTGGGACAGTCTCTGGGTGACCATTCCTTTAGTCTCTGCTCTACAGTTTATCTCCATATTTGCTCCTGTGTGTATTTTGTTCTCCTAAGAAGGACCAGTGTACCTACACTTTGGTCTTCCTTCTTATTGAACTTCATGTGGTCTGTGAATTATATCCTGGTTATTTGGAGCTTTTGAGCTAGTATGTACTTATCAGTGAGTACATACCATGTGTTTTCTTTTGCGATTTGGTTACCTCATTCTGGATGATATTTTCTAGTTCTATCCATTTGCCTAAGAATTTCATGAATTCATCGTTTTTAATAGCTAAGCCATCAACAAATGAGTACACATGGCTCCAGCTGCATATGTAGCAGAGGATGGCCTTGTCATGCACCAATGCAAGGAGAGATCCTTGGTCCTGTGAAGGCTCGATAAATGCCCCAACGTAGGGCAATCAAGGGCAGGGAGGTGGGAGTGGGTGGGTGGATAGAGGAACACCCTCATAAAAGCAGGGGGAGGGAGGATGCGATAGGGTGTTTGCAGGATGGAGGGAAAACAGGAAAGGGGATAACATTTGAAATATAAATAAAGAAAACATCCAACAAAAAAAGAAGACAAGGAAAAAATTATTTTGTTTGAATCGATATGATAGTTGATAGAAATTTTAAGGTTAATTTTGCTACAGCATAATTTGTGTATGTATGTTTCAGTACATGTATAGGTATAAGGTTATTTTTGATATGTTGGTACAAAATTTTGTGTATTGATACAGAATAAGGGTATTTTGATGTGTTGGCATAGGTTGTTTTATATTAATACAAACTTAAGGTAATTTTTGTTACAACATGATGTTCATATACTTCAACTCTTGTAATGTTCCTTTGCAACTCATTTAAAAAGACAAAATTTTGTCCCAGTTCTTTTAATACCTGCTATTGCAAACTGTTAGGGATGGTTAAGAAATACAAACTAAGAGAATGCTAGGGCAGTGGGACAGGAGTGGGTGGGTGTGTGGGGGAGACCCCCTCATAGAAGCAGGTGTGAGAGGATGGAAAACTGGGAAGGGAGATAACATTTGAAATGTAAATAAATAAAATAACCAATAAAAAGTTTTAAAAATTAAAAAAATAAACTAATAGTCAAACTCATGGTCATGTCAGATAATAGACTAGATTATCACAAAAATACATATCATAGTTTGAATAAATAAAAGCTAGAAACAAGCAACGATTGCTTGTTCAGATATACATATGTATATATACATATATGAGAGATTATATATCTTGTTCAGATATATTTTATGCTATAAATAGATAGATGCTCTTCAAAAACCTCAGAGACTCACAGATTATGGCATTTGAAAATGTTTTTTATAAATTTAAATTGAGACACGTCTGCCTCCTGTCACCTATTCTGTGGGCTTACTATTCACCTGGTTGATTGTTTTTTAAGTTGTACGGAAATTTTAGTTTTATTAAGTCCCACTTGTTAAATTTTGACCTTAATTTTTAGGTAAATGAAGTCGTAGTCTGGAACTCCCTTCCTATACCTGTATTATGTAGGGTATGTCTTATGTTGTTTTCTTCTAGCAGTTTCAGTGTTTAAAGTTTCATGTTTAGTCTTCCATCAACTTGGAATTAGGATTTTTAATTGGTAGAAGTAGGTTAATTTGCATCTGGGCCTTCAGTTTTCCTAGCACTATTTGGCAAAGATGCTTTCTTTCCATCAGTGAATGATTTTGAATTCTTTACCAAAGTTTAAGTAGTTCAAGTCATGTGTGTTCATGGTTGGGTCTTTGATTTTGTTCTTCCATTGATCTGCATGTCAGTTTCTGTGCTAGTGCCATAATGTTTTTATTATCATGGTTTTGTAATTCATCTAAAGATTTGGAATTGTAATCCCTCCAATATTGCTTTTCATTTCACTTTTTGCTCAGTATTATTTTTGGTTCTATATGAACTTCAGGATACTTTTTTTCAATTTATGCACAAAATTAAATGGAGGTTTCGATTACAATTGCATTAAATTTGTAAATAACTGCTAGTAGAATGGTAATTTTCACAATGTTAAATTGTAACAATCCATGAGTATGAGCTGTCTTTCAATTTTTTAAAGTCTTTCTATGTCTCTTGAAAAATTTAGTTTTCATTATATAGGTCCTTTTTTTGATTACGTTCATCCTACATATTATTTTTCTTCTAAAATATTGTGAATAATAGTGTGCTTACAGTTTTCTTCTCTGTGGTTTTAGTGTTAGTATATGGGAATTTATTGATTTTTACAAGTTGATTATGTATACATGGCTGATTTGATTGTTGTTTTAATAAGTCTTTTTGTAGAATTGTTGCAATCTCTAATACAGAGTATCATATCATTTGCAAATAAGGGTACTTTGATATTTTCTTTCCCTATTTCTAGTCTTTTAATTTCCTTGTCTTGCCATATTGCTCCAGATAGCACCAGATGTTGAATGTTGAAAAGGAGTGAGAATTGTAATATCCCTCTCTCATTCCTGATTTCAGTTGGATTGTTTCAAGCTTTTTTCCATTTAAGATGAGGTGTTAGCTGTGGATTTTTTTATATAGCTTTTATTATCCTGAAGTATGTTTCATATAACACTACATTTTCCAGAACTTTCATCATGAAGGCAGATTGGATCTTGTCAAAGATCTTTCCTCTTCTATTAAGATGAGCATGAGATTTTTGTCTTTAAGTCCATTTGTGCAGTTTAGTACATTTACATTTATTGGCTTACATATGTTGAACAATTCCTGAGTTTCAGGGTTGAAGCCAACTTGATTGTGTTGAATAATCTTTTGATGCAATGCTGTAATCTGTTTTTAATTTATTTATTTATTTATTACACTCCATATTTTATTCCCCGCCCCAATCCTCCCTCTGACTGTTCCATATCCCATATCACTTCCCCAACCCACCTATCTCCACATGGATGCCCCCAACCCCACTGCACCTGACCTCTAAACTGCCTGGGGCCTCCAGTCTCTTGAGGGTTAGGTGCATCATCTCTGAATGAACACAGAACCAGCAGTCCTCTATGGTATGTGTGTTGGGAGCCTCATATCAGCTGGTGTATGTTGCCTGGTTATATTCCAGTATCTGAGAGATCTTGGGGGTCCAGGTTAATTGAGACTGCTGGTCCTCATACAGGATCACCCTCCTCCTCAGCTTCTTTCAGCCTTCCCTAATTCAACAACAGGAGTCAGCTGCTTCTGTCCATTGGTTGGGTGCAAATATCTACATCTGACTCTTTCAGCTGCTTGTTGGGCCTTTTAGAGGGCAGTCATCGTAGGTTCCTTTTTGTAAGTGCTCCATAGCCTCAGTAATAGTGACAGGCCTTGGGACTTCCCCCTTGAGCTGGATTCCACTTTGGGCCTGTCACTGAACCTTCTTTTCCTCATGCCCCTTTCCATTTCCATCCCTGTAGTTCTTTCAGACAGGAACAATTATGGGTGAGAGTTGTGACTGTAGGATGGCAACCCCATCCCTCACTTGATGTCCTGTCTTCCTGTTGGAGGTGGGCTCTATAACATCCTTCTCTCTATTGTTGGACATTTCATCTGAGTTTCCACCCTTTGAGTCCTGAGAGTCTCTCACCTCCCAGGTCTCTGGTACATTCTGGAGGGTCCCCTCACCTCCTACCTCCCAAGGTTGCCTGTTTCCATACTTTCTGCTGGCCCTCAGGGTTTCAGTCCTACTCCCTCACCCAATACTTCTCTCTCCCCACCGACTCCCCCAACCCATCCACTTTCTCTCCCCACTTGTGATAGCTTTCATCTCCCTCCCAAGTGGGACTTAAGCATCCTCACTTGTGTCCTTCAGCTTGTTGAACTTTTAGAGTTCTGTGGACTGTATCTTGGGTATTCTGTCCTTTT
>NW_022196906.1:14273241-14289296 GCF_008632895.1 Mastomys coucha
GTCAAGCAAAGCATTCAGTCTCACTCTTTGTTGTTCTCTTACAAGCCAACTCCCAAGTTAATTGTCTATGTCTCCCTTGGGTATATAAATATTTTTGAAATATATAAGCTGTTCAGAAAACCATAGTATACTGTAAAAACATGAAATAAACAATACTACTAATAGAGAGGCTGGGATAGGAGAGGCAAGATTTCAAGACCCTTATGTTGTACACAGCCACCACAGTCACAAACAAGCTGAAAATGTATATAGATTGTACAATGTTGGACTTATTTCTCCAATTACCAAATTAGAGAGACCATTGGATGACAATCAACAAATTTCTAATTCCTCATATTTTTGGATTTCAATCAATTAGGATATGTTGGTAATAATTTTCATATTAAGGTATTAAAAAAAGTAATTGTTACTTCCTGTTGTTTTTGATGTAAGAGGTGGAATTAGGTTTGTGTGGATTTGTTGAAAGATTACTTTTTTGCTTCTTCTAGGGTGTAGTTTTGCTCCTTATGTTGGTGTTTTCCAGCTATTATCCTTTGTAGGGCTGAATTTGTGGCAAGATATTGTGTAAATTTTGTTTTGTCATGGAATATCTTCTTTTCTCCTTCTATGGTAATTGAGAGTTTTGCTGGCTATATAGTATGCCCTGGGCTGGCATTTGTGTTCTTGTAGGGTCTTTATGACATCTGCCTAGGATCTTCTAGCTTTCATAGTCTCTGGTGAGAAGTCTGGTGGAATTCTGATAGGCCTGCCTTTATATGTTACTTGACCTTTTTCCCTTACTGCTTTTAAATTTCTTTCTTTGTTTAGTGCATTTGGTGTTTCTATTATTATATGACGGGAGGAATTTCTTTTCTGGTCTAGTCTATTTGGAGTTCTGTAGGCTTCTTGTATGTTCATGGGCATTACTTTCTTTAGGTTAGGGAAGTTTTCTTCTATAATTTTTGTGAAGATATTTACTGGCCCATTACATTGGGAATCTTCACTCTCTATACCTATTATCCTTAGGTTTTGTCTTTGCATTGCATCCTGGATTTCCTGAATGTTTTGGGTTAGGAGCTTTTTGCTTTTTGCATTTTCTTTGACTGTTGTGTCAATGTTTTCTAAGGTGTCTTCTATCCCTGAGTTTCTCTCTTCTATCTCTTGTATTCTGTTGGTGATCGTTGCATCTATGATTCCTAATTTCTTTCCTAGGTTTTGTATCTCCAGGGTTGTCTCTCTTTCTGATTTCTTTGTTTCTATTTCCCTTTTTAGATTCTGGATGGTTTTGATCATTTCCTTCACCTGTTTGATTGTGTTTTCCTGTGGTTCTTTAAGGGATTTTTGTGTTTCCTCTTGAAGGGCTTCAAGCTATTTTCCTGTGTTCTCCTGTATTTCTTTGAGGGTGCTATTTATATCTTTCTTAAAGTCCTGTATCATCACCATGAGAAGTGATTTTAGATCTGAATCTTGCTTTTCTGGTGTGATGGTGTGTCCAGGACTTGCTATGGTGGGAGAATTCGGTTCTGATGATGCCAAGTGACCTTGGTTTGTGTTTTTTATTTTCTTAAGCTTTCCCCCAGCCATCTGGCTATCTCTAGTGCTATCTGCCCTTGCTAAATCTGACTGGAGCCTGTCCTTCCTGTCATCCTGGTTGTGTCAGAACTCCTCAGAGTCAAGCTGTCTCTGTGATCCTTGTGATTCTGGGATACTGTGATCCTGGGCTTGTTAGAGCACCTGGGAGTTGGGCTTCCTCTGTGTGTTGTGGGACTGGCTGCAAAGCTTGCACCCAAGGTCTGCTCATGACACCAGCCCAGAGAGGCCGGAAGGAACCCAAGCCACTCTGCTGGTGGAGTTCCTGTGTGCCTAGTCCTGCAGGTCCCAGTTACTCCCAGTGTTGAGACAGATGTTGGTTCCTGCTCACCTCTGATCCAGAGAGTGTCAGAGTGCCTGGGAGTGGAGCTTCCTCTGGGTGTTGTGGGACTGGCTGTGGAGCTTGCGCTCAGGACACCAGCCCAGACAGACTGGAAAGAACCTGAGTCACTTGTCTAGTGGAGTTGCAAAATATATAATTTTTTATGTTTCTTTTGCCTCATGTACTTCTAGGGGCTCTCCCCTTCTCTACCCACCCAATTTTAAGTTATTTCTCAAAACACAGAAATCAAATATAACAATAAATTAATTTTGTTTTCTTGAATATTTTAACACATGCTTAACTTTCTTTTACAACCTTATTCTCCTAATTTGTTATGGGAATGTTTGGGTGTTTGGATCTTTCTTGGTTTCATTTTGGTGGTTCAGCTGAATATAGAAACTCCTCCATTTCTTTTAAGTTTTCCAGCTTACTATACTAGATGTTTTTAAAATAATCTTGTTTAATATTTTGAATTTCTTAGGTGTCTATTATAGTGATTCCCTGTCTGTTTCTCCTTCTGTTAATTTGACTCCTCTCTTTCTTTTGGTTTCATGAGCCAAAGTATATCTTTTGTTATCATATCAAATAACCAGCCTTTAGATTTGTTTATTCCTTATATTGTTTTCTTTGTTGGTCTTTCATTAATTCCTACTCTGATTTTTATTATCTCTTGTCATTGACTGGGTTTGGATTTGGTTTGGACCACTGTTGGTTAAATACTCAAAATACTCTGAACTCTATCTGAGAAACAGTCGCACACACATATTCATTGCAATAGATAGATAAGAAACAGAACCACTCTAACAGTTTATCAACAGATGACAGGGTAAAGAAAGTATGCTATGCATATGTATTATTTGTTCCTATAAATGATAGTACTTGGAGGAAAATGAATGAGTATGAAATCATACATTCTGTAAAATAATTTAGATTCAGAAATACAAATGCTATCTGTTTTCTGTCATATGCTGAAACTAGGTTGAAGTGGGTGTTTGTGTGTTTGTGTCTGTGTGTGTGTGTGTGTGTTGAAACTAAAAATTGACCATGTTAAAACCCTACTTCTGAAGACAACACACACTAGCTACAGAATATAGGAAAATCAATTTCAAACTAATGGGGCATGTTTTCACTGGTACTATTAAAGCTACCCAGTAGTGAGGAAGTTTCTCAGTCAGTTTGAAATTGTAATTTCATATATATAAATATACGATTATAAAATATATAATATATAATATATACAACTATAATTATATATTATATAATCATATATATGGTCATATTTCATTGTATATTATAATATTTATGAAGGTCTCACAGAATAAATGAAATGAAAGGGGACCACAAGAGGAATGCAAACAAGCTATATGGAATGTGCAGATAAATGACAATTTGGGCTCCAGCAAGTTGGAGCAGATGGATGTAAGGAATACGAGTAAGGAAGCAAAGTTTTTATGAACATATTATACTAAAACTTGTTTCCTTTAAATACTAACTTGTAATTTTAAGCATTCAGATTTTTACACTCTTTCAGTTTTGAAGATTATAATTACATCATTTCTAATTTACTCCCTATAACCCTTGCTATATAGCACTCATTGAATGATTTAATTTCATTCAAATTAATGGCATGCAACATACAGAATAATAACTAGAGTTTCCCCTGAGAAAAGAAAGATGCATACATTTTTAACTATGTGTGTTTTTTCTTCATTTTTAAAAAAATTCTAATATTATAAACCTCTGAGAGACTGTAATATTGTAAACCAATTTATGTAATTATGAGCTCTGGGCATTCTATCTACAAGGTCATAAAAGAGTCAATAATTACTCCAGGCCATCAAAATTTCAATGTCAAAGTTCAAGTGCAGTTGGGCACTGAAGTGTATTCTCCACAGGTGGCTGATTTCATCAGGGAATTATTTCATTATTTATTTACATCAAGTCATCGAAAGGAACCAGAACCTTACATGGAACAAGACAAAGGAGTTACTTTCGATCTTGGTCATGACCCAGCAAAGAATAAGCTTAAATAAGTAAGTGCTGAAAGGGATGGATAATAGAGAAAGAGCCCTTGGAAATATTGATATCTCTTCATAAGAGAAAACTTGATGAGAATAAACTGGCCTATACATTTTCTGCTATGATGATTTGTTAATTTATGCTCTGTATTGTACTAAGGTGGGCTGGTATATAATTGAATTTTATTTCATTCCCCATGGATTGTGTTTGTCAAAGACATCTCAGACACCGAAGGCGAAAGTAAAGTCTCTTCTTTAAAGGCGTCTTACAATATTATTAATGTGAGAGGAAAAAAAGGAAGATGAATAACCACAGTATCATGTTTATTTCCTATAGTCATCCTATGAGTCCCTTAAAATTGTTTCATAAGAAATTGTTATTATGAAGATGAGGAAAAGTATCAAGATAGCAGCAGTAGTGCCTTGAACTAAAGGATTTTGAGCTCTGGACTCTGCCCTGCACATTCCATACAGCCTATTTCTCTTCATTTACCTAATAACCTCCACTTTGTCAATTAACAGTTTATTTTCTAGAAAACAAAAGGTACAGCCTTTATATCAGTTGTATACCAGAGAATTAAGCAAAAAAATGTAGTAATACATGCTTGAAGTAGTAAACCTAATTATTGACTTGGGACTTTTTTTCAGAAGGGTCTTGCTTAGTTATTCCCAATAATAACCTCATATTTGTTTTATTTCTTGTAAATTCGGGAGATTCATATTTTCCCCTTTGGGGATTCCTCATACCTCCACAAAAAGAAGGATAGTCATACAACACAGGCAAAAATAGTAACATAGTAATTCAAGGCAGACCTGCCCTGGCCTCCAGGATAGCCTTGAAACTCTCCATATCCCCCTCCATTCAAAAAATATCACACTGGATCATAACATAAAATCAGATGTTTATCTTATTCTACTCAGAAGGCTAGATAGTATTATAATACATGCTTGATGTTCCATCATAACCTCTAGAATTCAAGACTAATAAAAAACATGCTTCAGATGGGCTAAGAAAAAATGCCAACATGTAATCCCTGTAAGTATATATACAAGTAAGATTGTACAGGTTGAGCAGATTACACTTATAAATTTAGAAATGAGACATACAAAGAGAGACAGAGACAGAAACATAGAGACAGAGAGAGAGACAAAGACAGAGACAGAGAGAGCAGAGGTTATGAATTTGAAAAGGAACAAGAAGGGGTATATGAGAGGGCATGTAAGGGAAAGGTGGAGTTAGATGATGAAATTACATTATAATCTCAAAACCTAAAGAAAATGAAAGAGTATTAATCTAAAAATCTTTATTTTCATATACTTAACAAATAACTTTGAAGATACAATACATGTACTGCTGTCTAGTTCACATCCTGTAAGCACTGTTGATAAATTCTATTTTATACTGTTCTTAAAGGCAATAACTAAGCAAAAACATTTTGCAATTGAAAAATGAAAAACTTTATTCCACCAAAGGAAGAAATAATTTAATTTTGGATTTATTTATTTTTGTTTATTATTTCTATAATGCTTGGAAAGCTGTTAGTATCTTTGAGACTTGATGTATTTATATGTGACAATTTCTAGTAAGTACAATTGCATTGAACAGCAAGAGAAAATGGGAAAATCAATAGTGTGACTAGGTATTGGCAAAATATCTATATATTATTAATAATAATAAGGTGAGATTAAACTTCATAAAATTCAAATAAAATACCCTGCAACATAAAATATTTTTTCTATTTATGTGACACCACCTTCCCTTATATATGAGTATTATTTAATAAATTGAAAACAATGATTATATCTTTTTCCTTTTGATTTCCCCATAGCTTATACTATGGTTAACACAAAAGATGTTTCAAAAACTACAGGTCAACATTAAATAGACCCTTAATTGTCTTACAAACTTTGGTTATAATCAATGTGACTTCAAAACATTAAGCGCTTCTTTTCTGTACTTTCATCTCCTAAAAATATCCACATAGGAATAGAAGCATTATCATTGAAGATTCAAAGTTCATGACATAGATTTTGACAGTCATACGAAATTTTAAAAGGCAGAGAAAAATGGGCATGTGAACTTTAGAACGTGGTCTAAGGCATGTTTTAGAACATCTTATCAGCCTGAGCACTAATTCCTTTAAAAATCATGTCCATCAAAACTCTTATTTCCTACTTATGGGGCAAAATACTTCAGTCAATATAAAAATAAGTATAAAGGTTCCTTAAATAACTAATAATAGATTTATCACATAATTCAACTATAGCACTAACAGATATTTACCCAAAGCACTCCAAATCATGACATCACAGAGACACATATCAGTTTTGATTACTATTCACAATAGGTAAGTTATGGAAGCAGCCTAAGAACCCAGCAGAGGAATGGAGAAAGGAAATCTGGTATGTGTATGATTAAGTTTTTCAGCTATAACATAACAAAATTGTGTTATTTGCAAGAAAATAATTATAACTAGAAATTATATTAAGCAAATTATGCCAGTCTCAGAAAATATAATTTTTTCAATAAAAAAATTAAGGCATGTTCAGTCTTACCAGTAATTAAAAACATTTATAATTACTTGCATTTGTCACTCCTAGATTTTATATAAGTGTTTAAAATCAAGTGCATGCATATTATATGAAATCAGTAGTGAAACTATATAAAGATAAAAGAAAACAAACAAGGGTGGGCTCTTAAGGGGAAATGGGTGAAATGTGTTCAATATACAGTGTATACTCACACCAAATGTCTTAGGTGTCACAAAATCTTGTACAGTGATATCTACAATGATATTTTAAGTTGATATTGTCATGCTGATAGAATTCTCAAAGTAAGATACACACACTGATGATATTTTCCTAACTTTAGGGACTACCCAGCCATATTGTGCAGATGGTCAATATTCTTTAGTACAAACACATGGAGATAGACAGATAAAATAAACATTGATCCCCATATAGTACAAGTTCAATTACTTGGGACTAAACTACTTACATCCTTACTTCTATGGATCATCACTATCTGTTCTTCTGAAGTAAAGTAGAAATATTCCTCATGAAAGATGGAATTTCTTTTTTTTTAAGATTTATTTATTTTATGTCTATGTGTACACTGTAGTTATCTTCAGACACACCAGAAGAGGGCATCAGATCTCATTACAGATGGTTGTAAGCAACCATGTGGTTGCTGGGAATTGAACTCAGGACCCCTTGAAGAGCAATCAATGTTCTTAACTGCTGAGCCACCTCTCCAGCCCGAAAGATGGAATTTCTTAGTGAATTACCAAGGCACAATTATTACTAAATAGATTTTAGGTATATCATCTACATAAAATAAGATATGTAAGTGACAATTATTGAGATTTTGAGGAGTAACAAATGTTTGTAATATTGGAATCAAACAACTATCATTGGTTGTATTATATTAAAAGAGAGTCTCAAGAACTTTTTATTGAAAATTTTATTTTCATACACTTTACAATTGTCATTCCCCATCTCCTCTCAGATCCTTCCAATCTACCCACCCACCCAACTCTACATGCTTTCTCTCTCTTTAGAATGTTAACATGCTAACAGTGAATCAACAACAAAATAAAACAAAAACAGAATAGAAAGAAAGAAAAGAAAGAAGGAAGGAAAGAAGGAAGGAAGGAAGAAAGGAAGGAAAAGAAAGATACATATAAAAACAGTAAATCAGAAACCAATATACAGGCAAATGCTCAATAAAACAAAAAATAAAAAATAAAATTTCTGAAAGGAGGGTAAGGAGAATGCTCAGTGTATAAGTATACAGCTTGAGAACCTGAGTTTGAACACTCAAGACCAGTGAAAACTGGTAAAAATGGTAGACCGTCTCTGTAACTGCAGTACCGGGGATAGGGGTAGAAACAAGAAAATTTCAGGTAATTGCTATAAAAGTTGTTGTTGCTGTTTTAATCTTGTTTAACTAATTAATTCATTTACTTTACATCCCGATCTTAGATCTTAGCTTCCCCTTCCTCCTGTCCTCACAGAGCCTCCCTCTTACCTCATCTTCTCACCGTACTCCCAACATCCCTTTCTCCTCAGAAAAGTCTCAATAAAATGAAGGCTTCACATGGGTGTCAACCAACCTTAGCCTGTCAAAGTTGTAGTAGGACTAGGTGCATCTTCTCCTACTGTGGCTCTGCAGGGCAGCCCAGTTAGGGGAAAGGGGCCCATAAATGGGCAACAGAGTCAGATACAGCTACTGCTCATGAAGACCAAGCTGCACAGTTGTTACCTATGTGCCAAGGGCCTAAGCCTTGCTGTATATTAATTCTATTTTGTTTAGGTATGACCCTTGTTTCCCAGATCTCTCCAAGACGTTTTCTTAAAAGATGATTGATTTTGTCAAAGGTTTTTTATGTGGGTTTTTTCCTCTCAGTTTCTTTATAGGATGGAATATACATATGATTTTTCATATGTCATACTAGGCCTGCATGTCTGGTATTAAGTCTACTTGATTATGGTGGATGATATCTTTGATGTGTTCTTGAATTCAATTTGCAAATATTTTATTGAATATTTTTGCATCGATGTTTATAAGGGAGATTGATCTGTAATTCTCTTTTATGGTTGAGTCTATGTGTGGTTTAGGTATCAGGATGACTCTGGCTTCATAAAATGAACATGCCAGTGTTCCTTCTATTTCTATCTTGTAAAATCATTTGATTAATTTTGGTATTAGTTCTTCTTTGAAAATCTGCCTAAATTCTGCACTAAAACTATCTGGCCACAGTCTTTTTTGGTTCAGAGATTTTTAATGACTACTTCTATTTTCTTAGGGATTATAGGCCTATTTAAAATGTTTAACTGATCTTGATTTAATGTTGGTAAGTGAGCCTGTCAAGAAAATAATCAAAATCATTCACATTTTCCAATTTTGTGGATTACATTTTTTATTGGTTACTTTATTTATTTATATTTCAAATGCTATTCTCTTTCCCAGTTTCCCCTCTGGAAACCCAATATCCCTTCCTCCCTCCCTCTACTTCTTTGAGGATGCTCATCCATCCACCCACTCCTGACTACTGCCATGACATTCCCCTATACTGGGGCATTGAGCTTCTCCTCCCATTGATGCCCAAAAAAGCCATCTGCTCCTACATATGCAGCTGGAGCCATGGGTGCCTCCATGTGTACTCTTTAGTTGGTGGTTTTGTCCCTGGGAGCACTGGGGAGTCTGGTTGGTTGATACTGTTGTTCTTCCTCTGGGGTTGCAAACACCTTCAGCTCCTTCAGTCCTTTCTCTAACTCCTCTACTGGGGACCCTGTGCTCAATCCAATGGTTGGCTGTGAAAATCTGCCTCTGTATCTTCCATGTACTGACAGAGCTTCTCAGAAGACAGCAATATCAGACTCCTGTCAGCAAGCACTTCTTGGCATTTTCAATAGTGTCTGGGTTTGGTGTCTGTATATGAGATGGATTTCCCAAGTGGGGAAGTCTCTGGATGGCCTTTACTTCAGTCTCTGCTCCACACTTTGTCTCTGTTTCTTCCCGTGAGTATTTTGTTCCCACTTCTAAGAAGTTTCTGAAGCATCCACATGTTGGACTTCCTTCTTCTTGAGCTTCATGTAGTTTAGGAAATGTATATTGGGTATTGAAAGCTTTTAGTCTAATATCCACTTATCAATGAGTGCATATCATGTGTGTTCTTTTGTGACTTTGTTACCTCACTAAGGATGATATTTTTCTAATTTCATCCATTTACATAAGAATGTCATGAATTCATTGTTTTTAATAGCTGAGTAGTACTCCATTGTGTAAACATACCACATTTTCTGTGTTCATTCCTCTGTTGAAGAACATCTGGGTTCTTTCCAGCTTCTGGCTATTATAAATAAGGTTGTTGTGAAAATAATAGCACATGTGTCCTTAATACATGTTGGAGCATCTTCTGTGTAGGTATATGCCCAGGAGTGGTATAGCGGAAAAATGGCTATCTTAATGCAATCTACAGATTCAATGCAATCTCCATCAAAATTTTAATCCAATTCTTCATAGAATTAGAAAGAGCAATTTGAAAATTCATTTAGAATAAAAAAAACTCAGAATAGTGAAAACTATTCTCCACAACATAAGAACTTCTGGTGTAATCACCATCCCTGACCTCAAGCTGTATTGCAGAGCAATAGTGATAAAACCTGCATAGTATTGATACAGAGACAGGCAAGTAGATCAATGGAATAGAATTGAAGACCCAGAAATTAACCCACACACCTATGGTCACTTGATCTTTGACAAAGGAGCTAAAACCATCCAGTGGAAAAAACACAGCATTTTCAACAAATGGTGATGGTTCAACTGGTGTTCAGCCTGTCAAAGAATGCAAATCAATTCATTCTTATCTCCTTGTACAAAGCTCAAGTCCAAGTGGATCAAGGACCTCCACATAAAACCAGATACACTGAAAGTAATAAAAAAGAACACTTGGGCACAGGGGGAAATTTTCTGAACAGAACACCAATGGCTTATGCTCTAAGATCAAGAATTGACAAATGGGACCACATAAAATTGCAAAGTTTCTGTAAAGCAAAGGACACTGGCAATAGGACAAAATGGCAATCAACAGATTGGGAAAAGATCTTTACCAATCCTATATCTGATAGAGGGTTAATATCAAATATATACAAAGAACTCAAAAAGTTAGACTCCAGAGAACCAAATAACCCTATTTTTAAAAAAAGTGGGGTACAGAGCTATGTTGAGGGAATATTTTTAAAATGAATCTACCCCTTCAAACTCCCTTTTCCACCAGGTTCTTGTGCCAGTACCATCCAGCCTCAACACTAAGTTCTGTCTGGTTCTTGTTATTTTCTCCTAGCAAGCTGCCACATCTCTCTCACATGCAGCTCTTTACACACCCCCACAATTATTCATCTAGCTAGCACCTAGTACCCAGTAATTAATGCATGACTCTAAAGGTTTTAATATCCAATCATGTTTATAAAATAAGATGACAATTTACAAGATGCTAATACAATAATTTCAGAACCAAATAATAAACACAATATTTTAACCTGATTAACCTATTTTGTAAAAACCTTTGCTTGGTTGTTTAACCACGTGGGGTTTGACTTCTCATTAGTGCTAAACAAAGAATTCTCAACTGCGGTATATTGAATGACCAAGAAGCACTTAAAGAAATGTTCAACATCCTTAGTCATCAGGGAAGTGCAAATCAAAACAACCCTGAGATTCCACCTCACACCAGTCAGAATGGCTAAGATCAAAAACTCAGGTGACAGAAGATGCTGGCAAGGATGTGGAGAAAGAGGAGCACTCCTTCATTGCTGATGGGATTGCAAGCTGACACAACCATTCTTGAAATCAGTCTGGCAATTCCTCAGAAAATTGGACATAGTACTACCTGAGCACCCAGCTATACCACTCGTAAGCATATACCCAAAGGATTACATATCATTGAAGTAAGACATATTCTTTGAATTTTCCCTATGTTGGATGTTATGTCCCTGTTCTCATTTCTGATTTTGTTCATTTGGTTTTTTTTTCTCTCTAACTTTTGGTTAGTTTGGCTAAGGGTTTGTCTATATTGGCAATTTTCTCAAAGAACCAGCTTGGGTTTTTTGTTTTGTTTTGTTTTGTTTTTTTCTTTGTTTGTTTGTTTGTTTGGTCTTTTGATTTTTTTGTAGTGTTCTCTTTTTATCAGTTATTTTATTTATTTACTTTTCAAATGTTATCCCCTTCCCAGTTTCCCCTCCACAGCCCCCCTATCCCGTTTCCACTCCCCACTGATTTTATGAGGGGGCTCAAACACCTACCCACTCCTGAGTCACCTCTCTAGCATTCCCCTGTACTTGAGCATCAATCCTCCACAGGACGAAGGGTCTCCCCTCCAATTGATGCCAGATAAGGCATATATGCAGCTGTTATATATGCAGCTTGAGCCATGGGTCCCTCCATGTGTACACTTTGATTTAGTCCCTGGGAGCTCTGGGGATCAGGTTAATATTGTTGTTCTTCCTATGGGGTTGCAAACCCCTTCAGTAACTTCACTCCTTCCACTAACTCCTTCATCAGGGTTCCATTCTCTTTGTTTCTAATTTATTGATTTCAGTCAAGATTTTAATTTTTGGTGCCATCTACTCCTCTTAAGTATTTTTGCTTCTTTTTTTTAGAGCTTATATGTGTGCTGTCAAGTCACTAGTATGAGATTCCCACTAATTTCTTCTTTTTCCAATAATTTCGATTTTTTTTATTCACCTTAGAACCTGATCACTTCTCCCGCTCCCTCCTCTCCTCCAATTCCAATACTGACAAATTCTTTTCTCCATTGCTCCCTCTCCTCCTCAGAGAAAGGGAGGCATGCCTTATGTACCACTTCCCCCTGGGATATCTAGTGACAGCAGGACTAGAGAATCCTCTCCCACTGAGACCCAACCAGGCAGTCCAGGTAGGGGGGAAGGGGAATCAATGGCAGGGATAGAGACATAAATAGTTCACATTCCACTTGTAAAGGGACCCACATGAAGACTAAGCTGCACATTTGCTACAAATATCTAGGACCAGCTTCTGTATGTTCTCTGGTTGGTGTCCTAGGCTATGTAAGCCCACATGGCTCCAGTTTATTTGACTCTGTAGGTCTTCTTGTGGTATCCTTGACTCCTCTAGCTTATTCACTTCTATCCCCAACACTTTAACAAGACTCCTGAGCCCCACATGTTTGGCTGTGGGTCTCTGCATCTGGCTCCATCTGCTACTGGATGAAACCTTTCAGGAGACAGTTATACTAAGTTACTGTCTTAAAGCATAGCAGAGTATCACAAATAGTGTCAGGGGTTGGCTCTCTAATATGAGATGGGTCTCAAGTTGGGGTAGTTCCCTCAGTCACTGCTCCAGCTTTATCCCTGCACATCTTGTAGGCAAGACAAATTTTGAAATGAAGGGTTTTTGAGTGAATTGATGTCCTGCCCCCAAATCTGGAAGTCCTTCTTGGTTACAAGTGGTGGCTACATCAGTCTCTATATCTCCCTCTAGTAGGAATCTCACTTAGGGTCATCTCCCTCATCTTCCTGTATCCTCCATCATCCTAGGTCTTCAGCTAGCCACAAGAGATGCATCCCACCAATTTCCATTCTCTCTGCTAGCCAACTCCTCTGCCCTATCTCCCCACACCTGATCATAATCCTAATTCCCCTTTTTATCCCCTCTCCTACCCAGGCCCCTCACTCTATTCATCTCTGGTGGATAGATTTAGATTCCTCTTCTGAGTGAGATTCATGCATTCTTTCTTGGGATTACCTCATTACCTGATTTCTTTAGGTCTGTAGATTGTAACATTGTTGACACTACACTGTATGGCTAATGTCCACTTATAAGTGAATATACAACATATGTATCTTTCTGGCTCTTGAATACCTCGCTCAGGAAGATATCCTGAGTTCCATCCATTTACCTGCAAAATCATGTTGTTTAACTAGATGTCTGCATGTAAAATAATACAAATAGATCTATTATTATTATTATTATTATTATCATTATTATTATTTGGAGGGTGTGGAAGGTAATAGATACAGATCTAATTTCATTCTTCTGCATGTGGACATCCAGTCTTTGCAGCACCATTTGTCACTTTTTTATTATTAGATATTTTCTTTATTTACATGTGATATGATTTCTCCTTTCCCAGTTTCCCCTCCAAAAAAACAAACAAACAAAAAGCTCTCCCCATGCTTGCCACCCCATCCTCTCCCACTTATTGGCCCTGGCATTCCCTACATTGGGGCATAGAACCTTCACAGGGCCAAGGGCCTCTCCTCCCATTTATGATCTACTTTGCAATCCTCTACTATAAACATGCTAAACATGTGTCCCACCGTGTATAGTCCTTGGTTGGTGGTTGAGTCCATGGGAGCTCTGAGGGTACTAGTTAGTTCATATTGTTGTTCATCCTAAGGGTCTGCAAACCCTTCAGCTCCTTTGGTCCTTTATCTAACTCCTTCACTGGGGACACTGTACTCAGTTCAATGGATGGTTGTGAGCCTCTACATCTGTGTTAGTCAGGTACTGTCAGAGCCTCTCAGGAGATAGTTATATTGGGGTGGCTTGTCCTTCCTTCAGTCTCTGCTCCATAGTTAGTCTCTGCAACTCCTTCTGTGGGTATTTTGTTCCTCCTTTTAAGAAGGAATGAAATGTCCACATTTTGGTCTTCCTTCTTCTTGAGTTTCTTGTGGTTTGTGGATTGTTCTTCCAGTATTCCGAACTTCTGGGCTAATAACCACATATCAGAGAGTGCATACCATGTGTGTTCTTTTGTAATTGGGTTACCTCACTCAGGATGGTATTCTCCAGATCCATCCATGTCCCTAAGAATTTCATGAGTTCATTGTTTTTAATAGCTGAGTAGTACTCCATTGTGTAGATGTACCACAATTTCTGTATCCATTTCTCTGTTGAGGAACATCTGGGTTGTTTCCAGGTTCTGGCTATTATAAATAAGGCTGCTATGAACATGGTGGAGCATGTGTCCTTATTACATGTTGGAACCTCTTCTGGGTATATGTCCAGGAGTGGTATAGCTAGGTCCTCGGGTAGAACTATGTCCAATTTCCGGAGGAACTGCCAAACTGATTTCCAGAGTGGTTGTATCAGGTTGCAATACCACCAGCAATGAAGGAGTATTCCTCTTTCTCCACAACCTCTCCAGCATCTGCTGTCACCTGAGGTTTTTATTCTAGCCAATCTGACTGGTGTGAGGTGAAATCTCAGGGTTGTTTTGATTTGCATTTCCCTGATGACTAAGGATGTTGAACATTTCTTTAAGTGCTTCTCAGGCATTCGGTATTCATCAGTTGCGAATTCTTTGTTTAGCTCTGTACCCCATTTTTAATAGGGTTATTTGGTTCTCTGGAGTCTAACTTCTTGAGTTCTTTGAACACATTGGATATTTGCCCTCTATCAGATATAGGATTGGTAAAGATCTTTTCCCAATTTGTTGGTTGCCGTTTTGTCCTATTGACAGTGTCTTTTGCCTTACAGAAGCTTTGCAACTTGATGAGGTCCCATTTGTCAATTATTGATCTTAGAACATAAGCTATTGGCGTCCTCTTCAGAAAAATTTCCCCTGTGCCTATTTGCTCAAGGTTCTTCCCACTTTTTTTTCTATTAGTTTCAATGTATCTGGTTTGATGTGGAGATCCCTGATCCACTTGGAATTGAGCTTTGTACAAGGAGATAGGAATAGCTAGATTTGCATTTTTCTACATGCTAACTGCCAGTTGACCCAGCACCGTCTGTTGAAAATGCTGTCTTTTTTTCCACTGTATGGTTTTAGCTCCTTTGTCAAAGATCAAGTGACCATAGGTGTGTGGGTTCATTTCTGGGTCTTCAGCTCTGTTCCATTGATCTACCTGCCTGTCACTGTACCAATACCATGTAGTTTTTATCACAATTTCTCTGTAGAACAGCTTAAGGTCCAGGATGGTGATTCCACCAGAAGTTCCTTTATTGTTGAGAATAGTTTTGGCTATCCTGGGTTTTTTGTTGTTCCAAATGAATTTGCAAATTGCTCTTTCTAAGTCTGTGAAGAATTGAGTTGGAATTTTGATGGGGATTGCATTGAATCTATAGATTGCCTTCGGTAAGATGGCCATTTTTACTATATTAATCCTGCCAATCCACAAGCAAGGGAGATCTTTCCATTTTCTGAGATCTTCTTCAATTTCCTTCTTAAGAGACTAGAAGTTCTTGTCAAACAGATCTTTTACTTGTTTAGTTAGAGTTACACCAAGGTATTTTATATTATTTGTAACTATTGTGAAGGGTGTTGTTTCACTAATTTCTTGCTCTGTTTATCCTTTGTGTAGAGGAAGGCCTCTGATTTGCTTGAGTTAATTTTATATCCAGCTACTTTGCTGACGTTGTTTATCAGGTTTAGGAGCTCTCTGGTGGAATTTTTGGGGTCACTTACGTATGCAATCATATCACCAGCAAATAGTGATAATTTGACTTCTTCCTTTCCAATTCGTATCCCTTTGATCTCCTTTTGTTGTCAAATTGCTCTGGCGAGAACATCAAGTACAATATTGAATAGATAGGGAGAGAATGTGCAGCCTTGTCTAGTCCCTGATTTTAGTGGGATTGCTTCAAGTTTCTCTCCATT
>NW_022196906.1:14289479-14302389 GCF_008632895.1 Mastomys coucha
TCCTGATCTTTCCAAGACTTTTATCATGAAGGGATGTTGGATTTTGACAAATGCTTTCTCAGCATCTAATGAGATGAACATATGGTTTTTTTCTTTGAGTTTGTTTACATAGTGAATTACATTGATGGATTTCAGTTAATTGAACCATTCCTGCATCCCTGGGATGAATCCTACTTGATCATGGTGGATGATCATTTTGATGTGTTCTTTGATTCAGTTTGCAAGAATTTTATTGAGTATTTTTGCATTGATATTCATAAAAGAAATTGGTCTGAATTTTTCTTTCTCCATTAGGTCTCTGTGTGGTTTAGGTATAAGAGTAATTGTGGCTTCATAGAATGAATTGGGTAGAGTGCCTTCAGTTTCTATGTTGTGGAATAGTTTGAGGAGTATTGGTATTAGGTCTTCTTTGAAGGTCTGATAAAACTCTGCACTAAACCCATCTGGTCTTGGGCTTTTTTTGGTTGGGAAACTATTAATGACTGTTTCTATTTCATTAGCTGATATGGGACTGTTTAGATCATTGATCTGATCTTGATTTAACTTTGATACCTGGTATCTGTCTAGAAAATTGTCCATTTCATTCAGGTTTTCCAGTTTTGTTGAGTATAGGCTTTTGTAGTAGGATCTTATGATTTTTTGGATTTCCTCAGTGTCTGTTGTTACATCTCTCTTTTCATTTCTGATCTTGTTAATTAGGATACTGACTCTGTGCCCTCTAGTTAGTCTGGCTAAGGGTTTATCTATTTTGTTGGTTTTCTCAAAGAACCAGCTCCTGGTTTAGTTGGTTCTTTGTATATAGTTCTTTTGTTTCTATTTGGTTGATTTCAGCCCTGAGTTTGATTATTTCCTGCCTTTAACTCCTCTTGGGTGAATTGGCTTCTTTTTGGTCTAGCGCTTGCAGGTGTGCTGTCAAATTCGCAGCACCATTTGTTAAAGGTGCTTTATCTCCAGCATATAACTTGAGGGTTGTTGTCAGGCATTATGTGGTTAAAGTTATACGTGCTTATAGGTATGTCTTTGATTTTGTTACATTGGACTACATGTCTGTTTTTAAGCCAGTACCATATGGTTTTAATTACAGTAGATATATAGACTATCTTAAGATCTGTAATTATAATCTTTTCAGCATTATTTTTTCCCTCCATATTTTCTTTTTCCTAGATTTTGACTTTTAAGGTGCAATATTAATCTTAGGATAGATTTCTTTCCATCTCTGCAGAGGTATAGATGGAGATTTTGATTGGGATTGCATTGGATCCATAAATAGCTTTTGGTAAAATAGCCATTTCTATAATATTAATTCAGCCAATTCAAGAGCATGAGCTATATTTCCATTTTCTAGTGTCTTTCCCTACTTTCAGATGTTTTCATTGTAGAGTTTCATATATTCCTTAGTTAGATCCTTCCTGCTTACTTTATTCTCTTTGAGATTTTTGTGAAGGGGAGGGTGTCTTTTTCTCTGTTTGTTTGTTGTTGCTGTATAGACTAGCTATTGATTAGTGAAAGTTGATTCTACATTCTACCACACTGCTAAATTCGTTTATTTCTAGATGCTTTATGTTAGAGGTTTTGAGATTTCTAATATGTAATATCATGTTATTTGAAAACAGGAGTAGTTTGATTTATTTTCCTAGTATCTATTTTAGTATTCTTTTGCTTCAGCTATCATTTCAAGCACAATATAAAGAAGTGGGGATAGTTGCAAGTCCTTTCTCATTCCTGATAGCAATGGGATTGCTTCATGTTTTTATATATTTAGGATGATGATGACCATGTGTTGTATATAGCTTTCATTAGGTTGAGATGTGTTCCCTCTAGTCCTACATTGTCTAGGACCCTTATAATGAAAGCATAATAAAGGTTGGATTTTATCACAAGATTTTTCTGCATTTATTGAGATCATAGTATGATTTTTTGTTTTTAAATCTATTTATCTGACTTATTGAATACGTGTGTTGAAGGTTCCTGCATCTTCTGGAAAAAGAAACTGGATCATGGGGAATAAGCTCTTTTCACATGTGTTGGTATTCTGTTTGTAAGTATTTTACTGAACATTTTTAAATCTATGTTGACCAGGATCATTGCTCTTTAGTCTTCCTTTTTGGTGAGCCTTTACCTTATGATGCTTTTGTGATGATGCTGGATCATAGAAAGAGTTCAGAAGTGTTTCTTTCTGTATTTTTAAAAATAGTTTAAGAAGATTTGGCTGTCTGCTGTAAACATCCATAGAAATTGTAAATCCATCTAGGTCTGGATAGTTTTAGCTAGAAATCTTTTTATTACTATTTCAACTTCCTAATTTATGATGAATATGTTTAGTATGATTAATTCTTCTGGGCTTAATTTTAGAGATTTGATGAATCTATAATTCATCCATTTCTTTTTTCTTACACATAGTTTAGATTTAAAGTAAGTTCTTTTAAATTAATTATTTTTATTTACTTATATTCTAGTCATTGCTCCTCCCTCCTAGTCCTGCCTCCTACAGTTCTTCATCCCTTTCTTCTTCCCCCTTGCCTCCAACAGGGTGCTCTCCTCCCACCAGGCCTCCTCCTTTCCTGAAGCTTCAAGTCTCTAGAGGATGAAGAGCATCTTCTCCCACTGAGTTCAGACCACGTAGACCTCTGCTACATATGTGCTAGGGGCCTCAGACCTGCCTGAGTATGACACTCCTGGTTGGTGGCTCAATCTCTGGGAGCTCCCTGGGGTCTGAGTTAGTTGAGACTATTGATCTTCCTTTGGAGTCAGCTTTTCCTTCAGTCTCGTCTCTGTTTTTATCCCTGCAGTTTTTTTAGATGGGAACAATTCTGGACCATAAATTTTGACTGTAGTTGGTAACCCGATCCCTCCACTTGAGGCCCTATCTATTGGAGGTGGACATTTCAAGTTCCCTCTTGGGCATTTTGGTTAAGGTCTCCCACAATGAGTCCTGAGACTCCCTCACCTCCCAGGTTTCTGGGAATTTCTAGAGGGTCTTCCTGTCTCCCACCCCTAGAAGCTGCATATTTCCATTCGTTCTCATGTCCTTTGGGTTTCTCTCCTGTTTCCCCCAAATACCATGGGGTCTTCATCACTATTGCTTTGTAGTACAGTTTGAAGTCAGGGATGGTGATTCCGCCAGAAGGTTTTCCTACTTAATCTAGTAGAAAGTTTTGAAGTATTCCCTTGTAACAATTATGCTCACTATCTAAAAGAACAACAGTAAATTACTATTCAAAATAATACAGTTTAGAGAATTGGTGTGTTCATAAAGTAGCTACCTATGACTTAAGAAAAACGTGCTATATTCTCTTTTTATTGGTTTTTTTTGCTGCAATAGTAATGATTTTTAAAAGTGAAAAAATATTATCTCCTTCTCCGTGTCATCAAAAAAGATTGCTTTATTTTTTGCATGATCTTAAACTTCTGATCCCTCATGTTCTGATTTTGGCACTCTGTTATGTTTATTTCCTCACTAATATACTTGTATAAAAGGAGATTATAACATGGAAACCAATATGTAGAGTTATAGACCAATGTAGATTGGTCTTCTCATGACACTGAAAGCTATGGATCCCAGGTGAGAACATTTTACTTGTAGTAAGTTGGACTTAAAGAATCAATGATTTTCCTTTTTTAATTATTTCTTTTACTTCTGAGATCATAGTAATACATACTTTGTCATATATTTTTCCAATAAATTTTGTTTCTCCAAAGGTGTCCAAACAATACAGAAGCACAAAATCTACCTGTTGTCTCACAATTCCATCTCATGAGCCTCTCAGAGAATCCAGAACTACAGCCTATCCTTTTTGTGCTGTTTTTATCCTTCTACATGGTCACAGTGCTTGGAAATTTGCTCATCATTCTAGCTGTGAGCTCTGACTTCCGCCTCCATACCCCCATGTATTTCTTTCTCTCCAATCTTTCCTGGTCTGACATTTGTTTGATCTCCACTACAGTCCCAAGGATGATTTGGGATATTAGAACTCAAAGCAGAGCCATCTCCTATGTGGGCTGCCTAACACAGATGTCCATGTTTATAATTTTTGGGTGTATGGATAGTATGCTTCTGACTGCAATGGCCTATGATAGGTTTGTGGCCATCTGTAACCCTCTGCATTACAAAATCATTATGAATCCTAACCTCTGTGCCTTCTTACTTTTGGCATCTGTTTTGGCCAGTCTTGTGGACTCCCAAGTGCACAATTTGATTGTGCTACAATTTACATACTTCAATGACATGGAAATCTCTAACTATTTTTGTGAACCTTCTCAACTTCTTAATCTTAACTGTTCTGAAATGTTCACCAAAAACATAGTTATACATTTTATTGGTGTCTTTTTTGGTTTATTTTCAACCTCAGGAATTATTTTCTCATACTATAAAATTATTTCTTCCATCCTGAGAATTCCATCAACAGATGGGAAGTATAAGGCCTTCTCCACCTGTGGGTCTCACCTGTCAGTTGTTTGCTTATTTTATGGAACATCCATTGGAGTATACATTGGTTCAACTGCATCAAGTTCTCCTGAAAACTGTGCAGTTGCTTCACTTATGTACACAGTAGTCACACCTATGCTTAATCCCTTCATCTACAGCCTGAGGAACAGGGACATTAAAACTGCCCTATGGCAACTGCAGAGAAGAGCAATGTAATTTCATAACACCTTCCATTATTTTTGAAGTTTGAGTTCTTAACCCAACTATTTATCTATAAAAATATAATCTCTTTGTTGTTGTGGCTTTGGTTCCACTCCACTAATACCTAAATGCATATTCCTTTAGTTTGTCTTTAATTAAATTTAATGAGAATACCTACTGATGAATTAATAAATAACATTGAACTTCACCATCCATCAGGTAAACCAATACTCCATTTCATCTCAGCCACATTGTCGGTGATTAAGGAAACAAAAATAAACTATAATAGAGATATTGACAAAAGAGAACATTTATTCATCACCATGGGAATTTAAACTACTCTTGTAACTGTTGAAGATATGGAACTTCCTCAGGAAAACTAAAAGTTGATCTTGTTTATGGTCCAACTCTACAATTCCTGGGTACTTATGCAAAGAACTACAATTCAACATATCACGAAAACAATTTCCCATCAATTTTATTGCAGCTTTACTCAACAAAAACTAAATTTTGGAGGCACCTATATTTTCAAAAACAGAAAATTGGGTAAAAAATGTGCAAATTATTTTTATACAAGGAAATATTCTTCAGACATGACAAATAAGAAAAAAAATGGATCCAGCTAGAGATAATAGTATTTAGTGAATAATGACAGTTTCAGAAAGACAAATAATTGTTTTCTCTCATTCATGGTTCCTATATTTTATACAGACACATAAAATCATCCATATTTATATGACATAAAGTATAAACAAATATCTCTAGTGGGACAATGAAGAACTAATAGGATGGAATGAGAAGACATAAGAGGATATAGATGTATGATGGAAATATATTTGTCATGTAGTGTATAATTGAATAAAATTTTAAAATAAATAAATTTCAAAATACTGGTAGCTATATCTCATAATCAGATTTCTTATTTAGATGAATCTGCCTACTTATAAGAACTCTTGAAAACTTGTGATTTTATTACTTATGACGCTGCAGCACATCCACCCAATGAGCAACACCAAAATCATTTTTTCTAATTGTACACTTCACACATGCATAGAATGACTATAAAAGCAAGAAGATGGTGGGAAGATCTCATACAAACTCTAAGAGAACACAAATGTCAGCCCAGACTACTATACCCAGTAAAACTCTCACTTACTGTAGATGGAGAAACCAAGATATTCCATGAAAAAAAAAACCAAATTTACACAATATTTTTCCACAAACCTAGCCCTACAAAGGATAATAGATAGAAAATGCCAACCCAAGGAGGGAAACTACACCTTAGAAAAAGCAAGAAAGTAATCTTCTTTCAAGAAACCCAAAGAAGATAGCCACACAAATATAAGAATAACATCAAAAATAACAGTAAGCAACAACCACTATTCCTTGATATCTCTTAACAACAATGGACTCAATTCCCAATAAAAAGACATAGACTAACAGACTGGATACATCAGAAGGACCCAGCATTTTACTGCATACAGGAAATGCACCTCAGTATCACAGACAAACACTACCTCAGAGTAAAGGGCTGGAAAACAATTTTCCAAGCAAATAGTCCCAAGAAACAAGATGGAATAGCCATTCTAATATTGGATAAAATCAACTTTCAACCAAAAGTCATCAAAAAAGATTTGGAAGGACACTTCATACTCATCAAAGGAAAAAAAATCTATAAAAAGAACTTGCTATTCTGAACATCTATCTTCCAAATGCAAGGGTACTCAAATTCATAAAAAAAATAACTTTAATGAAGCTAAAAGCACACATTGCACCTCACACAATAATTGTGAGGGACTTCAATACCCCAGTCTCATCAATGGACAAGTCAGAGAAGCACAAAATAAACAGAGACACAGTGAAATTAACAGAAGCTTTGTACCAAATGGATTTAACAGATATACATAGAACATTTCATCCTAAATCAAAAGAATATAGCTTCTTCTCAGCACCTCATGGCACCTTCTCCTAAGTTGACCATATAGTCAGTCATAAAACAGACCTTAATAGATATAAGAAGATTGAAATAATCCCATGCCTCCTATCAGAACAATATAGACTTAAGGCTGGTCTTCAATAGAAACAAAAACAACAGAAAGCCCACATACACATGGAAGACGGAAAATGCTCTACTGAATGACAACATGGTCAAGGAAGAATAAAGAAAGAAATTAAAGACATTAAAATTTAATGTAAATGAAGGTACAACATACCCAAACTTATGGGACACAATGAAAGCAGTGCTCAGAGGAATACTCATACCTCTGAGTGATTCCAAAAAGACACTGGAGAGAGCATACAGTAGCAGTTGAACAACACACCTGAAAACTCTAAAATAAAAAGAAACAAATACACCAAGAGGAGTAGATGGCAGGAAATACTTAAACTCATGGTTGAAATCAAACAAATAGAAACAAAAAGAACAGTATGAAGAATCAACAAAACCAGGAGCTGGTTCTGTGAGAAAATCAACAAGATAGATAAACTAGCCAGACTAACCACAGGGTACAGAGATAGTATACAAATTAACAAAACCAGAAATGAAAAGGGAGACATAACAAAAGAAACTGAGGAAATTAAAAAATCATCAGGTCCTACTACTAAAGCCTATACTCAACACAACTGGAAAATCTGGGTGAAAAGGACAATTTTCTAGACAGATACCAAATACCAAAGTTAAATCAGGATCAGATAAACCATCTAAACACTTCCCATAACCCCTAAAGAAATGGAAGCAGTCATTAAGTCTCCCAACCAAAAAAATAAAAATAAAAAACCCAGGCCAGATGGTTTTAGTGCAAAATTCTATCAGACATTCAAAGAAGACCTAATACCAACACTCTTCAAACTATTCAACAAAATAGAAACAGAAGGAACACTACACAATTCATTCTATGAAGCCACAATTATGCTGATACCAAAATCACAAAAAGACCCAACAAAAAAAGAGAATTTCAGACTCATTTCCCTTATGAATATTGATACAAAAATACTCAATAAAATTCTTGCCAACCTCCAGGCAGTGGTGGCACATGCCTTTAATCCCACCACTTGGGAGGCAGAGACAGGCAGATTTCTGAGTTGGAGGCCAGCCTGGTCTACAGAGTGAGTTCCAGGACAGCCAGGGCTACACAGAGAAACCCTATCTCGAAAAAAAAATCTTGCCAACCAAATCCAAGAAAATATCAAAATGATCATTTACCATGAACAAGTAGCCTTCATCCCAGGGATGCAGAGATGGTTCAATTTACAAAATTCCATCAATGAAATCCACTACATAAACAAACAGAAAGAAAAAAACCACATAATCATTTCATTAGACACTGAAAAAGCATTTGACAAAATTCAACATCCCTTCATGTTAAAAGTCTTAGAAAGATCAGGAATTCAAGGCCCATACCTAAACAAAGTAAAAGCAATATACAGCAAAACAGTAGCCAACATCAAACTAAACAGAGAAAAACTTGAAGCAAGCCCACTAAAATCAAGGACAAGACAAGGCTGCCCTCTGTCTCCCTATCTATTCAATATAATACTTGAAGATCTAGCTAGGGCAATTAGACAACAAAAGGAGGTCAAGGGGACACAGACTGGAAAAGAAAAAGTCAAAATATCATTATGCAGATGATATGATAGTATACTTAAGTGACCCTAAGAACTCGACCAGGGAACTCCTTCCTACAGCTGATAAACAACTTCAGCAAAGTGGCCAGATATAAAATTAACTCAAATGAAATCAGTAGCCTTCCTATACTCAAAGGATAAACAGGCTGACAAAGAAATTATGGAAATGACACCCTTCAAAATAGTAATGGATAATATGAAATACCTTGCTGTGACCATAACCAAGCAAGTAAAAGATACGTATGACAAGAACTTCAAGTCGCTGAAGAAAGAAATCTAACATCTCAGAAGATGGAAAGATCTCCCATGCTCATAGATTGGCAGGATAAATATAGTAAAAATGGCCATCTTGACAAAAGCAATCTACAGATTCAATGCAATCCCCATCAAATTTCCAACTCAATACTTCATAGAGCTAGAAAGAGCAATTTGAAATTCATCTGGAATAACAAAAAACCCAGGATAGCAAAAACTATTCTCAACAGTAAAAGAACTTCAGAGGGAATCACCATCCCTGACCTCAAGCTGTAGTACAGAGCAATTGAGATAAAACCTGGATGGTATTGGTACAATGACAGGCAGGTAGATGAATGGAATAGAATTGAAGGCACATGGGCCCACACACCTACAGTTACTTGATCTTTCACAAAGACATTAAAATCATCCAGTGGAAAAAAGACAGCATTTTCACAAATGGTGCTAGTTTACCTGGCGTTTAGCATGCAGAAGAATGCAAATCTATACATTCTTATGTCCTTGTACAAAGCTCAAGTCCAAGTGGATCAAGGATGTCCACATAAAATCAAATAAACTGAGCAGAAAGTAGCAGAAAAAAAGTGAGGAAGAACTTCAAGCACATGGGCACAGGGGAAATTTTCCTGAAAAGAACACCAATAGCTTAAGCTCTAAGATCAAGAATTGAAAATTGGGACCTCATAAAATTGCAAAGCTTCTGTAAGGCAAAAGACACTGTCAATAGGACAAAACGGCAACCAACAAATTGGGGAAAGATCTTTATCAACCCTACATCTGATAGAGGGCTAATATCCAATATATACAAAGAACTCAAGATTAGACTCCAGAGAAACAAATAACCCTATTTAAAAATGGGGTACAGAGCTAAACAAAGGATTCTCAACTGAGGAATTCCAAATGGCTGAGAGGCACCTAAAGAAATGTTCAACATCCTTAGTCATCAGGGAAATGCAAATCAAAACAACCCTAAGATTCCACCTCACATCAGTCAGAATGGCTAAGATCAAAAACTCAGCAGAGTCACGAGAGGATGTAGAAAAAGAGGAACACTCCTCCACTGCTGGTAGGATTACAAGCTTATATAACCACTCTGGAAATCAGTCTAGCAGTTCCTCAGAAAATTGGACATACTATTACCTGAGGATGCAGCTATAACACTCCTGGGCATATACCCAGAAGATACTCCAACATGTAATAAGGACACATGCTCTATTATGTTCATGGCAGCCTTATTTATAATAGCCAGAAGCTGGAAAGAACCCAGATGTCCCTCAACAGAGGAATGGATACAAAAGTGTGGTACATCTACACAATGGAATACCACTCAGCTATTAAAAACAATGAACTTATGAAATTCTTAGGCAAATTGATGGAACTGGAAAATATCATCCTGAGTTAGGTAACCCAATCACAAAAGAACATACATGATATACACTCACTTATAAGTGGATATTAACCCAGAAGCCTGGAATACCCAAGATACAATTCACAGACCAAAGTAAGAAGGAAGAGCAAAGTATGGATACTTCGGTCCTTTTTAGAAGGAGGAACAAAATACACATGGGAGGGGATACAGAGACAATGTGTGGAGCAGAGTCTCAAGGAATGACCATCCAGATACTGCCCAACCTGGGGATCCATCCCACATACAATCACCAAACCCAGACACTATTGTGAACTTCAACAGGTACTTGCTGACAGGAGCTGTCTTCTGGGAGGCTCTGCCAGTGCCTGACAAATACAAAGGTGGATGCTCTCAGCCAACCATTGGTCAGAGCACAAGGTCCCCAATGGAGGAGCTAGAGAAAGGACTGAAGGAGCTGAAGAAGCTTGCAGTCCCATAGGAGGAAAAACAAAACGAACCAACTAGTACTCCCAGAGCTCCCAGGGACTAAACCACCAACCAAAGTGTACACATGGAGGGACTCATGGCTCCAACTGCATATGTAACAAAGGATGGCATTGTTGAACATCAATGGGAGGAGAGGCCCTTAGTCCTGAGAAGGATTAATGCCTCAATGTAGGGGAATGCCAGGACAGGGAATCAGGAGTGGGTATGTTGGTGCGTAGGGAGAGGGGGGATGAGATAGAGGGTTTTCGGAGGAGAAACCAGGAAAGGTGATTAACATTTGAAATGTAAATTTTTAAAAATCTAATAAAAAAATGAATGATTAAGTAACACAAGTTAAGGACCAGATAGTAAATTCATGGTTAGGTTATATTCTAATTTAATTATATAAAGTGCTTTTATTTTACTCAAATAGAAATGGCTAAGAGGAGCTAAAGTTTAATAGTTCAAATATACTTTACACAGATAGTCTTCGAAAACATTAGAAATAAACAGAATGTGATGTTTAAAGTTATTTCATTATTAAGGATCATTTGACAATGAGACATGTCTGCTCCTGGCATTTTCTTCATTCCCTTCAAAGAAGAATTGAATATCTTTACCTTCAGGTGAGGTTGCTTATCGTGGCAAGGTAGCTATGGAGCAGAAATTGTCTATTCATCTGAAGACAAAATACTGTTCAAAAGGACAAACAGATCTGGGAAGTCAACTACTAATCTCTGCCAGAACAAGTTAAGCTAGTCCTTTATGTTCCTACTTCATTGCTGAGTCTGCCAGATAGCTCTGGGCCAAAAGGCTGAAGATAGATGCTCCAATGTTATAAGAAATTAGGGGACTGTCCAGGTAATCAGCTGCCTCTGCAATTGTTTTAGAAGCTACGTTTGGTGCTTCCTATATTCTCAAGTAATATTTTATTTGTTCCTGGATTTCTGATGGTGTTGAGGACTAATTATAGCCCCATAAGCAAACTTAAGTTGGCTTTCAAATGATGTTACAGGCTAAAATCAAAACATAATTCAGGTATAGAATTGTAAACTCCTTTAGTTAGGAAAGATGAATACTTTATCCAAATTGATAAAGTTGATGGATTGGACACTTTCATTATATATCGTACCTCATAGTTTCCATGACAGTTATAATTATGTTCCATGTATATTGGAAAGAAAGGACCTTTTTAGTGGACAAAAAGGAAGTTATGTATAGCTGATGATCTCTTGCTAATTGTGTTACCAAAATAAAAACATCTTTGTAATGTGTGGAAAGCTGCGAAGTGCCACACCTCAAAGATGGCGCTGGCCGCCGCCCCTCCACCAGTCTGATGGCGAGCACTCTTGAAGTAAACAACTCCTTATTTGGTTATGGGCTGAGTCAACTGGCTTGCTTCCGCTATGTGGGCCTGTTAGATAGCACCACGTGGCTTTACCTGGGTGGCTGACCATACAGTATTTAACCTGTGGGTTGGCTTTCCTCATGGTCAGTCAGAAGATTCTTCAAGGTTCCTGAATAAACTGCTGGAGAAGAGCCCGAGAGTGTGTTGCGTCATTCTTGCTGGTCGAGGGTGGTCGCGACATTTTGGTAGCCCGTACGGGGAAACCAGATATGGAAAAGGCTCAGAACTCCTGTGGTCAGGGCAGTGCACTGGAAGGTCCCAGGTAAGTCGGGACAGAATAAGGTCTCCGGAAAGGAGCTTAAAGTCCGCAGAAGTAGCGGCCGAGTATAAAGCTCGTGGGGCAACGAGCCGAGAGTATAAAGTCAGCAGAAGAAGTAGCGGACGAGCATAAAGTTCGCGGGATAGCGAACCGAAAGTAAAGTTCGCGGAGTAGCGAACCGAAAGTAATATTTAACCATGGGATCGTCTCAGTCACATCCAATTTTTTTGGCTCTTCAGGAGCTGCTTTTAGCTAAGAATTTGAAAATTAAAAAGTCATCCTTAGAGAGATTTTTGAGTGAATGTGACATCATGGCTCCGTGGTTTGAGGTGTCCGGAAACCTTATGGTGTCCTGCTGGGATAAACTCGCCAGGGACCTAGATTTTGCTTGGGAACAGGGTACCTTGAAGCATGGAGTAAGACCGGTCTGGAAATTGGTAGGAAGTTGTTTAGAAGATCAGAGATGCTGTAAAGCCATCAAAGAGGGAGAATCAGCCTTAGAACTGCTGCAGGAGGAAAGATCTGAGAAGGCAGAAAGTGATAAGGAAGGAAAAAGGAAGGCCCCTCTTTATCCTGATCTAAAAATTTTTGAGGATTCAGAGGACATGGACTCTGAAGAGGAGCTACATGCTCTGATAGAACAATTGGAGAGAACTGCTATGAGGAAAAGGGGGAAGAAAAGGGAAAAGGACAAGGCCCCGTTGGCAGCAGTCGGTGTAAGCGAAACCGCTTCTGTGCCGCCATCTTGTTCAACTCCACCCCAGTACCCGGAAGCCGTTCAGATGGCTCCGCCGGCTCAGCCTGTTCAGCCATCAAATGTAGGGAGATCTTTCTGCCTGGGGGTGTGGACATAAGTAAGAACAGAATTACAATTTGCTTATCCTGTATTCCAAAACCCACAAGGGG
>NW_022196906.1:14303085-14319549 GCF_008632895.1 Mastomys coucha
ATAAGAACAAAGGTATAGAAGCCTGGATGAAAGTGTGTAGAGAACTTGGGGGACCATTAACCAATGCTCGCCATCAGACTGGTGGGGGGCGGCGGCCAGCGCCATCTTTGAGGTGTGGCACTTCGCAGCTCTCCACAGTAATGTCCTGCATGCAGGCTAAAGGAAGCATACCCCTAGTTGGATTTGAATGGCAATAAAGAATTGCCATACAGCCAGTGGCTGGGCAAACAAATGGGGTGGGACCCATAGAGTTTCATGGGCTAAGATGCAAGAAGAATCACCATGACCCACGAGAGAGACAAAGGACAGATTTAGAGCTGCAGAAGGGAGATCACCCAAAATGTAGGAGTAAAGAGATAGTGGCCCCCAGAAAGGTTGCCCAGAAGCATCATGGGCAGTAAAGACCCATGGGCTTCACAGAAAGTAACAGGGCAGCAAATTTAAAAGTAGATTTAGAAGGTGTTGAGCCAAGAGTCCTGTAGGGATTGGCTTGCTAGCCACAGGAGGCTTAGAAGTGTCCAGCTGTAGGTTAGTGTGGGTCAGTGTTCTGCTCAGGTAACTTAGGCTCAGTCGAGTATTTGGCATTGAGCCCTGGAGCCTCTGTGAACAATTTCTGCTTGCCAGGGGACAGAAGGAGCTTAGCCATAACTCCTGAGTCTTTGGTTCCTGCTTCAATCACAACCCTTCATAGCTGCTTCCACAGGAGATGTGTGCTCTATCAGGCAGACAATGCCCCAAGCTCCCAGCATTCTAGCTGAACCCTACCCCGTCATCTGACCACAAGCCATACATGCCACGCCCCATACAATATAAGGGGCTATTTTCCCCCTCCTCTCTCTCTTGCTTTCTTGCTCATCCTCTCTCTTGCTCTTTCACTCTTCTCTTTCCTGCTCTTTGTTCTCTTCTCTTGCCTTCTTGCTCTCTTGCTTTCTTCCTTTCCTTTCTCTCTCTCTCCTTCCTCACCTATCCTTCTTTCTACTTGACCAACCTATTTTCTCCTTCCTACAATAAAATATCTCATTTATACATTGCCTCCTTTTTAACTAATGCGCCATGCAGCCACAGGTCAATACCAGGGAGAGAGAGAGCTCCAGGCCATCAGCCCAGGCCCCGCCTTTTGGTACAACATCCAGCCACTGAGCTATTAAGGCATGTTAAAAATAAGCTTGTGTGTGTGTGTGTGTGTGTGTGTGTGTGTGTGTTTCATTCATATATCCAAAAATACCTCGAGTGGCTGCACATGTGTGACCTGCCAGGAAACAAAGCAGTGTAGCAAAACTCCTACTACATAAGGTAGAATCTCACGAGTTGTCATGATTTGCATTTCCCTGATGACTGAGGATGTTAAACATTTAGGTGTTTCTCGGCCATTAGAGATTGCTCTGTTGAGAGGTGTCTGATTAGCGCTATACCAGATATTTCAATTGGGTTATTTGGTTTGTTGGTGTCTAACTTCTTCAGTTCTTTATACATTTTGGCTAACAGGGTTGGTAAAGATATTTTCCCATTCTGTAGGCTGCCATTTTGTCCTACTGATGGTGTACTTTGCCTTATAGAAGTTTTCAGTTTCATTTTTTATCTTAGTTCCTGATGTATAGGTATTTTGTTTAGGAAGTTGGTTTCTATGCCAATGTGTTCAAGGCTATTCCACACTTTTTCGCCTCTTAGATTTATTGTATCTGGTTTTATGTTGAGGTCTTTGATCCACTTTGACTTGAGTTTTGTGCAGGGTGATGAATATAGAATGCAAATAGATCTATAAATATATAGATCTATCATCTGTACAAGATGATATCCAGTTTGGCAGCATTTGTTATGATCCTGTCTTTGTAAATATGTATGTCTCTGAATCTATATGTGTTTTTTGTGTTTTATCTTGTTCTTTTTCTGGTGTTTATTTTGTCCTGTATTGATTTTTTTTAATTTTATATTATCATTGTTATTATTATTCAGAAACCTGTTTGTTTTCTGAGGAGAGACAAAAAGGGTAAGAATCCAGATGGAAGGGGAGATATAGAGGATCTTGGAGGAGTTGGGAAAAGGGAAACTGTAATCACAATATATTTGGACAAAAATCTACTTTCAATAAAAAAATAGAAAAATGCAAAAAAAGAATATATGGATTAAAAAGATTTACTATTTTGGGTTATGTAATGGGGGAATTTTATTCATCTAATAGTAATTATTAGATGACTAGTAGTAAACTGTTAGTGACAAATACGGCTTTCTTTAGAAAAAAGAATGAAGCCAGGCAGTGGTGGCACACATCTTTAATCCCAGCACTAGGGAGGCAGAGGCAGGAGGATTTCTGAGTTTGAGGCCAGGCTGGCCTATAGAGCTCCAGGACAGCCAGGGCTATACAGAGAAATTCTCTCTCAAAAAAAAAGAAAAAGAAAAAAAGAAAAAAGACTGAGAGAGAGAGAGAGAGAGAGAGAGAGAGAGAGAGAGAGAGAGAGAGAGAGAGAGAAAGTGAAAGAGAGAGAGAGAGAGAGATGGGAGAGAGAGATGGGAGAGAGAGAGAGAGAGGGAGAGAGAGATGGGAGAGAGAGAGAGAAAGAGAGAGAGAGAGAGAGAGAGAGAGAGAGAGAGAGAGAGAAAGAGAGAGAGAGATGGGTTTTGACCCAAAAACACTGGATCCATAAAGTCCAAGAAAATCCCCTGTAATCCATGATTTTGTTTTCTTAATGTATCTCCTGTACTTTAACAATTCTGTTTAACTCTCTCCACAAACATGTTCTTTTGCTTTAGAATGTCTGCCCAAATATGGTGACACCTCACCTATTCCGGCCTTCAATAATAAATGAACAAAGGTAAGAGTAACTGAGGCATCTCACTGTCAGCTTTTGAAACATTGTATTGCAGAACCCTCCAAATAGTATCTACAAGTCTTCAATCATTGTCTTAAGCTATAGTACATTTGATTTCAAAATCAGTGATCTCTTAGGTGGAAAACCCAGTGATGTGTTCACTCATAAGCAGAAACAATTATCTTATAGAATGTGAATTGTCCAGTCAAATAATAAGGACTTTTTTCAAGGTCATTTGCAAAATAAGGAGTGACATATCATCACCACCAGATAACAGTTTAACTAAGTTTATCTCACAAAAATATGGAAATATGGTGGTTAATTAACAGAAGGTAGACCAATGGAAGAGAAGGTATTGATCAGAAGGTACAAAATTTCAATCCTGTAGTAAGTTCATGAGTATTTTGAAAAATTAAGTGGATATTAGGAATATTGCCACAAAAATTAGTAACTATATGATATAATTTACATGTTACTCTTCTATATTAACCAATTCATCACGTGTAGAATATTTAACATAATCCTGTATATATTAAACACATATAATTTTATCTCTTAATTTGAATTATATTAATATAAAATTACATAGAAAAATAAAGACTTCTTTTCTGAAATAATGTTGTGGACAAGTATCCATTCAGTCCCCAAAATTCCACAGAGATATGAAAGAAAGATAATCACACAAGTTGTTACTTCCTTAGAAGATTCCCTGTAACTTTTGAAACAAACTACCCTTAGAAGAAATAAGTCTATCTCTCTCTTAATGCCCACATGGATACAATGATCAAAAATTTTCCTCTCTGCAATCTTTTTTTCCTTGGGGGAATGAAAGGTGTTGGGACCTGGAAAAGCAATAGAACAATTTATTTAATGAGGAGCTGTGGTAATTAAATGATTTAAATGACAGAAACCTCAACCATTGTCCCTCACCTGTAATTATATTATTCTAGTCTCCATAATAATCCATGTGGGCTTTCTGGTAACAGGTTATGGAAATAGAAAGCCTCCATGATGGGTATCTGAGAGAATCTGTAAATCCTGATCAAGACAGTGGATGCAAAGGTAAATTAATAGGAGGAGGAGAAAAAGGAGGAGGAGGAAGAGAAGGGAGAGGAAGAGGAGGAGGAGGAGGAGAATAAGAAGAAGAAGAAGAAGAAGAAGAAGAAGAAGAAGAAGAAGAAGAAGAAGAAGAAGAAGAAGAAGAAGAAGAAGAAGAAGCTATATCTCCAGAATAATAACAATAAGGATACCAGAAGCACTTTGTCTCTGAAGGAAAACTCTGTATTTTTGAAGTAACATCAATTTTCATAGACTAGGTTTTTGCTCTCTTACTCTTTAGAATCTGGAGCCTCCTATCAAGAAGAGTAATTTTTGCAAAGGGGTAGTTGGCAAAACAATTCTGTGAGCACATATGTATGTCCATATATGTTGTGTTAGAGACAGAGACAGATACAGAGAGAGACACACAGAGAGAAATAAGGAGAATAAGCATGAGATTTGGTGGGTAAGGAACTTGGTAGGACCTTTGTAGACTTATAGAAGAGGAAATATGATAAAAATATATATGTGAAAAGCTATAGGAAACTAAGGAATTCTAAAAGCAGGAAAAATAGTCCTCCCAGAAGATAAACACTTCAGTTGGTCATCTGATACCAAATGGTCACCCCTGAAAACATAAACATACAACATTATATAGAATAAATAGACTACATCTATGAATTTAGAAGTCAGGGGGTGTAACAACAATTTATATTAAAAAAAGAGCAAGGATTATTATATTGGAGATTTCAAGGAAGGAAAGTGTTTGAAGAAATGATGTAATTATATTATAATCTCAAATATTAAAATAAATAATTAAAAATAAAACTTTTGCCATTTTCCTTATAAAATAATTTCTTACAGCCTGCTACTCTTCTTCAATTTTTCTTTCAATTGTACTTCCTTCTAGACATTCTACATCCAATTATTTACTCATTAACAACTCAGGTATTCTCAATTTTGTCACACTTAATTTATCTATCATGTTGTCTAAGTTTTTACTGAATTACTTGAATTATAATATTACTTGTTACTTTAGTTGTAATTATTGTTTCACTTTTGTTTTCTAACTGTTTACTTACAATTAATTATTTATGAAAATTAACACAGTAAAATTTTTAACATAAATATGCTCATGTATTTTAAAATAATTTCTAAATGTTCAGAGAAAAGTATATGATTGAAATTGGAAGTAATTAAATTAACATGTTCATGGACTCACCACAGATCTGCCAGTGATTTAACATCTTGTAGACTGTGGTTTGGAAACAATCACTACTTATTGGATTAACAATTGGCCTTAATTTTTTTTTTCTAACATACCTTTAGAGTCCGACAACAAAAATGGCTGTTACTTTTTTCCAACCATATTTTTCTCTCGTAATTGTAGTTATGACACATTGCTATAGTAAACTACATTAACTTATATCCTTATGTTACTTGGACTTATACTTCTAAAACTGCTATTAACTTTTTATCATGTTTTTAATTTAGAATTTGACATGAATGTAGTTTATACTATTCAGTTTTGTGTCTGAATTTAGAGATAGATACAAAGTTGAATTTTATCTTTTGTTATATAATTGATATTTTGGTACAGATTATGTATTATATATCCAAAATTTGTATTTGTCCATCACTTATAACATCTCAAGATCCATGGACATCTTTGGAAAGATGAGATAAAACTGTCACAAATTCAACTAGTACATAAATTTGAATTTACCAGTATGATAGGGGCATTAAGGAAGAATGAAGGAATGTCCTTACACCACCTCATATGCTATGTTCTTCCTGACTTTCACATCTACTTTTTGTTAGCTGCATCTTGAAATCCCTAAATTTAATCATAGTCTAATATAGATCAAATTTCTATTCTCTTCTCTTTGCTATGAATATTTCTTCATTCATTACCTTGATGAAAAATTATCCACAACTTTTATCTCTACTGAAACATTTATATTTAAGATAAGCCTTTTCTACATTCTTTCATGCAATAACTTAGTACTGAATGTATCTTTATGACATATAAATTTCAATAGATATCAATAATAATGAGTTTGTCATAAAACATGTTTAATTGCAATAATCACATTTATTCTTAATAATTTAGGATAATTTGCTTTATAGATATTATGGTTGATTTAGTCAAGTACATATTTTATGCATTGGCTCTATTAATTTTTTTTAAATTTCCTTCTTGACTATGTGAGCATACACTCTCATATATACAGTTTTTTTTATATATTCAGTTTTTATGTTTATTTCATTCTCATTTCACTTTATTTTAATGGAGTGGCATTATTTTGTTTTAATATTCAACCTACATTATTTTTACATATCTTGTAATAACACAGATGGTATTTTATGACTAAAGGAACATAGGTTCATTAATCAAAAATGTTGCACTCATTCAAAATAATGGAATTTGAATGGATTAAAAAATGATTATACTTATAAAAATCCATACTTAATGCATTTCAAGTTTAAATATACTGCTATATAGCCATGCAAGACAAAATTATTGGATGCTCAGAAGAAAAACTTAGATTTTTGACATGCCAATTGCAGATGACAGGGACCACAATAGAATAAATGAATTATAATATTATTAATTGCTCATGACAATACTACAATGCAGTAATATCAAGGTGTAAATTATTTGTAGCTAAGTGGCCTTAAGTAACTTTCTCAGAGTCACATAATTACTTGGTAAACCAAAATTTTGTTTCTAGGAATTTGAGTTGAGAGTCCAATTCCTAAACCAAGCTGCATTTTTGACCTATGGAAAAGTTTTATATCTAAAATACTTATTATAAAATAGAATAATAATAGTAATAATGATAGCAATTAAATATATCACTTAGTGATATGCTTACTATAAAAAATCTTTTATATCTCTAGATAAACTTTATAGTACTAATATTTATAAAGGAAATAAGATTTTGTTAATAGTTATATCAATAAGTATAAACTCAGAAAATAAATATAGGTTGGATTATTAAAACATCATTTATTTATTATAAAACTTTAGGAATGAGGAAGTATCATAGTTCTTAAGAAATATATGAAATGTCTTATGACCATTTTATAGCTAGTGCATACAGAAAAATTAAGAGGAAATTTAAATAATTGAATAAATATAAAATGAAGGAGATCTATGCTAAATAAAATATGAGGTTGAAAACATTATAAACATTTAAAGTGAAATGAGATCATTCTTGTCTAAGGACATCAAGGTAATGGGAAGGATCACGAAGGGTCAAGAATATCCATCAAAACTAAGTCATGTGGGACTGGTGTCAGAGTCAGTGTTTTCTAAACATTTGTTTGTTTGTCAAGGAGAGAAGCCTCCGGAATGGGAAAAGAAAATCACACAGAAGTATCGCAATTCCTCCTACTGGGTCTCTCAGATGATCCTAAACTGCAGCCTATTCTCTTCGGGATGTTCTTGTTTATGTATCTGGTCACAGTGCTTGGGAACCTGCTCATCATCCTAGCTGTCAGTTCTGATTCGCATCTACACACCCCCATGTACTTCTTCCTCTCCAACCTCTCATTTGTAGACATCTGTTTTACCTCTACCACTGTGCCAAAGATGCTGGTAAACATCCAGACAAAGAACAAAAGTATCTCCTACATGCAGTGCCTCACTCAAGTCTATTTTTTTATGGTTTTTGCAGGAATGGATAATTTCCTACTGACTGTAATGGCCTTTGACCGCTTTGTGGCCATTTGTCACCCCTTAAACTACACAGTCATCATGAACCCTCACTTCTGTTGCCTCCTTGTGCTAATGTGCTGGATCATCATTTTATCAGTCTCCCTGTTTCATAGTCTATTAATGAAGCAATTAACTTTCTCCATGGGTACTGAAATCCCACACTTCTTCTGTGAGTTGGCTCAAATTCTCAGATTAACAAACTCTGATATTCTCATCAATAATATCGCATTATATGTGGCTACTGCCCTGTTATGTGTGTTTCCTGTCACTGGAATTCTCTTCTCTTACTCGCAGATTGTCTCCTCCTTATTTAATATGTCTTCTGTAGCAAGCAAATATAGAGCCTTTTCCACCTGTGGGTCTCACCTCTGTGTGGTCTGTTTGTTTTATGGTACGGCACTGGGGGTTTACCTCAGTTCATCTGGGACTGATGTCTCTCAAGGAAGTGCTATAGCCTCAGTGATGTATACTGTGGTCACGCCTATGCTCAACCCATTCATCTACAGCCTGAGGAACAAAGATGTGAAGGGGGCTCTGGTAAGACTCCTTAGAGTATATTCTTGTCCCTGATGGATCAACACCAAAAACAACTAAGTAATCATTGCAGTTCTTGAGACAAATGCTGTGGATTTTAATACTCTATTTATCTACTTCAAAATGATTGCCATTTCATTTCTTGTTCCCAAAACACCATCACTTTGTTGCATGTGTGTTGCCCTCTGCCACTTTCACAGCCTTTCCCTTTTACTCAATTTTTTTTTGAGGAAGGTCTTCAATATTTTCAATTTGTCCAGTTATAGTACAGGGTTTTTTACATTTCTAATTGACTTTAAATGTAGAACTAATAGAAAGGCTCAACAACCTGAGTTCAATCCCCAGGAAGTACATAAAGGAATAGGATATTGGACTATCACAAGTTGTCCTCTGATCGCCACATTTATACTAGCATACATACACACACACACACACACACACACACACACACACACATACACACACACACAAAGAGAGAGAGAGAGAGAAGCAATAAGAATTAATGTTTGAGTTCACTGAAGTGTTTATACCTTTTGTGAATTCTTTGTATATATTTTAATTGTTCTTTCAAATTCATTTTCTAAATTGTTTTCATTGAAAATTATTACTATGTAATTGATAATCTACAGAGGGGATACATTTATCATGGAGTTTTTTTCATTTTCTTATTTCTACATCAGAACTTGCACACCTTCCTTGTTTATGGCTTTTGGTATGATTTTCTAATCCATTTGTGTTAAAGGGGTTTTTAGGTCTCTACTTAATGTTACCTCAAATAAGCAGATGTGATCAAATAGGTAATGCTTGAAGTTCAGTCTCAGTAACACTAAGTACTAAAACTTGTATGGGGGAGCTGAAGTGGTTGCAGTTTATCAGGAGAAAGCCTTACTTCAAACATTATTAGAAGACATTCTACAAGAACTAGTACCTAGGAAAGGGGTGGGCTGCCTGGTTAACATGGCATGTTTGTTAGACCTGAGAAGTAGCTTGGTACTCCAGGCAGGTGCTTAGATATGAGAAGTTAGGGTTCAGAAGTGATGGCCTCCCTCCTAAGGAAAAGATAAGCACCTGGAAGATGCTTAGATAACAGATGCTATGGTCCGACTGGAGGAAGAATTCCTTGTAGGCTCTGTTACATCAAGCTTGGGGTTCTGAACTAAGTCAGAGCTCTGGTTTGTAACACTGGAACTATACTCCTAAGAAGCTACGTGTGAGAGCTCCAGGAAGTTCACCATGTGGCCTGCAAACAGGAGCAAGTTCTACTCGAGTACTGAGATGCTGAAGGTTAGAGGGTTGAATGGCTGGAAATATGGCTTCTGAAAAGGGAAACAGGTTGTGCTCAAGTACATGAGATTCTATGGGTGAGTGTCACAGGATGCTGAGATTCCAAAATTCCATAAGGGGGAAATGTAGACTCTAATTGGGGAAGTAAGCATTGTTTAAGTTCTGTGGCATTGGGAAATGGGCTCCATATGAGTCCATAGATGCTGAGAATTGGAATGCTGGTAAGTATAACATGTTAATGTTTACTTACTTATATAAAATTTTTCTTTGTTGTTGACAATTTCAAAGTGTATACCATAAAATATGAACATATCATAATTATTGAATATTCAGTTGTTTTGATTTCTTTATAAGGTATTTCATTTTTTCTGTAAAAAATGAACCACTGATACATAGAAACTGTTCTTTATCTTATTGATATCTTTATTGGATTTATTAGTTCAGACATTTTGGGTACCTACTTTGTTTTATATACTAAAATATGTAACAGGCACAGTGGATAACATAACTTATTTCTTTATAATTTTTCATGGATTTAATTGTGTCCTTTGACAATTTCATGTATTTATATGAAGAATTTTGGCCATTCTCCAAAGCCTTTTCCTTACATCTTTCATCATCTTTCCGAAGCTGAAATGATAATTTGCATCAAGTAATAATATTCTACCTTCTTATCCTTTTGGGGGATCACCAAAGGTGAATTTTCGTAGCTCACATGGCATGAGTAGAATGTTATTTACTGGAACACGGCCAACTTACAAGCAGTGACATCACTAAATAAAATTGCTCCCACATGCTCCAGAATACATTGACTGACTATTGTTCTTTTTTTTCCTTTGTCTTGTTTTGTTTTCCTGTATAAAAGAGATCCAATATACATCAGGGAGGGAAGAAGACAGATACGCCTGCCCTATAGTGTAGAGGAATGGGAGGATAAGGGGGGTAAACTTCGTAAGGAGGGGTGGGGAGCTGTCATTTAAGGCTTAAAATATTCTCTGTAAAAAACTGGAGGACTCTTCACAGCCTCAGGGGAAGGCAGAAGCCGCTGCTTCAGCAAGGTTCTCTCCACCAAAACTGGGAAAGGAAAGGTGACCAGTCTTCTCACTCCCGTCCCTTTCTTCCTTGTGCAGATGGGCTCAGAAGGCAGAGATTCGCTTACTTGCGTTAAAGGTCAGCATTTCCAGCAGCAGCTGCGCTCCAGATTCCTGCATCTCTGGCACCACTGACTGCACTGGCCGAGACCTTCTGGGGGTCATTTTCTGGAGGCAATCCAGAGATCAAAGATTTTCCCCAATCTGTCAGCTTCAGAGTTTCCACAGAAGAGAGGCTTCCGACGAAACATCTCTGCAAAGATACAGCTAGTGCGCCACATGTCCACAGGTGTCACGTATGTAGACTGCAGAAGAACTTACCAGAGTGTAACAACACAGGCGCGAGGGCCATCTGGTAGCTCTAAATTCTGGCTAGGCCAAAGTCAGTCAGCTTGGCCATCCCATTACTTGTCCCTAGAATGTTCTCTGGCTTCAGGTCCCGGTGAACAATGCAGTTTGCATGAAGAAAATCTAGACCGCTTAGAAACTGATGCATCAGATCCTTAATGGTCTCAGCTGGCAAGCCTGGCAGAGGTGCTTTGTCCAGGTATGTCCTTAGGTCCTGGTCTATATGACCAAACACCGGGTGACCTTGATGTCCCGATCAGTTCGGGAAGGAGCACAGACATCCATCAGCCGAACAACACTGGGATGTTCAAAGGCCTCCAGCCTCCTTAACAAGGTCACCTCACGATCTGTGATGACTGGAAGGCCCTCCAGCTGCTCCTCCATTAGGAACTCTCACACTCTTGAGGGCCACAAAGTAGCCACTGTAGGGATCTCAGGCTTTATACACAGTTCCATAGGCACTGACACCAATTTCAGCCAAGGGTTTCTATCAAGTGGTAGCCATTCTCAGAGCAGGGGAATCTTACACTCAGCCAAGAGCTATGGAGGTGGCCCTTTATCTGGTCCTGGGAGCCAGTTCCTGTGGAGCCATACAGCTGGACACTTTGGACCAGACCATACACACAGGCTGCAAGTTCGAGAGGCCCCAGACTACTGTTTTGTTTGGTTTGGTTTGGTTTGGTTTGGTTTGGTTTGGTTTTTTAAGACAAGGTTTCTCTGTGTAGCCCTGGCTGTCCTGGAACTCACTCTGTAGACAAGGCTGACCGAGAACTCAGAAATCCTCCTGCCTCTGCCTCCCAAATTCTGGGATTAAAGGTATGCACCACCACTGCCCTGCTCCAACTATTGTTCTTAAGTGAAAAGTGGGGAGTCATGGACTCTTCTCCCTACACAATTTGAAATTCTGACAGGCCTTGTGAAATTTTCTTGCAGACACTACCTGAATGAAGTAGCTATGTCATAACCAAAAAACACTGTTTCATGTCACTTTTTCCCAAATTCTATGTGATAATTTTAAAGGTTCTGACCCCTCCCATAGGCTCATAGATTTTAATAATTTGTCAGCAGTTGGTAGAACTGTTTGGGAAGGATTGGGAACCGGCATGTCCTAGCCTCTGTCTCTGTGGTAGGAAGGTTTCTGTCTGTCTCTGTCTCCTACTTACTGATCAACATGTAAGCTCTCAGCTGTTCTTCTTGCCACAGCTTTGTTTTGCCAACGTAGATTCTAATTCTCTAAAAGACTTAGAATACTAAAGCGCTAAGTAAACGCTGCTATAAATTGCCTTAATTATGCTGTTTTCACATCCATCAAAAAGTAACTAAGACATTTTTTCTCTTTCAAAATGTTACCTGAGCCTTGGAGTGGGTAAAATTGAAGGCCTGTTTAGGCTTAAGCACTCATATGTCACTATTATGAGAACTGTGAAAGGTTTTTGCATCTCTGCATTAACCACAGGCCACTACAAAAAGCTTCCCTGCTAAAGGATAAAAACAGTACCAATCTATCGAGATTACCAATCACAGTACCAATCACAGAGTAACATCAGTGTTAGAAAGTAGTTTGACACCATGCCTATTTAGCTTAATAACAATGGTAAATTGTACCTAGTGCACATGAATTTCCTAGTCATAGGTTTGTGAAACTTTTTATAGTACAATTAATTAAGTCCTCCTTTGGAGAAGGTCTCAAATTCAAGCAAAATGCAGTTGGTTAGTGTTTTAGTTGGGGGCTCTATTGCTGTAAAGAGACACCATGACCACAGCAACTCATAAAGGAAAACATTTCATTGGGGCTGGCTTACATTCCAGATTTTAAATCCATTGTCTTTAAGGTGAGAAGCATGTGACATGGAGAAAGACATGGTGCTAGAAAGTAACAGAGTTCTTCATCTGGATTGACAGGCAGCTGGAAGAAAGAGAGAGAGAGACACTGGTCTTGGCTTAAGCATTTGAAACTTCAAAGTCTACCACCAGTAACATACTTCTTCCAACAAGGTTACACACACTTCAACAAAGCCACACCTCCTAATAGTGCCACTCCTTATGAGTCTATAGGGGCCATTTTGATTCAAACAACCACATTGCATTCCCTGGTCATCAGAAGCTTGTAGACTTATCATCATGCAAAATAGCATTAAGCCCAATTTCAAAATGGAGATTCATGGTCTACTACTATCTCCACACTGTTTAAAAGTTCAAAGTTCAAAGTCTCTTCTGAGATTCATGGCAAACTATAATCCCCTAAAAAATCAAAACAATAAAGCAAAAATGGCACAGAATATCCATTATTATTCCAAAAGTGAGGGAAAGGAGCATAGTAGGGAAATACTGGACCAAAGCAAGACCAAAAACAAGCATGGCAAACTGTAAACTCTGCTACTCCATGTCAGATGGCAAAGCACTCTTCAGATCCAACTACTTTTAAGCATTGGTAACAACAACACAATTCTCTCTCTTGAGCTGGTTCTACATGCAGTCTGTAACTTTCTTCAGCAGGTGGCATGACTCTAAAATCTCTGACTGTTGGGCCCTGGTCTCAGCCTTGAGGACAAACCAGAGCCTGGCTCGAGTTTTGTATACTGTCTCAATCTCTTCCACCGTACTGGAGTGACTCAGCACAACCTGCTTAAGCGTGCCTTTGCATAGCTCCTGCTGATGTAGAGTAACTTTGTTGACTATGTCAGTCACCCCATACCCTTCATCAACTTCCCCTCCCCCTATGTCATCTCACCTCAGCAGAAAACTCCACCTCCTCTCTCAGCCCTTTATAAAGAAAAGATTGATACAATAAAAGGAGTTCCTGCTTTGACAGACTCCTGGCTGGGGTGGTTATTCTCCAGAAGGCAAGAGATCTGAGCTGCGACACTCACCATCCCGCTCAGCCCTGTGAGAGGCTGAGCTGAACCAGGTTTTCTCTCCCTCTCCCTCTCCCTCTCCCTCTCCCTCTCCCTCTCCCTCTCTCGCCGGGTTCTGCCAGCAGACAGCCCAGCATCTGACATCTTGGGCACTCCAGGCCTCACCTTCACAGCATTATTCAATAGTCTCTCTAGGCTTCCATGCTGGGACACATCTGCCACATGCCTAGCTTCAGTGGCTTTCCTTAACCACAGAGGGAGATTCTATAACCCTTTTCTTGACTCTAAAGCCAGAACCACGTGGCTAAAGCTGCCAAGTACTGCTGCTTTCTGGGTCTGGAACATGACTTCCTCCCCTTTTTTTATTATTATCTTACTTAGATACTTACTCATGTGTTTTTGAAACCCACATGAAGACTAAACTGGACTTCTGCTATATATGTGTGAGGAGGCCTAGATCCATCCTGGCTATGTTCATTGATTGGTGGTTCAGTTTCTGAAAAAGCCCCAAGAGTCTGGGTTAGTTGACTCTGTTGAGCTTCTTGTGCAATTCCTATCCCCTTACAGGCTGCAATCCTTCTACCTGTTCTTCAATAAGAGTCCCAAATTTTCATCCACTGTTTGGCTGTGAGTGTCTGCATTTGTCTGAGTTAGCTGCTGGATGGAGCCATTTCAGAGGACAGCCATGGTAGACTCCTGTCTGTAAGCATAACACAGTATCATTAATAGTGTCAGGGATAGGTGCTTGCCCATGGGATAGGTCTCAAGTTGGACAGATTATTGGTTGACCATTCCCTCAGTCTGTGCTCCAACCTCCTTCCCTGAATTTCTTGTAGACAGAATAAATTTTGGGTTGAAAGTTTTGTGAGTGAGTTAGTGCCCCTCTCACTCCAATGGGTTCCTGTCTGGCTACAGGAAGTGTCCTCTTCATGTTCCATATCCCCAATGCTATGAGTCACAGTTAAGGACACACCCATTGATTCTTCGTTGTCTTCCTTATCCGAGGTCTCCATCTCTTCCTGAAGATGCTATCTACCTTCCCTCCCCCAATTCTTTTGCATTCTATGCCTTCTCATGGCTATCTGGTCATCCCATCTCCTATCCCTCCCCACATGTTGATCCTGAAAAGCCCCTGTTGCACTCCTAAAAGCCCCTGTTGCCCTCCTCCATGTTGATCTCATAAAACTAAAAAGCCTCTGTATGGCAAAGGAGTTGATAAGACAAAACAGCAGCCTACAGATTAAGAAAGGATCTTCACCAACCCTATACCTGAAAGAAGGCTAGTGTCCAAAATATATAAGGAACTCTAGAAATTAAACATCAACAACCCCAAATAATCCAATTTTAAAATGGAGTAGAAAACTAAACAGAGAATTCTGAACAGTAGAATCGTTAATGGCCAAGAAGCACTTAAAGAAATGTTCAAAGTCCATAGTCATCAGGGAAATGCAAATCAAAACAGCTCTGAGATTCCATTTTACACTAGTCAGAATGGCTAAGACCAAAAACTCAAGTGATAGCACATGCTTGTTGGGTACAGCACTCACTGCAGCATGCACTTTGTCACTCACTGGGCAGTGGCTGAGCAAAAGGGATTGGGAAGGATGACTCAAGTCCTGCCAGAGGTCAGATACTCTGGAGCATGGACTTGAGTGTCTGTTTGCACACTGTTCCGCCAGGTGGGCGTCTGGCTGTGTGAAGTCACAGGATCCCAGGCCGGGCAAGGTTCTCCTTCCTTGGGAACTGCAAGAGATGCTGGACACTGCAGAGGAGCTGAGAATGAATTGGGGGCCCCAGAGCTCAGTACACCCTGAGGCCAAAGGGAGAGAGCAGACAGGAGCAGGAAGTGGCTGCCCTGTGGTTCAAGCACAGCAGGAGTTCTCAGTCCCTATCTCAGAGCTGCTGCAAGCACAGGGTCCACACAGTGTTTCTAGTTGAAAGGAGACAATGCATGGTTGTAAGATGTTTTATTATAGAAAGGAGATAGAAGAGATAGGAAAGTAGAGGCCAACCATCTCCACATGGCTGGTATGGAGAGGGAAGGGAGGAGGAGAAAGTAAAGAGAAGGGAAGAGAAGAGAGGAGAGGAGAGGAGAGGAGAGGAGAGGAGAGGAGAGGAGAGGAGAGAAGAGAAGAGAAGAGAAGAGAAGAGAAGAGAAGAGAAGAGAAGAGAAGAGAAGAGAAGAGAAGAGAAGAGAAGAGAAGAGTTGTGGGAATTAATAAAAAATGAATCCACCCCACAAACTCTCTTTCCCACCGGGCCACGTTCTTGAGCTGGTGCCATCCAGGCATCACCATGTCCCAGTGGGCTCTTGATATTTTCTCCCAGCTATTTGCAATGTGTGGCTCACATGCAACTCTTTACACACCTCCACAATCATTCATCTAGATAGCACCTAGGACCCGGTAGGTAAAGCATGATTCTTAATGCTTTAATATCCAATCAGGTTTATATAATAATGAGATCACAATTTACAAGATGCCAATACAATAGTTTCAGAACCAAATAATAAAGACAATATTCTAACCCAATTAATCTATTTTATAAAAACCTTTGCTTGGTTGTGTAACCACACAGGGTCTGACTTCTCATCATCCTCTGACTTCATGATGAAGCCCCTACTCCTCTCTCTCTCTGACTTTTTTCCTCCTCCAACTCTAGCTCCACCTCTCTATTCCTGTCCAATCATGGGCCTGTCCCTGTCCTAATGTGATTGGACAGAGAAAATGCTGCAACAGAGAAGATAAGGGAAGGGAAGGGAAGGGAAGGGAAGGGAAGGGAAG
>NW_022196906.1:14319559-14322325 GCF_008632895.1 Mastomys coucha
GGAAGGGAAGGGAAGGGAAGGGGAATGCCAGGGCCAGGAAGTAGGAGAGGGTGGGTTGGTGAGCAGGAGGAGGGGGAAGGAAACAAGGTTTGTTTTTTGTTTTCATTTTTGTTTTTGTTTTTGATATTTTTTGGAAGGCTAACCAGGATAGAAGATATCATTTGAAATGTAAATAAAGAAAATATCTAATAAAAAAATGCTGGATCCTCTTTAAGTATCCAGTCTCTTAGTCTATGTCTTTTTATTGAGAAATGCATTCCATTTATTGTAAGAGATATTAATGAATAGTGATTGTTGCTTCCTGTTATTTTTCTATGGTGTCGTTTCCCTCCTCCTGTTGGAGTTTTCTATCTATTAACCTTTGTTGGGCTGGGTTTGTGGAAAGATATTGTGTAAATTTGGTTTTGTCATAGAATATCTTGGTTTCTCCATCTATGATATTTGAGAGTTTTTCTGGGTATAGTAGCCTAAGCTGGCATTTGTGTTTCATTAGAGTCTGTATGACATCTGCCCTGGATCTTCTAGCTTTTATAGTCTCCATTGAGAAGTCTGGTGCAATTATGATAGGTCTTCCTTTATATGTTACTTGACTTTTTTCCCTTACTGCTTTTAATATTCTTTCTTATTTTGTGCATTTGTTGTTTTGACAATTATGTGACAGGAGAAATATCTTTTCTAGATCAATCTATTTGGAGTTCTGTAGGCTTTGTGTATGTTTATGGGCATCTCTTTCTTTAGGTTAGGGAGGTCTCCTATAATTTTGTTGAGGATAATTACTGGCCCTTTAAGTTGGGAATCTTTTCTCACTTTTATACATATTGTATCCTGGATTTCCTATATGTTTGGGTTTTTTCATTTTGCATTTTCTTTGAGTGTTGTGTCAATGTTTTCTATGGTGTCTTCTACACCTGCAATTCTCTCTTCTATCTCTTGTATTCAGTTGGTGATGCTTGCATCTATGACTCCTGATCTCTTTCCTGGTTGTCTATCTCCAGGATTGTCTCCCTTTCTGATTTCCTTATTGTTTATATTTCCATTTTTAGATCATGGATGGTCTTGTTCAATTCCTTCACCTGTTTGATTGTGTTTTCCTGTAGTTCTTTAAGGGATTGTTGTGTTTCCTCTTTAAGGCCTTCTACCTGTTTACCTGTGTTCTCCTATATTTCTTTAAGGGAGTTGTTTATGTCCTTCTTAAAGTTCTCTATCAGCATCATGAGATGTGATTTTAAATCAGAGTCTTTCTTTACTGGTGTGTTGGGGTATCCAGAGCTTGCTGTGTTGGCAGACCTGGGATGTGAGAGAATCTCATGACTCAATGGGAATGACCTTAGCCAAAATGCCCAACAGTGGGGAAAGAGAATCTTAAGAGACCACCTCCAATAGATAGACATGGCACCAAGTGGAGTGCTGGAGTTACCAACCCAGAGTCAAAATTTCTGACTCAGAATTGTTCCTATCTAAAAGAAATGCAGGTACAAAAATGGAGAAGAGACTGAAGGAAAGACTGTTCAATGATAGGCCCAACTTGGGATCCATCTCATGAGGCAGAGAGGGGTACCAAACCCTGACACTATTACTACTTCTTTGTTGTGCTTACAGACAGGAGCATGGCTATCCTCTGAGAAGCTGTATCAACAGCTGACTGAGACAGATGCAGATACTTACAGCTAATCATTAGAATGAATTTGGCAACCCCTATAGAAGAGTTAGGGGAAGGAGTGAAGGAGCTGAAGAGGATAGCAACCCCATGGGAAGATTAACAGTCTCAACTTACTAGGACCCCTGGGAGCTCCCAGAGACTCAGCCACCAACCAAAGAGCATACATGGACTGATCAGAGGCTCTAGGCACATATGTAGTAGAGTACTGTCTTGCCTGGCCTCATTTGGAGAGGATACGCCTAATCCTCTAGAGACTCGAGGCCCCAGGGAAGTTGGATATCTGGGGAGGGGGAATTACCCTCTCAGAGGCAAATGGAAGGAGGAATGGAGTAAAGACCTGTGGGAGTGGAAACTGTGAGGGAGACAACATCTGGAATGTAAATAAATAAAGTAATTTTAAAAAGACTAGATCTTGTGAGAGAGTATCAGAGTTTGAAGACACAGTAAAGGAACTAGATTTTTTAGTCAATATCAATGATAAATTAAAGAAATACATGAAAAACACATGAAGAGATCTAAAATATCATTAAAATGTGAATCTGTGAACTATGGACACAAAAAGAATACCATGTAGAAGGCATAGAAAATATTTTCAGTAAAATTACAGAAGAGAATTTCCAGATAAAGAGAAAGAGATGTCCATCCAAGTACAAGAGTCATATGGGCCACCAGAAAAGAAAATACTTATTTGATATTTGAAAAGAAACCCACAGGATTTAAAAGAGTATTGAAAGCTTAAGGGAAGAGGACCAAATCACCAGAGGCAGGCCAATCAGAAGAACTGATCATTCAATAGAAATTTGAACACCAGAAGGACTTGAGAAGATTTATTCAAAGTTCTGATAGACAAGAGTTGTAAGCAAAAACTCTCATACCCATAAAAACTACCAAGCATTCAAACATAAATTTATGGGAGTCTTATTCAAACCACAATATACTCCCTGGCCCCCATAGACCTGTAGCCATAACATAATGCAAGAATGCACTCAATTCAACTTCAAAAGTCCCCATAGTTTATAATAGTCTCAAACTTTTTTTTTTAATTTTTGGCAATTTAATTAAGGGATATTAGAGTAAAAAAATCACATATGTACAATATTTGTCTT
>NW_022196906.1:14324740-14326466 GCF_008632895.1 Mastomys coucha
CAAACTCTGCATATCTCCTGAAGACAAACCACTCGCTTCTGCCCACAGAGACCAGGACTTTGTAAACCGTGAACCTCTTCTTTTTCTCTCTATGTTCGTCAGAGCTGGGAATGCTTACACTTGGGCAGCTCTCCTTGTAATCCATGGTACACTCTCTCTGCAGTTAATGTCTTGAGGGACTTCAGAAACTGAGTCTGAAGTTTCAAAGTTCTCAGCAGAGGATAAATATGATTAACTAATCCAAAATATGAAACTTCTTGAGGTACTGTTCAAACTCCATCGTGGAACCTTCGGTGACTCTGCCCTTGTGCGTGCTACGCTGGAAGCGCCTTCAAACTTTTTTAAGTGTCCAAAAGTCAGTCTCGTCTGATATTCATGCAATCTGAGTCACCAACCAAAGAACTTACACAGACTGTAACAAGACCCCAACCCCTGCCCTCAGCACATATGTAGCAGTCTTCATAGCTGCCCTGCCTGGCCTCAGCAGGAAAGGATGCACATAATATGGCAGAAACTTGATGTGCCAGGGTGGGAAGATACTCAAGTGGGGGGGCGGGTGTTACCCTCTCAGAGGAGAAGAGGAGAGGGAGTGAAAGGTGGAATTCTGTGAGAGAGGGACTAGAAGGGAGATCAGCATTTGGGATGGAAATTAATTAATTTTAAAAATCCCTTACATTTTGTTATATTTACTAATAATAATCACACACAAGAAATTATAGGGTTTCTTTGTTTGTTGGGGGGAGTGAGGGGACTAAAGATTTATTTATTATTTTACGTGGGTACACTGTAACTCTCTTCAGACATACCACAAGAGAGTATTGGACCCCATTACAGATGGTTGTGAGCCACCATGTGGTTGCTGGGATTTGAACTCAGGGCCTCTGGAAGAGCAGTCAGTGCTCTTAACTGCAAAACCATCTCTCCAACCCAAGAAGTTTTAGTTTTAATAGATGTTTTATATTGTTTGAGACTTTTGTGAAATGTTTTGTTTATCTGACTTCTTTCACAATCTGTTGTCATATAGAAGGGCTACTGATTTTTGTGAGTTAATTTTGTAGCCAGATACTCTTCTGAAAGTGTTGATCAGCTGTATGAATCCCCTGTGGGTTTTTTAGGATTTGTGGATATATATGAAATATTACATCTACAAATAATGATACATTACTTCTTTCTTTCTAATTTGATATCAAAATTTTACTTTCTTTCTATTTGATACATTAATCATACACTGATCACAAACAGACCATCCATCCTTGAACCCTTGCTCAATGTACTTGTATCAGATGGAAATCAGCTTAAATAATACCAAGCTCCAATCACCATAAATGCTGTACATCACAGATAAAATGAGGGGAACAGACATAATACAAAATTGTCACTATTTTGTCCAATTAAATTTTTCTATAATTTCCGGCTGCCAAAATATTTTTCCAGGTTGTGTATATAGTTCAGTGAATAAAATGTTTACAAGGCAATTATGGGGGCTGGTGTTCAGATGCCCAGAAATTACAGAAAAAGCTGAGCAGATGTTGAGGCCACCTATAACCCCATCACTCGATGACCTCAAGAGAGAGCTACCTACCTAGATTAGCTGATGGGTAAGTGACTCACCATCAGAAAATAAAGTAGTGGAGGACAAATTTAACTTGAGGTTTCCAATAATCATGCACACACATGTAAAGCATACACATACCAACACATGTGAATATATATATATATATATATA
>NW_022196906.1:14326476-14336759 GCF_008632895.1 Mastomys coucha
ATATATATATATATACACTCATACAGTACACACATATGCACACAATATTAAACATGGTTTTCTTATGCTATGGATCAAACCTAGGACCTGATACATGCTAACTAAGCACTACCCCACTAAACCGTACACCCAAACCCTAACAGCCAACTGTTTAAGAAACCCCAAGATCTTGAATCTAAAAGAGAAAAAGAGAGGAAGAACATCTTTAAACTCTTCCTGATGTCTTAAAAGGAATAAAATTAAGTCCTTGTTTCAGGCATCCTGTTCAGACTAATCGAAATACTAAAAGAGCTGGAAAGATGTGGACAGCTGCAAGCATATCCCAGAGTGGGATCAAGAAGATACCTGTGGTGTATTGTCATGTGTCTGTCTGTGAACTAGGCCTACGGTCTAGAGCTATCTATCCTATATGTGCTACACACTGCTGTCTGAAGGGTGGACCAGACTCCCACTTGATAAGAGCTCTGTGAGCAAGTGAATTCTTCCTAGAGTGACAGATAAATGAAGTGGCTTGCTGGTTTTTTAAAAAGATAATCTGGTGGGAGCAGGAAACAAAATGACTCAGCTGATAAAGATTGCCACCAATTGTGACAACCTGAGTTCAATACCTGGAACTCACATGACTAAAAATGAATACAATCTCCTTCAAGTTGCCCTTGGCAACAAATAAATAAACAAGCAATGTGCCAGAATCCTCCTTGCACGGTATCCTGTGTTCTGACATATCTGTTTTTGTTGCTGCTGTTGTTGTTTTGCTTTTGGCTTTAGCTTGATTTGGTTGTTTTTTGAAATAGAGCCTTACTATATAGCTGTGACTGGCTTAGTACATAGATTCACCTGCTTCTGTTGGGGTAAATACTCTATACAGCCACATCTGGCTGTATTATAACATGGCTTCATTCATTCCCACCTAAATACCTACAGTAGGTTACATTAAACTGCAGTCTCTTTGTTTCCTGTAAAATAACAAAACCCATGGTATTATAACATTGAGAAGACCGTATGTGCAAAATTATAAGCAACAGATAGGACATATTGGTCTGACTATGAGGCACCTTTTATCTAGAATGCTTTTGGGTTTGGGATTTAGCTCCATGGCAGAATGCTTGCCTAGGTTCAGTCTCCAGAGTTAAAACGAAAACAGTAAATCCTTTATGATGTTGCAGTCACAAGCACCCTCTTTATATATTTATCATCACTTTCATAGTCCTTTGAAGTTCCTAGCACATACTTTATAGGGACATATATTTTCTGCTATCATGTGAAGAGAGCTTCTGCAGTAAATGGAACTAGTGTGAGAGGATTGAATGAAGTTTCCAAGATTCCCTCCTTAACAAAGAATATAAGTATGCTCTTCCTAAGTTGAAATTTTGCAAGTCAGTATCTTGCCATCTAGCTACACAAAAGATCAGTTCTGTTGATAAATATGTTTTCCTGGAAGTCCCTCCTCCATGTACCATTCCCCTCAACACTCATGAGTTGAACTGCTTCTTTGCTGAATCAAAACCAAGGATGGCAGGTTCGATTTGCTTATCTGGAGCTCAGGCTCCATCTTCAGAAATGGTAGTGATACAGTATCACAAAAGTGCTACAGCTCAGAAACCATGGAGGAGGAGAAATATGGTGCCCTGTGGGTTAGAACTGATAAACTGGAAAATTAAAGGGAAAGGCTTATCATTGACAAATATGTGATCAAACTTACCTGGCAGGGGATACACCATGATCAGGAAGGTGGTTTTCCCAGGGCGAGGCTCACCCATTGCACTTGGGGTGTGCTGACCCCTGCGATTTCCCCAAATGCGGGAAACTTGACAACTAAGTGACCTTGGAAGATTAATCTTGTAATTACCCAATTTATAAATATAGATAGAGAGGTAGGTAGGTAGGTAGGTAGGTAGGTAGGTAGATAGATAGATAGATAGATAGATAGATAGATAGATAGATAGACAGATGATATAGAAATTAGAGATATAGAGATATAGATAATGGGTTGTGTGTGTGTGTGTGTGTGTGTGTGTGTGTGTGTGTGTGTGTGTGTGTGTGAGCTGAACCAAGACAAAATCCAGGAAATTTGTTTTTGTTTTTGTTTTTGGTTTTGTTTTTGGTTTTGAAACAGGGTGTCTTGGTGTAGACCTGGAACTCACTCTGTAGACCATACTGGCCTTGAACTCAGAAATCTGCCTGCCTCTGCCTCCCAAGTGCTGGGATTAAAGGTGTGCACCAACACTGCCGGGTACCAGGACAAAATCCAATGGCTGTTCCACAAAAGGAGCTAACAACTGACAGGTGAGACTCACAGGTGGCGAAGGCTTTATACCTACCACTTGATGATGGTATTCTCAGAATGGAGAAAACAATTTTATAACAATAGTAAGAGAAAAAGATATAGGGAGTAAACCAGATATGCAACCAATAAAATAACACATAGATTGTAGATAGATAGAGATATATGTACTGGAATATATATATATATATATATATATATGTATATATATATATATATTAGTTTATATATATTTACATTAATATATATGTTATATTACTCTATTGGAATGACTTACAGGCTGTAGTCCAATTAATCCAACAATGGTCAACTGTGAACAGAATATGTTATATTACTTTATTGGAATGACTTACAGGCTGTAGTCCAACTAATCCAACAATGACCAACTGTGAACAGAAACTACAAGAATCTAGTAGTTACTCAGCCCCCATGAGTCTGGGTATCTCAGCTGGTCTTCAATATAAGCTGGAATCCTGAGAAGTGGGCTCCAATGGGTGTGCTGATGAAGTGAGTGCAAGCAAGTAAAGATCAAATTAATCCTTCCTTCTTCTATTGTCTGTATTAGGCTTCCAGCAGAAAGTATGGCCCAGATTAAAGGTGTCCCTCAAAATCTAGATTAAAGGCATATATCATCCCACCTCAAGCTCCAGGTCAAAAGATTGTCTTCTGGCCTCAAGATCTGGCTCAAAGTCATGTTATCATGTTGTTTTCCTGCCTCAAGATCCAGATCAAAGGTGTGCCCTCCATATCTGGATTGTGATTCATTCCAGATATAGTCAAGTTGACAGTCAAGAGTCATCATCACAGTTTGTAATGACAAAACATTAATAAGACAGAAAATTAAACATATTAAGTATTGTTATATGTCCACTTCATTGATAATAGTTACATTTATATTGTTATGCCACAATCACCATGATCCAGTACATTTTTGTCTTCACTAACTGAAAATTTGTATACATTTTTCAATCCCCTACTTTCTTCTCCTCAACTGTACTACTATTCTGTTATGAAATGTGAGAGGGATTAAAGTCATCAAAACCAAAAACTAGTATAACTGAAGAATTAAGATACATGGGTCTAGATACTTTCCTCTGCTGTAATTACCAACCCACACTCTAAATGGGTGTCACAGGCTCTATGATAACAATATTCTTCTGTGGAGTCTCTTCACTGCTTTTTTAATGTCCTTGTTTCTCAGGCTATAGATGAAAGGATTTAGCATAGGAGTGACCACAGTGTACATCAGTGAGGCCAATGCAGTACTTCTGGGAGAATGTGATACAGCTGAACCAAGATATACTCCAATGGCTGTTCCATAAAATAAACAAACAACTGAAAGGTGAGACCCACAGGTAGAGAAAGCTTTATACCTCCCACCTGATGATGGTATTTTCAGAATGGAGAAAACAATTTTATAATAAGAGAAGAAAATTCCAGATATAGGAAGTAAACCAGATATAGCACCAACAAAATACATGACAATGTTATTAATGAATGTCTTAAAACAGGCAAGGTTTAGAAGTTGTGCAGGGTCACAGAAGAAATTGGAAATTTCTACATGCTTGAAGTAGATGATTTGTAAGGCAATGAGATTGTGTGCCTGAGAATCCACGAGACTAACCAAAAGAGACAGGAAAACTAAGGAGCCACAGAGGCGAGGACTCATGATGAGTGAGTAATGCAGTGGGTGACAGACAGCCACAAATCTATCATAGGCCATCACAGTCAGAAGTAAGCCATCCATACATCCAAAAAGGATCAAAAATGACATCTGTGCAAGGCAACCTACATAGATGATCTCTTTGCTGTGAGTTTGGATGTTCACAATCATCTTTGGGACTGTGGTAGAGGTAAAACAGATGTCAGCCAAGGACAGATTGCAGAGAGAGAAGTACATGGGAGTATGGAGGTTGGAGTCAGAGTTGACAGCCAGAATGATGAGCAGGTTACCAAGCACTGTAACCAGGTACATAGACAGGAATAACCCGAAGAGGAAGGGCTGCAGTGCTGGATCATCAGAGACTTTCATGAGATGGAATTCTGAGATAAGTGTTAGGTTTTGTAGTTCTATATTGTTTGAACAGCTTTTAAAATGGAAATATTGTTAATAAAAATTATAGAAGTTTACTATCACTCAACACTCTGTATTTTGGATTAAAGCAACTGTCTTGTGAAATGATCAAATGGTTATACATTTTTGGCAATATTTCTGATCTTCTGCAACCTCACTATTCTTTTTTAACTTAATTTTTGACAATTCCATACATATATACAATATGTACAATATTCTTCCATTACCCTAATCAATCCCCTTCTCACTTATGATGACATCTTTCTGATACCATCTAGTTACCTTCTCCTTTCATACTTTTGTGTAGGTCATGTGTAGGTGATCACAGTTGCTATATGAGCATGCATGCAATGGCCATGCCATATCCAGAAGACAACATTTCACAGTATTCATCCCCATCCTCCAGGTTTTTTTTTTATTCTTTCAACATGCTCTTACTTGATGCTTCCCTAGATCGTGGGGAATGTGGCATAGATTTCCTACTTAGAGCTGAACACTCAACAGTTACTTGTTCTTGTTCTCAGCACTTGAACCAGTGTGAGTCTAAAAAAAGAAGCTTATCTGACCAAGGATATAAGCAACACTAGTCTAAAGGCACAGATACAAACTCAGTTAACACTGACATGTGTTATCCATTTCTTTCTACACTCACTTACATTAGGAAGGGTGTACAAGACCAAAAATGAGATATAAGACATCCTTTGATCACAAAATAATACAAAAAAACCCGTTATTTAAAAAAGAGAAAAATATCCTTGGCATACTGAGAAAACACAATTATAACTAAAGGAAATTAAGACATGTGAAAGTACACTATTATTCTAAGTATGAATTGGCTATTCATAAAACTTCTGTAAGACTAAAGATCACACTGCTGAGATTCAAAACAGCATAGAAAGTTCATAATTTCCAGTTTCACTCATGGAGTTTTTCTAATTATTTGATTTTCTATTCTACCAATTCTTGGTAAGAAGGGCTTACTCAAATTCACAGCTTCTTACACACTAACCTTGACTCTGGTGGACTTCCATTTTGATGGATGTGCATTTAACCCTAAAGTGCCTTGGCATAAGACACTGGCGAGCAACACATCTGAAATAATTAAACAATAATGAACTTACTTTGTAGAATGTTGTATTATCCCTGTACAATCCTATGAAAATATCCTGTGTCTGAGATCACCTTTTCTATTTTTAGTATGATATCACATCCTTTTTATGATCATAAATTCACACATACTCAAATGAGAAATATTGCACTTGGAATCTCCCAGAAGGTTTTTAATCTAGTTGAAAGTACTTCATACCAATCCTCCCAGCTAAAACAAGACTCCTTGCTTAATGATGTGTGGGAGGTGCCTACAGGACTGATAAACAGTGTGGAAGGAAAGCAGATTCTGAGAGTTCCTAGAATTCATCCCAGTTCCAAAAGTCAGATCAGCCCTTGGAGTAGAATGTTTGCATCCTCTCCATCCCAACACTCATACCTCTTGATGACAAAGAAACAGTGACCTTGACAGTCTCTTTACCCCTCCACCATCTCCATTAGCACTTACTGGCCTAAGCTGTGTCTCTGCAGGGGCATTACCAACTGCTTCTTTTCTGCCTGATATTCACCAAAGCCATGGATTATATATTCGGAACTTGAAAAAAAGGCAGGCTCAAGCTAATGAAGGTGCCCTAAGGGTATAAGAGACATTAAAGCTGGCAAAATACAGATCTGAAGGTATCGATAATTACTTCAATTGTGTGACCTTGGGGGCTCAATTCACATAGCTCTGAATCAACAAATTGGTCAACATTATCCCTTTCTTTGGGGACTTGTTACTATTAACAGTAAAAGGAAAAGAGAAAATGTGCTTGGAAATTTTAGGAAAGTCTTATCCATAGACCCTTCTTCTCTTATTTTTTATTTTTATTGTTTATATATTAAATAAAATACAATTGTCAGCATTTATTACTAAGGGGTTTTGTTTTTTAAATTATTTTATTTATTTACATTCCAGTCATTGCTCTCAACTTCAGTCCCCCATCCCAAATTTGCTCATCCCATTCCTCCTCCACTTGACTCCCAGAGGGTGCTCTATACCCTCACCAGGCCACCCTTTCCCTGGAGGCTCAAGTCTCTTGAGTATATCTTTTCTCACTGAGGCCAGACCTCTGCTATATATGTGCTAGGGAACTCTGACCAACCCGTGTATGACCATAGTTGGTGGCCCAGTCTCTGGGAGCTCCTTAGAGTCTAGGTTAGTTGAGGCTGTTGGTCTTCCTATATAGTTGCTCTCCCTTGCAGCTTCTTCATTCCTTCCCCCTAAATCAACCAATAGGGGTTCCTAACTTCAGTCCAATGATGAGTTTAAGTATCTGCTTCTTCCTCAGTCAGCTGCTGGTAGGGCCTCTCAGAGGACAGCGATGTCAAGCTCCCATCTGTAAGCACATCATAGCATAGTAGTATCAGGGTTTGGTGCCTACCCATGAGATGGATCCTGAGTTGGGCCAGTCATTGGTCCACCTGTCCTTCAGTCTCATCTCCATTTTTGTCCCTGCAGTTCTTTTAGAAAGGAACAATTCTGGGTCAGGAATTTTGACTGTGGGTTAGTAACCCTATCCCTCCACTTGAGGCCCTGTTTATCTACTGGAGGTTGAATCTTCAAGTTCCCTTCCCCCAATGTTGAGCATTTTGGCTAAGGTCATCCCCAATGAGTACTGAGTGTGTTTCACCTTCCAGGTCTCTTCCCTCCACTTGAGGCCCTGTTTATCTACTGGAGGTTGAGTCTTCAAGTTCCCTTCCCACAATGTTGAGCATTTTGGCTAAGGTCATCCCCAATGAGTACTGAGTGTGTTTCACCTTCCAGGTCTCTGGTACTTTCTAGAGAGCTCCCCCACCTCCCACTCACAGAGGTTGCTTATCTACATTCATTATATTGGCCCTCTAGACTTCTCTCCTGTCCCCTGCCCCCTATTTCTGATCCTGTTGCCCTTTTTCTCTCCTCCTCCCCTGTTTCACACAGATCCCTCCCTCCTTATGCCTCCCATGATTATTTCCTTCTCTCTTCTAAGTAGAATTGAAGCATCCTCACTTGGACATTTCTATTTGATACACTTGTTACATATTCTTACAGTCTGTAGGTTGTATCCTAAGTACCCTGTACTTTTTGGCTAATATCCACTTAGTGAGTACATACCATGCATGTCCTTTCAGGTCTGGGTTATCTCACTCCATCAATTTCCCTGCAAAATCTCCATCAATTCATCTGCAAAATTCATTATGTCCTCATTTTTAATAACTGATATCCTCATTTTTAATAGTACTCCATTGTGTAAATGAACCACATTTTCTGTATCTGCTTTTCAGTTGAGGAACATCTGTGTTGTTTCCAGTTTCTGGCTATTACAAATAAGATTGCTATGAACATTGTGGAGGATGTGACCTTGTGGTATGGTGGGACATCTTTTACCCAAAAGATGCCCAAGAGTGGTACAGCTAGGTTTTCAGGTAAAACTCTCCAATTTTCTAAGGAAGCGCCAGATTGATTTCCACAAGTGGTTGTACCAGCTTGCAACCCCACCACCAATGAAGGGGTATTTCTCTTTCTCCTGATCACCCCGGTATGTGCTGTCACTTGAGTCTTTGATCTTACCCATTCTGGTAGTTGTGAAGTAAAAACTCAGGGTCGTTAGGATTTACATTTCTCTGATGACTAAGAACTTTGAATATTTCTTTAATTTCTTCTCTGTCATTCGAGATTCTACTGCTGTGACTTCTCTGTTTAGCTCTGTACCCTATTTTTAGTTGGGTTATTTGTGTTTTGGGAGGTTAACTTCTTGAGTTACTTATATATTTTGAATATTGGCCCTCTGTCAGATGTAGGGTTAGTGAAGTTTTTTTTCCCAATTTGCAGGTTGCCGATTTGTTCTATTGATGGTGTACTTTGCCTTACAGAAGATTTTCAGTTTCATGAAGTCCCATTTATTAATTGTTGATCTTAGAGCCTGAGCCATTGGTGCTTTTTCAGGAAATTCCCCCTGTGCTAATAAGTTCAAGGTTCTTTGTCTTCTATTAGATTCAGTGTGTCTGTTTTTATGTTGAGGTTCATGATCCACTTGAACTTGACCTTTGTGCAGGATAATGAATATGGATTTATTTTCCCTCTCTTACATACAGCACACCAGTTAGACCAGCACCATTTCACCATTTATTTAAGATACTTTCTTTTTTCCACTGTATGTCAAAGATTAAGGGTACATACACACACACACACATACACACACACACTCACACTTGTACACACGTGTGTGTGTATGAGTGTGTATGTGTGTTTACCTGAGTCTTATATTCTATTCCATTGATTGACCTGTCTTGGTAACCAATACCAAGTGTTTTTTATCACTATTAATCTATAGTACAGCTTGAGGTAACGGGTAGTGATTTCCCTGGAAGTTCTTTTACTGTTGAGAATTGTATTGGTTAAGCTGGGTATTGGTTAAGTTTTGGTTTTCTATATGAAGTTGAGAATTAATCCTTTGATGTATGTGAAGAACTAGGTTGGAATTTTGATGTTGCATTGAATCTGTATATCGCTTTTGGTAAGATGAGCATTTTCACTATGTTAATCCTACCAATCCATGAGCATAGGAGATCATTTCCTCTTCTGAGGTCTTCTTCAGTTTCTTTTTTCAAGGATTTGAAATTCTTGTAATATACGTCTTTCACTTGCTTGGTAAGATTTACACTAAGATATTTTATACTCTTGTGGTTATTGTGGAGGGTGATATTTCCCTAACTTCTTTATCAGTCTGTTTACTCTTAGAGTAGAGAAAGGCTACTGACTTGTTCGAGTTAATTTTATGCCCTGCCACTTTGCTAAAGTTGTATATCAGCTGTAGTAGTTCTCTGGCAGAATTTTGGGGGTCACTTATGTATAGTATCATATCATATGAAAATAGTGATACTTTGACTTCTTCCTTTCGAATTTGTAATTCCTTGATATCATTTTGTTGTCTAATTGCTTTAGCTAGAATTTCGAGCACTATATTGAGAAGATAGAGAGTGGGCAACCTTGTCATGTACGAGATTTTAGTAGGATTGCTTCTAGATTCCATTTAATTTGATGCTGGCTATTGGTTTGCTATGTATTGCTTTTATTATGTTTAGCTTTACATCATGAACTACTGATCTCTCCAGGTCTTTTAAAATGAAGGGGTGTCAAAACTGCAAACAACAAACTGGGAAAAGATCTTTACCAACCCTATATCTGATAGAAGACTAATATCCAAGGTATACAAAGAACTCAAGAAGTTAGACTCCAGAGAACCAAATAACCCTATTTAAAAATGGGGTACAGAGCTAAACAAAGAATTCTCAATTGATGAATACCGAATGGCTGAGAAGCACCTAAAGAAATGTTCAACATCCTTAGTCATCAGGGAAATGCAAATCAAATCAACCCTGAGATTTCACCTCACACCAGTCAGATTGGCTGGAATAAAAACCTCAGGTGACAGCAGATGCTGGAGAGGTTGTGGAGAAAGAGGAACATTACTTCATTGCTGGTGGGATTGCAAACTGGTACAACCACTCTGGAAATCAGTTTGGCGGTTCCTCCTGAAATTGGACATGGTAGTAGTAGGTTCTCATGATTTTCTGGATTTCCTCAGTGTCTGTTGTTCTGTCTCCTTTATCATTTCTGATCTTGTTAATTAGGAAACTCTCTCTGTACCCTCTAGTTAGTCTGGCTAATGGTCTATCTATTTTGTTGACTTTCTCAAAGAACCAGCTCCTGGTTTGGTTGATTCTTTGTATAGTTCTTTTTGTTTCTATTTGGTTGATTTCAGCCCTGATTTTGATTTTTTCCTGACTTTGACTCCTCTTGGGTTAATTTGCTTCTTTTTGTTCTAGCACCTTAAGGTGTGCTGTCAAATTGCT
>NW_022196906.1:14338217-14347722 GCF_008632895.1 Mastomys coucha
GTTTCCTCTTTAAGGGCTTGTACCTCTTTACCTGTATTCTCCTGTATTTCTTTAAGGGAGTTGTTCATTTCCTTAAGTACCTCTATCAGCATTGTGAGATATGATTTTAGATCCAATTCTTGCTTTTCCGGTGTTTTGGGGTATCCAGGACTTGCTGCAGTGGGAGTACTAGGTTCTGATGAAGCCAAGTAGTCTTGGTTTCTGTTGGTAGGATTCTTGCGTTTGCCTTTTGCCATATCTTGCTTTTTGGTGTTAGATGTTCTTAGTGTCTCTGACTAGAGCGTGTCCTGTCCTTGCCGCCCTGCAAGTCTCCTGCGACTCATGGGGCCTGCCCCTCCCAGCTGACTGCTCAGGTCTCATAAACTCACCAGAGAGAAAATGGCAGCTCTCACCCGAGTCTCTGGCTTAAGGCATTCCCTGGAGGTAGGCCCTCCACTTGCAGGGAAGGGGCAGAGAAGGATGCTGATCCTCCTCTGTCTCTGGGAAGCTGAGAGGATCCTGTCCCTGCCACTCTGCAGCTCCCCTGGGACTCATGGGGTCTGTGCCTCTTGGCTGGCTGCTCCAGTCCCAGAAACTCACCGGAGAGAAAATGCCAGTATTTTTTAAATGAACATAAATAAAGTCTGTTTGTTTGTTTTGTTTTTAGTAGAGCTTAAAATCTTGGTTCTTACTGTGATACAAGTCCAAAATAAGAACAATTTTTAGACATTGGAGTTCATTGTAATAAGGCTGTGCTTCAATGACACTCACATCACCAAAGGATTTTACCTCCATAGTTGCTAAGCTAAGCTAGCTTAGCTAAGCTAAGCATTGACAGTTCTGCGTGCCAAGGAGTGAATTGTAGGCAAGATTTTTGGATACAGATTTCCTGCTATGGTCAAAGCTATTTGACTTGAGTGAGTGACTTTATTCTCAGGCCACAGAGAACAGGTTACATTCATTTAAGAAATGGTGTGTGTATTAAGGTGGTCTATCTGTGAAGTCATTCACTAACTGTTTCAAAGAACAATGGTTCTGCTTGGAGGTTGGCGCAGACATTACGTGAGGGTAAGAATCTGGTTCATTGGCTGTGATGATTGTGAAAAGTGTTTCTCTCAGAGAAAGAGTAACTTATAAAGTCTTCTTCTTCAAAATTGATACCGTAGTTACAAACATCAAGCAAAGCATTCAGTCTCACTCTTTGTTGTTCTCTTACAAGCCACCTCCAAAGTTAATTGTTTACATTTCTTTTGGCTGTATAAATAATTTTGAAATATGTAAGATGTTCTGAAAACCATAGTATAGTATACAAATATCAAATAAACAATCCTACGAATAGAGAGGCTGAGATAAGAGAAGCATGATTTCAAGACCGTTATGTGGTACCCAGCAAGGCACTGTCAGGCACAAACAAGCAGAAAGTGTACATGGATTGTACAATATTAGACCTTTTTCTCCAATTACCAAATTCGAGAGACCACCAGATGATAGCCAGCAAATTTCTAATTCCTCATACATTTAAATTTGAATCAATTAGGATATGTTGATAATATTAATTTTCATATTAAGAGATAGTAAGAAAAGATAATTGTTACTTCCTGTTATATTTGTTATTAGAGGTGGAATTATGTTTGTGTGGGTTTGATGAAAGATTACCTTCTTGCTTCTTCTAGGGTGTAGTTTTGCTCCTTATGTTGGTGTTTTCCATCTATTATCCTTTGTAGGGCTGGATTTATGGAAAGATGTTGTGTAAATTTGATTTTGACATGGAATATCTTGGTTTCTCCATCTATGGTAATTGAGAGTTTTGCTGGGTATAGTAGTCAGGGCTGGCATTTATGTTCTCTTAGGGTCTTATGACATCTGCCCAGGATCTTCTAGCTTTCATAGTCTCTGATGAGAAGTCTGCTGCAATTCTGATAGACCTGCCTCTATATATTACTTGACCTTTTTCCCTTACTGCTTTTAATATTCTTTCTTTATTTAGTGCATTTGGTGTTTTGATTATTATTTGAAGGGAGGAATTTCTTTTCTGGTCCAGTCTATTTGGAGTTCTATAGGCTTCTTGTATGTTCATGGGCATCTCTTTCTTTAGGTTAGGGAAGTTTTCTTCTATAATTTTGTTGAAGATATTTACTGGCCCTTTAAGTTGAGAGTCTTCACTCTATTCTATGCCTATTATCCTTAGGTTTGGTCTTCTCATTATGTCCTGGATTTCCTGGATGTTTTGGGTTAAGATCTTTTTGCTTTTTACATTTTCTTTGACTATTGTGTCAATGTTTTCTATGGTATGTTCTACATGTGAGATTCTCTCTTCTATCTCTTGTATTCTGTTGGTGATGCTTGTATCTATGACTCCTAATCTCTTTCCTAGGTTTTCTATCTCCAGGGTTGTCTCTCTTTCTGATTTCTTTATTGTTTCTATTTCCATTTTTAGATTCTAGATGGTTTTGTTCATTTCCTTCACCTGTTTGATTGTGTTTCCTGTAGTTCTTTAAGGGATTTTTGTCTTTCCTCTTGGAGGGCTTCTAGCTGTTTACCTGTGTTCTCCTGTATTTCTTTGAGGGAGTTATTTATGTCTTTCTTAATGTCCTCTATCATCATCATGAGAAATGATTTTGGATCTGAATCTTGCCTTTCTGGTGTGATAGTGTATTCAGGACTTCCTATGGTGGGAGTATTGAGTTCTGATGATGCCAAGTAACCTTGGTTTCTGTTGCTTATTTTCTTGTGCTTGCCTCCTGCCATCCAGTTATCTCTAGTGCTACCTGCCCCGGCTAAATCCTTCTGGGGCCTGTCCTTCCTTGATCCTGGTTGTTTCAGAGCTTCTCAGAGTCAAGCTGTCTCTGTGATCCTGTGATTCTGGGATCCTGTGATCCTAGGCCCCTTAAAATGCCTGGGAGTGGAGCTCCCACTGGGTGTTGTGGGACTGGCTGCAGAGTTTGTGTCCAAGGACTGCCTGATATCTTTCTTTATTTTCTTCCCTGACCAAGTTATCATTAAGTAGAGAGTTATTAAGTTTCCATGAGTATGTGTGCTTTCTATTGTTTTATTGTTATTGAAGTCTAGCCTTAGTCTGTGGTGATCTGATAGAATGCATGAAATTATTACATCTTCTTGTATTTGTTGAGGTTTGTTTTATGTCTGATTATATGGTTAATTTTGGAGAAGGTTCCATGATGTGCTAAGTAGAAGGTATATTCTTTTTTGTGGGGTGAGATGTTCTTTAGATATCTGTTAAATCCATTTGGTCCATAACTTTTGTTAGTTTCACTGTGTCTATTTCTTTGATGAATATGAAGTGTCCTTCCCCATCTCTTTTGATAACTTTTGGTTGAAAGTCTATTTTATTGGATATTAGAATGGCTACTCCAGCTCATTTCTTGGGACCATTTTCTTGGAGAACTTTTTTCCAGCCTTTTACTCTGAGGTAGTATCTGTCTTTATCACTGAGGTATGTTTCTTATATGCAACAAATGCTAGCTCCTGTTTACATATCCAGTCTCTTAGCCTGTGTCTTTTTATTGAGGAATCGAGTCCACTGATGTTGAGACATATTAAAGTCAGATGATTGTTAGTTCCTGTTATATTTGTTGCTGGAGGTGGTATTATGTGTGTATGAGTCTCTTCTTTTGAGTTTGTTATGAACTGTTTAGTATCTTGTATTTTTTTCAGTGTAATTACCCTCCTTGTTTTGGAGATTTCTTTCCAGTACCCTCTGTGTGGCTGGATTAGAAGAAATATATTTTTTTAATTTGGTTTTGTCATGAAGTATCTTGGTTCCTTCATCTATGATGATTGAGAGTTTTGCTGGGTATGTGGTCCCCAGAAACAACCTAGGGTAGCCATTCTAATATCCAATTAACAGACTTTCAACCAAGTAATCAAATTAAATGGAAAAGGACATTTCCTATACTCTTAGGGTCTGGATGACATCTGTCCAGGATCTTCTACTTTTTAGAGTCTCTGTTGAGAAGTCTGATGTAATTCTTATAGGTCTGCCTTTATATGTTACTTTGCCGTTTTTCCCTTACCACTTTTAACATTCTTTCTTTATTCTGGGCATTTAGTATTTTGATTACTATGTGATGGGAGGATTTCATTTTCTGGTCTAATCTGTTTGGTGTTCTGTAGGCTTCCTACACATTTATGGCCATCTCTTTCTTTAGATTAGGGAAATTTTCTTCTACAATTTTGTTGAAGATGTTTTCTAGCTCTTTAAGCTGGGATTCTTCACCCTCTTCTATTCCTATTATTCTTATGTGTGATCTTTTTATTGTTCCTGAATTTCCTGGATATTTTGGGTTAGGAGCTTTTTATATTTTGTATTTTCTTTGACAGATTTGTCAGTATTCTCCAGAGTCTTCTACGCCTGAGATTCTTCTATCTCTTCTATCTCTTGTATTCTGTTCATGATGTTTAGGTCCTAATCTCTTTCCAAAGTTGTCTATCTCCAGAGTTGCCCCCTTTTTGTTTTCTTTATTGTTTCTACTTCCATTTTTGTTTCTTGTGCTTTTATGTTCAATTCCTTCACCTGCTTGATTGTATTTTCCTGTATTTTTATTTAGCATAGTCTTTTTTATTAATTAATTTACTTTTTACACTCCACATTTTATTACGCCCCACCTACCCTCCAACTTTTCCACATCCCATACCTCTTCCCCAATCCCCTGACTCCATGTAGATGTCCCCACCCCCACCCCACTTGGCCTCTAAATTCTCTGGGGCCTCCAGTCTTTTGAGGGTTAGGTGCATCATCTCTGAATGAACACAAATTTGTTTCCTCTTTAAGGGCTTCTATCTGTTTGCCTGTGTTTTGCTATATTTCTTTAATGGAGTTCTTTATATTCTCCTTAAGGTCCTCTATCATCTCCATGACATGAGATTTTAGGTCATTTTCTTCCTTTTCATACATGTTAGCATAGGGCCAGGGCCTGCTATGGTGGAGAAACTGGGTTCTGATGATGCCAAATTGTATTGGGTTCTGTCAGTTGTAATCTTGTGTTTGCCTCTGGCCATCTGATTCTCTCTGGTATTACCTGACCTGGGTGTCTCTGACTGGAACTGCCCTCCTTGGAGGCAGGTAGACCTCTGTGACCTGAGTTAGAACTGGTGTCCTTGGAGGCAGGCAGTGTTGTCTCCGGTTAGTGTGGGCCTCTTGTGTCTCTGGTTAGAGCAGGCCTCCTATGTCTCTGGTTACTGCTACCTCCTGTGCCCTGGTTACTGCTGACCTCCTATGCCCTTGGTTACTGTGGACCTCCTGGAAGGCTCTCAGGCTTCTCAGTGTTTGGGCAGGTATCAAGCCACCCATTTGGACCAAGTGGGGAAGTGGGACTGAAGGGAGGTGGAACTTGGGGAGGTTGAGGGCGGGGGTAAGTTCCACATCTGCTGGGCTCTGTGGGAGTATTTTCATTTCTTGTCCCATCTATTTGGTGTTTTGTAGGCTTCTTGTGAATTTATGGCCATCTCTTTCTTTAGGTTAGGGAAGTTCCCTCTTATGATTTTGTTGAAAGATGTTTTCTGGCCCTTTGAATTGGGAATCTTCACTCTCTTCTAATCCTATTATTCTTAGGTTTGGCCTTTTCATTGTGTCCTGAATTTCCTGGATGATTTGGGTGAGGAGCTTTTTTCACTTTGTGTTTTCTTTGACTGTTGTGTCAATATATTCTATAGTATCTTCTACACCTGAGATTCTCTCTTCTACCCCTTGTATTTTGTTGGTGATGCTTGCATCTATAACTCCTCATCTTTTTCCTAGGTCTTCCATCTTCAGAGTTTTTTTATTGTTTCAACTTCCATTTTTAGATCTTGGTCTATCTTCTTCAATTCCTTCACCTGTTTGGTTGTTCACCTGTATTTCTTTAACGGATATGTGTGTTTCTTCTTTAAGGGCTCCTACCTGTTTACCTGTGTGATGGAATTTTAGGTAAGAATCTTGCTTTTCAGGTGTGTTAGGATAGCCATGGCTTGCTGTGGTGGGAGAGCTGGGTTCTAATAATGCCAAGTGACATTGGTTTCTGTTACTTATATTCTTGTGCCTGTCTCTCGACATCTGGTTATCTCTGCTATTAACTAGCCTTGTGTCTCTGACTGGAGTCTTGTAGGCAGATGAGCTCTTTTAGCTGGGTTAGAGCAGGCCTTCTGTGAGGCAAACAGTGTTGTCTCTGCTTAGGCAGAGCTCCTGTGTACCTAGTTATAGCATGTTTCCTGTGACCCTGGTTATAGCAGACCTCCTGAGAAACAGGTTGTTTCTAGGTGTGGGAGGGTGGCTAGAGTGCCCAATCTGCCCCAAGAGGGGTTGCAGACCAGAAGGAAGATGTATTCAGGCAGGTTGGATAGGTCCCTCATCTGCTTGGCTCTATGAGGGCTAGTGCAGGTATTTGGGTGGCAGTTCTCATCTGTAAACCTGGTTATGACAGACCTCCTGGGAGATAGGCTCTCTCTGGGTGTGGAAGGGGGCCTGAAGTACCCAATCTGCCCCAGGAACAGTTGCAGACAAGAAAGAAAATGTGACTCTGGCAGGGCGCAGAGGTCCCATGTCTGCTTGGCTTGGTAGGAGTTCCAACTAGGGCACATACTGGGGCATGAAGTCTTACCTGAGAACCTGGTTATGGAAAACATGCTGGGAGACAGACTATCTCTGGGTGTGGGAAGGGGGCTGGAGCACCCAATCTGCCCCAGTTAGAGTTGCAAACCAAAATGAGGATGTATCTCAGGCTGGGTCATAGGCCCCATGTCCGCTAGGGTCCGTGGGGATCCTAGCTAGGGCAAGTGTTGGGATGGAAGAAAGTCTCATCTGTGACTCTGGTTATCACAGGCCTCCTGGGAGTCAGGCTGTCTCAAGGTCAAGACTATAATTTTTCAGTTTAACAATTCAGCTTGTGTTTTTGACATCTGTCAATGCATTGTGTTGCTCAGGAAATTAGAGTAGGAGATCATCCAAACCAATCACCACCTACTAGTCCTATCTCTCTTTTGTCTCTAAGGAGAAAGTCTTATTTCCATTTCTTTTCCCTTTATTTATGCTAGTATTTTACTATGAGAGAAATATGAGTTTTTAATAATTGGAATAACTCCTTGTGGGTTAATGGTAGGGGCCTGTGTCCACTTGGGGCCTGGGCCACTTGGCTAAGAGGGAAGGTTTTTTTGTTTGTTTGGTTGGTTTTGGATTTGGGTTTTTTTTTTGTTTTGTTTTGTTTTTTGCTTTTTTGTTTTTGGGTTTGGTTTTGGGTTTTTTTTGTTGGGGGCTTTGTTTGTTTGTTTGTTTGTTTGTTTGTTTTTCAAGACAGGATTTCTCTCTTGTAGCCTTGGCTGTCCTGAAACACACTCTGTAGACCAGGCTAGCCTCGAACTCAGAAATCCACCTGCCTCTGCCTCCCAAGTGCTGAGATTAAAGGTGTATCCCACCACTTCTGGCAGGAGGGAAGTTTTGACTGCTAGTTCCCCATACTGTCGACAGGCAGGCGTTGGGCTATGAGAAGCCATGGACCCTGCTCCGGAGGTGGAGAGCACAGACTGAGGTCCCTATGGACTGCTGAAGTTGGCTTGGGAGTCCCAGACCTGCACAGAGGCTGAGGATGTCAGGTTCTCAGACTCTTGGGCACCACAGACACCGCTGGATGCTGTGGAAAAGCTAAGAATAGAGTGGGGGCCATGGGCTGGATCTACCTCAGGCCAAAGGGAAAAGGGTGGGTAGAGGACTCCAGCTGGGTTCCTCGGGGAAGAGAGAGTCCTTGGCTTGCTCAGGCAGGTGGCCTGGCTTGGTGGAGGCCATAGCCGAGAGTGCTGAGAGGCCTTCTGCAGGACTAGGCAGCCAGCTCTTTAGACAAAAGCCTGCTCCATTGCTTCCCACGGTGGATCCTAATGAGAAGAGTTAGTCCATGGTTTTAAAGCATTTATTGTCATGGCAGAGAGTTGTGATGAGTAAAACCATACCCCACTTTCTCAGGGTGGGCCTGAAGTTAAATACCTTTTGCAGGGAGGAGTGTCTGGGGAGGGGAGCTTAACTGGCTAAGCCCTTCAGACCTTTAGGTGCCTCATTAAAATGGAGATCTGTCTTGAGGCTACATGATCTGTGGTGAAGTCCTCTACCTATGATGAGGCTTGGACGTTGCCCTTATGTGACTGATAGCCACAGACATATGGAGTGGAGAGCTGTGGCCTCATGTCAGAAGCCTTATGTCTAGGAGCATAGCAAATCCCCTACCATTCCTTACAGAGTTATCTACGGGGTCTCCAGGGCTTTAAACCTAACTCAATCAGAAGCCAGGCTGCCTTTAATGGTCCCAAAAGTACTCAGCTCTAACATCTCTCCCAATGGAATTATATAATATACAGGACAAAACATTTGATGTTTATATATTTATATGGTAATATAAAAAAGTCAATAGGAAGCAAGCCATTTTTCTTTTTTCAGATAAATTACAATAGTTAAACACATGTCATACTATGCTTTTTTAATTTTAATTAAATACTTTATTTAATATTCAAATATGTATACAATGTTTTTATACAATCCACCCTTCACTGCCTTCTTTCCATTTCCTCCCCTATCTCAAGTACACTACTATCTCCCAAATTCATTCATAATCCTTCACTTATATTCTGTCTTCCCAGCCCTCCCTTCCTCACCCAATTCCTTTTTTTTTATTGATTTAAGTTTATTGCATTATGATGAGAAAAGATAAATGATCTCAATTTATCTGAATTTGCTTTTTATAGGTATATATTATATAATGTTCAAATTTGGGTGACGATGTCCATTTCCTTAAACTAATCATTCAAAATCCATTCTTCTAGCTTTTAAATAAACATGCATATTATATACACACATACTTAGATCAACATTTCCAACATCGCCCCCCTTGCACACCTTCCAAGGCCATGTAACTACTTATAACTTCTATGAGATCAATTTTTTACCTCCCATGAAAGATTGATATCATAGTACAAATGTCTTCTGTTTTGATTTCTTTTATATCCAGTTGCATACATGCTCTCTCAAATAGCAGAATGGTGGTTAGCATCCCATCCTGTGTATGTCCCAGATTTCCTTTTCCATTCATTAACATACACATAGGCTGTTTCTATCTCCTAACACTTCTAAATAGTTTTACAATATAATGAAAGCATGGAGTCATCAAGGAGACTAGATGAATAAAGGAACCTGATGCAAAGGCTGAAAACCTGAGCCCATAATTCATGACGTGGAAGGACATAACTGACTTGTAAAACATATCCACTGATCTACACATGCACACAAACACACAAACACACACACACACACACACACACAGCCTGTCACAAGTAGGCACAAAATACACATTCCCAAATGTGTACACATACACATTAACTAAATATGCAGATGTCTCTTCAACAAACATATTTCATTTCTTTTCAACATATATCTAGTAATAGGACTATGGGCTCATTTAATAGTTTTGTTTTCAGAAACTTTTCCTGAAGTAGGAATTTTAGACTGAACTGCCAGAATACATGCTGGGAACTGAATTGAGTTTCTTCCCAA
>NW_022196906.1:14347733-14348561 GCF_008632895.1 Mastomys coucha
TTTAATCTTAGTTTTAACTATTTACTAATCATTTCGTGGGGGGACCTTTATGCCTGAATAAGAAGGCACGTTGAGTATTGGAAACACTAATCAAGAACACGTCTGAGTTAGGAGATGTCAATGAATGACTGAATACCCAGGAGGCAAAATCCCTTTGAAGCCGTATGCCTCTGGTCCATGATCAGGCCTTCAAGCCTGATACTTTACTGGAGTAGACGAGTTGGCATGGCAGCAACTATTACTTTTGTCTTTCCATATGGGCTTCAAGTATAAGAAAGTTCACCTGCCTGGCTCCTCCAACTCTATAACAGTCTTTTCTGGTCTTTCATTACCATTTCTGTTGAGGCCTCTTCTAGTTTGGTAACCCACACTCCTTCACTTATTTTTTCTCACCCTGTTTTATTGAAACCATTTCAAGAGTTCCTAGTTTCAGAGTTTGTAGTTTTGATTCTCGTGTGTACATTTGAGTATGTGTATTAAAGATTCCAATAGGTAAAATCCTCATTACTTTGATCAGTTTCCCTAATTTCTTTCAAAAATAAAAATTATTTTTGTGACTTTCTAAATCATCTGTGGATGTCTTTCTACTGCCTGTTTGTCTTTGGGGTTTTATAATTTGATACTTTTCAAATCATGCTAGCTGACACATTTAAAAGTTTTCTATAATTAAATTTGAGTTTATGAAAATGAACTTACTTGGCTATGGTGATGGCTCAGCAATTAAGAGCACTGAGTGCTCTTCCAGAAGTCCTGAGTTCAGTTCCCAGTAAACACACAATGGCTCACAACCATCCTTAATAGGATTCAAAGCTCTCTTCTAGTGTGTCT
>NW_022196906.1:14348906-14356928 GCF_008632895.1 Mastomys coucha
CAGACACTGGTGTCTCCTATGTGCTAGGCCCATATCCTCATAATCCAAAGAAGTATGTTCTGTTATATAATCTCCATTTTTTTACAAGCACAGCAACAGAAGTTTTCCATTGTTTTTATAAGCACAGCAACAGAGTTAGAGCTAGAATGCTCAGTGGGAGATAGGCGGGCTCAGGTCTGAATTCAGGATGTTTTCTAATTGCAGGTAATTGAAATAATTACTGTTCTCTTTTAAACTTTAAGAAAAAATAGCTTCCTGTTTCACAAAGGTCAGTGAAGTTTTCCAAATTTTTAAATTAATCTGTTTATTCAAACATGAAGGTAGAAACAGTATATACCTGTGAGTGTAGATGCCTTTGAGGTCAGAAGGAGCCATCACATCGGAAAAAAAAACATTATTTTCCAGATGTTTAGTTTTATTCTGTTCCAGAAATAGCTTCCCATTACTACTTCAGCCACGTCTTGGTTGGAAGTAACTCACTAGATTCTATTCACACTCAGTGAGAGAGGAGTGAACCTGATCATGAGAATCATGATGTAGGTGTCTTTGCAGGATCTACACTGCTCTCTATGTAACCTTCTATCAGAAGTTTGGGATCCAAACACACTAAAAAGCAGGTTTCAAAACATGTCTTTCCATCAAAATTCTCAGTTCAGTACCATCTCAATAAAAAGTTCCTAAGGACAGCTGAAAAGTGGATACAATTTTCATTGTGCTGGTTATTTCTAGACACCCAACCAGATGCTCAGAGCATTGCTCCTGGCTCATAGTTGTGAAAATGTCCTAGTTTATCTACTACTGGAAGAGTTTGCACTGATACTATAATAAAACCACAGCAATTCCATAACCAAATTTCTTCAGTGTCTCCTGTTATTTTGATCTGTTCTTATGAGTAAGAATCACTTTCCTCTAGAATATATTTAATTTAGGTTTCTTTGAATTCTGTGCTCCTGAGTTTTCTAATAAGTTGTGTTTGTTGTTTACTAGCAATTTCTCAAGATAAGTTGTAATGCATGTAAATCATGATATGTTATAATATTCAACAAAATGTTACAGATGGATCTGGTCTGTCTTGAGGAACATAAAGTTTTCACTAACTTTGCTTGACACAAAAATAGTGGATAGAAGATATACTGGATAGCTTTATATAAAGAATGATAATATTTGAGGACTAGCGATATAGCTCAACAGTTAAGAGCATTGTTGCTCTTCCAGATGATCTAATTTCAATTCCCAGTACCTACATGGTGGCTCACAACTGTCTATAACTCCAGTTCCAGGGGACCTGATGCTCTCTGGCCCTTGTGGTCACATGCAAGCAAGTACACAAACACTTAAAATATATAAATACGTATGTGGAATAGCAATTAATAAATTAATGAAATAATAACTAATGAATAAGTCTATGAACTTGAAGACAATCAGGAAGGGATATATGGTAGTATTTGGAGGAAGGAAAGAGAAGCAATAAATATTGTAATTATTATCTTGTAAACCATTTTTTAATTAAAACTAAAATATAAAAACAGAATTTTTGTTGAAAATCTTTTAAGAGCCTCCATGAACCAATTTAATAAACTTCATCAGTTCACTTAGTGAAATTTTACACTTTAGGACAATTTAGTATAATTAGCCCAATACACCTGTTGGTTGCAAAAACAATGCTTGCCATGGTACAGGCAGCATATGATGAGCTCCACATCTCTGAACTAAGCTCCCTTGGTAATTGGGAATAATAAAGGATTGCCCCTTCACATTCAGTGAACAATGAGAGCTGAGGTTCTGGGCTCAGCAACAATGTTAGATATGTACTTCCTGATTAAGAAGGAGGAAATAAACCTTCTATAAGACTTAAGACATGGGATGTTTGGTTTTGTATCACCCAAAGAACTTTGCATGACCATGAGCACCTATCAGGTTCTATTAGGGCCACAGATTATCAATATAGCCTTTTTCTGCCTAATCCATCAAACTACCATGTTCTCAACAGAACTTACCCAAAAGACTGGAATGTGTGCAGATATAGCACTATATTTCAGTAGATCTCTCCATAGAGATCCTATCCATTTTCTCAGAAATTTTAAAAAGATCTTGATTTCTTTCCCACCAGTAAGATGCCACAATATGCTAAAAAAAATTCTATGTCCAAAGTCAACCGTGTTCCCATTTTGTTACTTTTCTCAAGTTCATTTCCATCCATATGTGTTTTCTTTAGACTTCATAAATACATTATCAGTTAATGAACTATGTGTAATGAAATAGACTTTTGCAATAGCCACAGCAAAGTGACAAAATGCTAGACTTCAATCCTTCGCAGAGACACTGACAACAAATACACAACAAACTTCCTTGTGGGAACTCTGTGGTCTGGTTAAGAGAGTTCAGCATTTCAGGGAAGTGAAAACCCAAGAGCAGCACCACAATGAATAAGAAAATTTGTTGTCTATGACTACCAAAGAAGCTCCTACTCGCAAAATACAGATGGTAAAATTGGCAGAAAGTATCTAACTCTTAAATTCAACCATGAAATGAATAATAAAGGCAAAATTCTCTTCTAAATATTCATATTTTTATTTTACTCCTACAGAACTAAATTGTTCGTTGCATAACTAATAACAATACACATGAAACAACAGACAGTACCAGGCTCACAGAAAAAAACCTAGCCAATTTATACAACATCAGAGAGAGAGTACAGTACCAGGACAGACAACAGGAGAAACAAAAGATGATGGGCTCTTGAGAACAGAGGAAAACCTTCTTAATTACAAATATCACACAGATCTGAGCCTGGAGCTGACCCTGTGTGACAGCTCTCCATACCCAAACCCCGCTGGAAGAGAGCTAGTCTCCCAGGAGTGCTGAAACACCTGAGAGCACAGGTAAAACCATCACTTCTACTCAAACACCTGGCCTAAGAAGGACCCTCCCAGAGCCATCAGGACACAAGAATGAGGAGAAGCCTGGGACCGGATCTTTCCAGTCTCCATCTGTACCTGGAGATGATCCCATGCCACAGCTCTCCATAACCAAATTCCTCCCAGAAATAACTGGTCTTCCAGGAGTGCTGATACACAGGTTTAAAGGAGGGACAAGCCACAGTCAGAGACAGCAAGACCAACTAACACCAAAGATAACCAGATGGCAAGAGGCAAGGGCAAGAACATAAGCAACAGAAACCAAGGCTGCTTAGCATCATCAGAACCCAGTTCTGCCACCACAGCAAGCGATGAATACCCCAATACACCAGAAAAGGCAAGATTCTGATTTAAAAATCACATCTCATGATTATGATAGAGGACTTTAAAAAGGACAAATATCCCTTAAAGAAATACAGGTGGACACAGGTAAATAGCTAGAAGTCCTTAAAGAGGAAACACAAAAATCCCTTAAGAATTACAATAAAAAATGTTTTAAAAAAAGGTGAAGGGATTGAACAAAACCATCCAGGATCTACAAATGGAAGTAGAAACAATAAAGAAATCACAAAGGGAGACAACCCTGGAGATTAAAAAAAAAACCTAGGAAAGAGATAAGGAGTCATAGACACAAGCATCACCAACAGAATACAAGAGATAGAAGAGAGAATCTCAGGTGCAGAAGATACCATCAAAAACATTGACACAACAGTCAAAAAATGCAAAAAGTAAAAAGATCTTAACCTAAAACATCCAGGAAATCCCCGACGCAATGAGAAGACCAAGCCTAGAGTAAAGATTTCCAGCTCAAAGTGCCAGTAAATATATTCAGCAACATTATAGAATAAAACTTCCCTAACCTAAAGAAAACGATGCCCATGAACATACAAGAAGCCTACACAACTCCAAATGACTGGACCAGAAAGGAAATTCCTCCCATCACATGATAGTCAACACACCAAATGCACAAAACAAAGAAAATATATTGAAAGAAATAAGGGATAAAGGTCAAGTAATATATAAAAGCAGATCTATCAGAATTACACCAGACTTCTCAACAGAGACTGTGAAAGCTAGAAAATCCTGGGCAGATGTCATACAGACCCTAAGAGAACACAAATGTCAGCCCAGGCTACTATACCCAGGAAAAATTTCAGTTACCATAGATGGAAAAAGAAAAATATTCCATGACAAAAACAAATTTACAAAATATCTTTCTACAAATTCAGCCTAACAAAAGATAGTAGATGGAAAAATTCCAACACAGAAGTTTCTAAGGTGTAGAAGAAGCAAGAAAGTAATCTACTTTCCAAAAAAAAAAAAAGAAGATAGCCACACAAACATAATTCCACCTCTAAAAACAAAAATAGCAGGAAGCAACAATCACTATTCCTTAATGCCTCTTAACATCAATATACTCAATTACCCAAGAAAAAGACATGGACTAATATACTGGATATGTGAACAGGACCCAGCATTTTACTGCACATAGGAAACATACCTCGGTGACAAAGACAGACACTACCTCAGAGTAAACAGCTTGAAAACAATTTTACAAGCAAATGGTTCCAAGAAACAAGCTGGAGTAGGCATTCTAATAAAAAATAAAATCAACTTTCAACCAAAAGTTATCAAAAAAAGATAAGGAAGCACACTTCATACTAATCAAAGTAAAAATCTACCAATAAGAACTCTCAGTTCTGAACATCTATGCTCCAAATGAAAGGGCACCCACATTCATAAAAGAAACTTTACTAAAGCTAATATCACACATTGCACCACACACAATAATAGTGGGAGATTTAAATACCCCGCTCTCAGCAATGGACAGATCATGGTAACAGAAACTAAACAGAACCACAGTGAAACTAACAGAAGTTATGGACCAAATGGATTTAAAAGATATCTATAGGGTATTTCTCTTAAAACAAAGAAGGAGTTAGAGAAAGGACCTATGGAGCTGAGGGGTTTGCAGCCCCTTAGGACGAACAACAATATGAACTAACTAGTACCCTCAGAGCTCCCAGGGTCTCAACCACCAACCAAGGACTGTACATTGTGGGTCTGATTTTTCTGGCAGCATGTGTATAGTAGAGGACTGCAAATTTGATCATCAATAGGAGGAGAGGACCTTGGCCCTGTGAAGGTTCTGTGCCCCAGTGTAGGGGAATGCCAATAAGTGGGAGAGGGTAGGGTGGAAGGCATGGGGAGGGGGAAGGCAACAGGGGTTTGATCTTGTTGTTTTTGTTTGTTTGTTTGTTGGAGGGAAACTGGGAAAGGAGAAATTTACATGTAAATAAAGAAAATATCTAAAAATAAATAAATAAGTAAACAAACAAACAAACAAACTTTAAAAAAAGAAAATCCTGTATTACTTTTCAGGTCTTAAAACCAATAACAGGACAAGGGACTGTTATCACACTGGCTGGAATAACATGGAATCATAGTCCGGGGAAAAGAGCAGAATCAGAAATCAGTCAATGTGAATTTCAGAGCTAATTGTCGACACCAATGACAGAAGAGACCTGTTATCTCAAATCAGAATAGAGACACATTAGACATTCTTCACAGCCTGTGGTCACAACAAAAAGCTGTGCTGTCCTGCTTGTTCTCACCTGAATAAAGCTTCTCCAAAACGTTTTAAAAAAAACAAAAACAAAAACAAAAAACAAAAAACAAAAAAATATACCTCTTCTCATCACCTCATGGTACCTTCTCCAAAATTGACCATATAATCAGTCACAAAACAGGCCTCAACATATACAAGAATATTGAAACAATTCCATGCATCCTATTAGATCACCATGGACTAAGGCTGGTCTTCAATAGCAACAAAAACAACAGAAAGCCCACATACACATGGAAGGTGAACAACATGCTACTCGAAGTCAACTTGGTCAAGGAAGAAATAAGGAAAGAAATTAAAGACTTTTTAGAATGTAATGAAAATGAAGACACAACATACCCAAACTTATGGGAAACAATGAAAGCAGTGCTGAGAGGAAAACTCAGAGCTGAGTGCTTCAGAATAGAAACTGGAGAAAGCTTACACTAGCAACTTAACCACACACCTGAAAGCTCTAGAACAAAAAGAAGCAAATTCACCCAAGAGGAGTAGATGGCAGGAAATAATCAAACTCAGGACTGAAATCAACCAAACAGAAACAATAAGAACTATACAAAGAATCAACAAATCCAGGAGTGGATTCTTTGAGAAAATCAACATGATAGATAACTCTCTAGCAAAACTAACTAAAGGGGCCAGAGGCAGTATCCAAATTAACAACATCAGAAATAAAAAGTGAGACTTAACAACAGAAATGGAGGAAATTTTTAAAAATCATCAGATCCTACTACAAAAGCCTATACTCAACAAAACTGGAAAATCTGGATGAAATGGAAAGTTTCTAGACAGATAGCAGGTATCAAAGTTAAATCAGAATCAGATAAATGATCTAAACAGTCCCATAACCCCAAAAGAAATAGAAACAGTCATTAAAAGTCTCCCAAACAAAAAAGGCCCAGGACCAAATGGGTTTAGTGTAGAATTCTATCAGACCTTCAAAGAAGACCTAATTCTAATGCTCTTCAAGCTACATCAAAAAGTAGAAACAGAAGAAACGTTATCCAACTCATTCTATGAAACTACTGTTATGCTGATACCACAATCACACAAAGACCCAACAAAGAAAGAAAACTTCAGACCTTATGAATATCGATTCAATAAAATTCTCAAAAACTGAATCCAGAACACATCAAAATGATCATCCACCATGGTCAAGTAGGCTTCATCCCAGGGATGCAGGGATAGTTCGATATATGGAAATCAATCAACATAATCCACTACATAAACAAACTCAAAGAAAAAACACATAATCATATCATTCGATAGTGAAAAAAGCATTTGACAAAATTTAACATCCCTTCATGTTAAAAGTCTTGGAAAGATCAGGAATTCAGGGCCCACACCTAAACACAGTAAAAGCAATATACAGCAAAACAATAGCCAACATCAAACTAAATGGAGAAAAACTTGAAACAATCCCAATAAAATCAGGGACTAGACAAGGCTTCCCACTCACTCTGTATCTATTCAGTACAGTCCATGAAGTTCTAGCTAGACAAATTAGACAACAAAAGGAGGTTAAAGGGATACATATTGGAAAGGAAGAAATCAAATTATCACTATTTGCAGATGATATGATAGCATGCTTAAGTGAGCCAAAAAATTCCACCAGAGAACTTCCTAAACCTGATAAACAACTTCAGCAAATTAGCTGGGTATAAAATTAACTCAAGCAAGTCAGTGGCCTTCCTCTACTCAAAGGATAAACAGGCTGAGAAAGAAATTAGAGAAATGGCATCCATCACAACAGTCACAAACAATATAAAATATCTTGGTATGACTCTAATGAAACAAGTGAAAGATCTGAATGAGAAGATCTTCAAGTCTCTGAAAAAAAAAAAACAAGAAGACCTCAGAAGATGGAAAGATCTTCGATGCTCATGGATTGGCAGAATTAATATAGTAAAAATGGCAATCTTGACAAAAGCAATCTACAGATTCAATGCAATCCCCATCAAAATTCCAACTCAATTCTTCATAAAGATAGAAAGAGCAATTCTCAAATTCATGGGTTTTGATATGGAAAACTATTCTCGGCATTAAAGAACATCTGCAGGAATTACCATACCTGATATCAAGCAGTATTACAGAGCAATCGTGATAAAAACTGCATGGTGTTGGTACAGTGACAGGTAGGTTGATTGATGGAGTAGAATTGAGGACCAAGAAATGAACTCACATACCTATGATCAATTCCTCTTTAACAAAGGAGCTAAAAACATCCAGTGGGAAAAAGAGACAGTATTTTCAAAAAATGGTGCTGGTTTCTCGGGTGAGTTTCTGAGACTGGAGCAGCCAGCCCGGAGGCGCCTTAGGCCAGAGACTCGGGCGGGAGTCGCCATTTTCTCTCGGGTGAGTTTCTGAGACTGGAGCAGCCAGCCCGAAGGCGCCTTAGGCCAGAGACTTGGGTGGGATTCGCCATTTTCTCTCGGGTGAGTTTCTGAGACCTGAGCAGCCAGCCGGGAGCCACAAGCCCCA
>NW_022196906.1:14358047-14360282 GCF_008632895.1 Mastomys coucha
ACTATGAAAGCTAGAAGATCCTGGACAGATGTCATACAGACCCTAAGAGAACATAAATGCCAGCCCTGACTACTATAGCGAGCAAAACTCTCAATCATCATAGATGGAGAAACCAAAGTATTTCATGACAAAACCAAATTCACGCAATATATTTCCACAAATCCAGCCCTTCAAAGGGTAATAAATGGAAAACTCCAACACAAAGGGGGGAACTACATCTCTGAAAAAGCAAAAACTTAATCTTCCAACAAAACTAAAAGAAGATACCCACATAAATGGAATTCCAGGTCTAACAACAAAAATGACAGGAAGCAACAATTACTTTTCCTTAATATCTATTAATATCAATGCATTCAATTCCCCAATAAAAAGACATAGACTGTCAGATTGGGTATGTAAACAGGATCCAACATTTTGTTGCATACAGGAAACCCACATCAGTGACAAAGACAGACACTACCTCAGAATAAAAGGTTGGAAAACAATTCTCCAAGCCAATGGTCCCAAGAAAAAAGCTGGAGTAGCCACTCTAATATCAAATAAAATCGAATTTCAACCTAAAATGATCAAAAAAGATAAGGATGGACACTTCTTATTCATCAAAGGTAGGATCTACCAAGATGAGTTCTCAATTCTGAACCTCTATGCTCCAAATCAAAGGGCATCTACATTCATAAAAGAAACTTTACTAAAGCTCAAAACACACATTGCACCCCACACAATGATAGTGGGAGATTTCAACACCCCACTCTCTGCAATGGACAAATCATGGAAACAGAAACTAAACAAAAACACAGTGAAACTAACAAAAGTTATGAAACAGATGGATTTAACAGATATCTATAGAACTTTTTATCCTGAAACAAAAGGATATACCTTCTTCTCAGCACCTCATGGTACCTTCTCCAAAATTGACCATATAACTGGACACAAATCAGGCCTCAGCAGATACAAGAAGACTGAAATAATTCCTTGCATCCTATCAGATCACCATGGACTAAGGCTGCACCTCAATAACAATATAAACAATAGAATGCCCACATACATGTGGAAGCTTAACAACACTCTACTAAATGACAATTTGGTCAAGGAAGAAATAAAGAAAGAAATTAAAGACTTTCTAGAGTTTAATAAAAATGAAGCCACAACATACTGAAACTTATGGGACACAATGAAAGCAGTTCTAAGAGGAAAACTCATAGCTTTAAGTGCCTCCAAAAAGAAACTGGAGTGCACACACACCAGCAATTTGACAGCACACCTGAAAGCTCTAGAACAAAATGAAGCAAATTCACCCAAGAGGAGTCAGAGGCAGGAAATGATCAAACTCAGGGCTGAAATCATCCAAATAGAAACAAAAAGAACTATACAAAGAATCAACCAAACCAAGAGCTGGTTCTTTGAGAAAATCAACAAAATAGATAAACCCTTAGCCAGACCAACTAGAGGACACAGAGGCAATACCCTAATTAACAAGATCAGAAATGAAAAGGGAGACACAACAACAGACACTGAGGAAATCCAAAAAATCATGAGATCATACTACAAAAGCCTACACTCAACAAAACTGGAAAACTTGGATGAAACAATTTTCTAGATGGAAAATTTTCTAGACAGATACCAGGTACCAAAGTTAAATCAAGATCAGATTAATGATCCAAACAGTCCTATATCTGCTCATGAAATAGAAACAGTCATTAATAGTCTCCCAACCAAAAAAAAAGCCCAGGACCAGATGGGTTTAGTGCAGAGTTTTATCAAACCTTCAAAGAAGACCTAATACCAGCACTCCTCAAACTATTCAACAAAATAGAAACTGAAGGCACTCTACCCAACTCGTTCTATGAAGCCACAATTATTCTTATACCTAAACCACACAAAGACATAACAAAGAAAGAAAACTTCAGACCAATTTCATTTATGAAAATCGATGCAAAAATACTCAATAAAATTCTTGCAAACAGAATCAAAGAACACATCAAAATGATCATCCACCATGGTCAAGTAGGCTTCATCCCAAGGATGCAGGGATGGTTCAATATATGGAAATCCATCAACATAATTCACTATATAAACAAACTCAAAGAAAAAACCATATGATCGTTTCATTAAATGCTGAGAAAGCATTTTACAAAATCCAACATCCCTTCATGATAAAAGTCTTGGAAAGATTAGGAATTCAAGGCCCATTCTTTTTTTTTTTTTTAAATAACTGCATCCTTTAATGGCAGTAAT
>NW_022196906.1:14365636-14368679 GCF_008632895.1 Mastomys coucha
TTCTTGTCAGACTGCTGGTGGGGCTTGTCATGATCACTTCGCCGGTAGCTTCCACCACCACCACCATCGCCCATGTCATCATCGTAGAAGTCCTCGTCGTCGTCATTCATCCCGCCCTTGCTCATTCTGCCTCTGCCGCCTCGACCTCGGCCCCGGCCCATCCCCTTTCCTCTGCCTCGGGAACCCCAGCCTCGGCCTCTACTTAATCCTTGACCTCGGCTGTCCTTGGACCTGCGGTACTGGTTCAGCTCCTTGGAATAGTCATCGTAATCATCGTCTCCCATGGGCTCCTCACTTTCTCCATACTCTATCTCCTCTTCGTACAAGTCCTCTTCGTCCTCTGGGTGCTCTCCCATGGAGCCTCTGCCTCGGCCTCTGCTGCCCCTGCCCATGCCTCGGCCTCGAGATCCTCCTCGGCTCCCACGGCCCCTGTAGCCCCTGCCTCGGCCTCGGCTACCTCTGCCCCTGCTGCTGCCCTCCTTGGCACGCCGGGACTGGTTCAGCTCTTTGGTGAAGTCATCATAGTCTTCCTTACCCATGTCCTCCTCTTCATCCCCCTCATACTCCCCATACTGCTCATTCTCGTAGTCCTCGTACATGCTGTAGCCCTTGCTATCCATCTTGGAGTAGGACTTCTTGGGCAGGGGTGTGTTGTGTGATGAGGAGTATTGCTGGTGGGATGGTGCGTATGGGGGACTATAGTCCCGGTACTTGCGGTGACTCTTCTCGCTGGGGCTGAAATCTGAGTCATCTGAGAAGTCTGAGAAGTCATCGCTGGAGGAAGCATGGCGTTTGTGCTTAGATTTCCGCCTTTTCTTCGACCTCCTCTTCTCCTTCTCCCGCTCCTTTTTCCGCTTCCGTTTCAGCCTCCTGTGAGACTTTTCCTCATCGGAGTCACTGTGGTGTTTCTCCCCCTTGTCTTTCCGACTCCTCTCTTGTCCTCCAGGGGTATCCTGGACCTCCTCAGCTCCATCATCTTCCAGTTCACCTTCTTCCAACTCACCATCTTCCCTGCCGAACCTCATCAGTAGGTACCTGGGGGCAGGACAACTGGATCTTCTGTGTGCTAACATGGGGGCCTTGACACAAAACACTTCTGAGAAACTAGTGAGCCACTCATCTGAGACTGCTTGCTACAGCCTCCTGTCAGGATGCAATCCTTAATCTAATTTCTCAAGGCCCATTCTTAAACATAGTAAAAGCAATATACAGAAAACCAGTAGCTAACATCAAACTAAATGGAGAGAAACTTGAAGCAATCCCACTAAAATCAGGGACTAGACAAGGCTGCCTACTCTCTCCCTACTTATTCAATATTGTACTTGAAGTCCTAGCCAAAGAAATTAGACAACAAAAGGAGATCATAGAAATACAAATTGGAAAGGGCCGGGTGGTGGTGGCACATGCATTTAATCCCAGCACTTGGGAGGCAGAGGCAGGTGGATTTCTGAGTTCGAGGCCAGCCTGGTCTACAGAGTGAGTTCCAGGAAAACCAGGGCTACACAGAAAAACCCTGTCTCAAAAAACAAAAACAAAAACAAAGAATTGGAAAGGAAGAAGTCAAATTATCACTATTTGCAGGTGATATGATTGTATACTTAAGTGACCACAAAAATTCCACCAGAGAGCTCCTAAACCTGATAAACAATTTCAGCAACGTAGCTGAATACAAAATTAACTCAAGCAAATCAGAGGCCTTCCTCTACACAAAGGATAAACAGGCAGAGAAAGAAATTAGGGAAACAACACCCTTCATAATAGTTACAAATAATATAAAATACCTTGGTGTAACTCTAACTAAGCAAGTAAAAGATCTGTTTGACAAAAATTTTTAAATCTCTGAAGAAGGAAATTGAAGAAGATCTCAGAAGATGGAAAGATCTCCCATGTTCGTGGATTGACAGGATTAATATAATAAAAATGGCCATCTTACCGAAGGCAATCTACAGATTCAATGCAATTCCCACCAAAATTCCAACTCAATTCTTCACAGATTTAGAAAGGGCAATTTGCAAATTCATCTGGAACAACAAAAAACCCAGTATAGCCAAAACTATACTCAACAATAAAGGAACCTCTGTTGGAATCACAATCCCAGACCTTAAACTGTACTACAGAGCAATTGTGACTAAGAACTCCATGGTATTGGTACAGTGACAGGCAGGTAGATCAATGGAACAGAATTGAAGACCCAGAAATGACCCCGCACACCTATGGTCACTTGGTCTTTAACAAAGGAGCTAAAACTATCCCGTGGAAATAAGACAGCATTTTCAACAAATGGTGCTGGCTCAACTGGCATTTAGCATGTAGAAGAAAGCAAATCGATCCATTCCCATCTCCTTGTATAAAGCTCAAGTCTAAGTGGATCAAGAACCTCCACATCAAACCAGATACACTGAAACTAATAGAAAAGAAAGTGGAGAAGAATCTTGAGCACATGGGCACGAGGGAAAATTTCCTGAACAGAACACCAATAGCTTATGCTCTAAGATCAAGAATTGACAAATGGGACCTCATAAATCTGTAAGGGAAAAGACACTGTCAATAGGACAAAATGGCAACCAACAAATTGGGAAAAGATCTTTACCAATTCTATATCTGATAGAAGGATAATATCCAATGTATACAAAGAACTCAAGAAGTTAGACTCCAGAGAACCAAATAGCCCTATTAAAAAATGGGGTACAGAGCTAAACAAAGAATTCGCTACTGATGAATACTGAGTGGCTGAGAAGCACTTAAAGAAATGTTCAACATCCTTAGTCATCAGGGAAATGCAAATCAAAACAACTCTGAGATTCCACCTCACACCAGTCAGATTGGCTAGGATAAAAAACTCAGGTGACTACAGATGCTGGAGAAGTTGTGGAGAAAGAGGAACACTACTTCATCACTGGTGGGAATGCAAACTGGTACAACCACTCTAGAAATCAGTTTGGCAGTTCCTCCAGAAATTGGACATAGTTTTACTGGAGGACCCAGCTATACCACTCCTGGGCATATACACAGAAGATGCTCCAACATATAATAAGGACACATG
>NW_022196906.1:14369768-14374176 GCF_008632895.1 Mastomys coucha
AAAAAAAAAACAAAACAAAAAAACAAAAACAAAAAAAAACAAAAAAGAAACAAAGGAACAGGGAAACACGATTCAACCAAAGAAATAAATTAATTTAAAAGAAATCAACTCTTCAATTTTCCTTTTTAAAACCATGATCTATGTTTTATTCAAAATCAAATTTAAACAGGTGAAGGGTGGTTAATAAATAGGAGTTCCACAGAGTTAGAAAAATGATTCATAAACAAAATGAGAATGGTATAACCATATAAGTTCTTAGAATACAATACTTCTGAAGTTGAGGAATACAATCAGTCACTTGAAATTGTCAGCAGGGTGTTCATGATTGACTCTACTAAGCAGAAGGAAGAAACGTGGCCTTAACTTCAGATTATTTGAAAACACTAAATTAGTGAAACAAATGAAAAAAATGAAGAAAAACAGAAAGATATATACTAATAATGGTCTTATGTGGTACCATAAAGCTAACACATTTACATTGGGGAAATTCCAGAAGGGGCATAGAGACAGACAGTTTTTAAAACTAAAATATATAACTTCCCAATTTTGAAAAGGAAACTAGTCATATTATTTTTAAAACTCGATAAAGTACAACAATGGTAAGTCTAAGCTCACAATTAGTGTCAATGGCAAAGAAAATTCTGAAACCAGCAATAAACTTTTCATTTTATGCAAGAAAGCTATTATAAATACATAAGCATAGTTTTCATTAAAAATCATAGGTGACTTTAAAATTCTGTGTTCAGCAAACACCACTTCAGCAAATCAAATCTCTAAATAGAAAACACAGGCATCAGTAATTTTAAATGTTTTGTTTATATATTTTTTTCTGTGTATAAATGTTGCTTCCATGTACATAAGTGTAGCAGATGAATGCAGTGCCCACAGAGGCCAGAAGACAGCCCAGTGTCCAATAGACCTGAAGTTACAAGCGGTAAGTCACAATATGGGTTATAAATCAGATCCTTTGCAAAAGCTTCACAGGCATCAGTAATTTTTATAAAGATCTGAGCAACTTCATAAATACAGGCTTGACTACCCATAACCTACATCCTCATAGACAGCCTGAATAAAATCAAATTCATAATAATGAATTTGTTAATTCATAATGAATTCATAATGTATTTATTTTGTTCTTGGAGAATTTTATAACTGCATGCAGTGTATTTTGGTCACATTCACCCTGAATGCCCATTAAACTCCTCCCAGACCATCCCCCCCAGTCCCTCTATATTTCTTGTATTCTTTTTTAACTGACACCAATAGCACTGTCCATATGTGTCTGAAAATGAAGTCATCCACTATAACATAGTCAATCTTCCAGGGACCACACACCAAAGAGAGTAAAGCAAACACTTGTAGAACATCTCTGAAGAGACACATAAAGAAAGGTAAATAAGTATCATTTTGTTTCTATGAGAGAAATTTATATATCACATGTGTTTCACACAGAATTCTGTTCCCTTTTATTAAGTGCATATTCCCTAGTATTCAGTGTAGACCTATACACACTAAGTGTGGCAAGAGGCTAGTTATAGAATTTTCTTATAACATGGAAGGAGAAGGGAGAGGAAAGGAAGTCCAGGATGATGAGCAGGTCTCCATGTATTGTGACCAGGTACATGAACAGGAACTATCCAAATAGTATGGGATGAAGCTGTGGATCATCTGAGAGTCCCATGAGGTGGAATTCACTTCTTCCCTTCTGAATATATAAGAAAGAAAGTTGCTCAGTGCTTTTAATTGTGTAGTTATTAATGCAGTATTAAACAGATGAAGATTCTATAGGTATTATAAGAATTGAGAATTTTGTGGGCCGGGAGGTGGTGGCGCATGCCTTTAATCCCAGCACTTGGGAGGCAGAGGCAGGCAGATTTCTGAGTTTGAGGCCAGTCTCGCCTACAGAGTGAGTTCCAGGAAAGTCGGGGCTATACAGAGAAACCCTGTCTCAAAAAACAAAAAACAAAAAAAATAAAAAGAAGAAGACTTTTGTAAGGGAAATATACAAAGGATACAGAATAAATGCCACAGGTCTGAAATTAGACTGTTTTTCTGAGAAGCCGCCACATGGCCCTCTTTATGTCCCGGTTTCTTAAGCTGTAGATAAAGGGATTGAGCATAGGGGTGACCACAGTGTAGACTATTGATGCTACCGCACCCTTCCTGGGAGACAAGGAGACAGCTGAACTTAAGTATACCCCAAGACCAGTCCCATAAAATAAGCAAACAACTGACAGGTGAGAGCCACAGGTAGAGAAAGCTTTATATTTCCCACCAGGTGATGGCATTCTAAGAATGGAGGAAACAATTTTATAGTAAGAGAAAAAAATCCCAGAGATGGGGAGAAAACCAGAGATGGCACCAACAAAATACATGACTATGTTATTGGTAAAGGTATCAGAACAAGCAAGGTTGAGAAGTTGAGACGGATCACAGAAGAAATGGGAAATATCCACACTCTTGAAGTAGGTAAGTTGTAATACTACTGAATTATGTAGCTGAGAGACAAAAAGACTAATTAGAACAGATAGAAAAACCAACAAGCCACAAAGACGAGGGTTCATAATGACCTGGTAGTGCAAAGGATGACATATGGCTACAAACCTATCATAAGCCATTGCAGTTAGAAGCAGACTATCCAAACACCCGAAAAGCATGAAAAAGGACATCTGAGCCAGACATCCTGAATAAGAGATGGCTCTGTTGTGAGTCTGAATGTCCACTATCATCTTTGGTAGTGTGGTGGAAGTGAAACTGACATCAGCCAAGGATAAGTTAGAGAGGAAAAAGTACATTGGACTATGGAGTTGGGAATCAGAGCTGACTGTCAGGATGATGAGCAGGTTCCCAAGCAATGTGACCAGGTACATGAACAGGAACAGTCCAAAGACTATGGGCTGAAGCTGCAGGTCATCTGAGAGTCCCATGAGGTGGAATTCTGAGACACGTGTTATATTTTGCTCTTCTATATTGCTTGGACACCTTTCAAAAACAAATGAGAGGATTGAAAAATAAATAACTAAACCAGTACCCAACAGTGCCTTTGAATTTTCAGCGAATGTGGTTTACTGATAAAATCTACACATTAATTCTAAGAGTCATGCACAGATATCCGTATTTCTGTTTTTATATATTCAATCCTAGAATAATTTAACCACTGATCATTTTTTGTTATTTGCCTCATGCATATATATAGTATATTTTATTCTATTATTTATATTCTATTATATATTATATATAATATGTATTATAGAAACCCAAATGAAGTATATTTGAATAGCAAAGTTGTTAGCTACAAAACTGTGGACACAGGATGCCACAGACTGAGTTCATTGCGCGGACCTCTTGTTCCGCAGGATGAGAGTTCTGGTCAGGTGGGCAAAAAATTTGGGGAGTGACAGACAGAGTCAACACAAGGAAGTGCTGAGTCTGAATGCATTTCTTTAAAATGGCATGAGGATTTTACAGTCATTACAGAAGAGAAATGAAAAATCTGGCAGCTCAACAGTTGAGGTACATCTGAAGTCTCCTGAAGAACACTGGATCTAAAGCAGCAGCCATCTCCTCTGGACTGATGCAGCACCCCCAGGCTCTGAGCATGCTCAGGCCCATGCAGCCCAACTGGTGTCCCAGAAGGCTGTGGGTGCACCAGCCAGGAGGGTAGAGGCTCGAATCTCTAATATCAAATTTCCATTGCTGACAGCTGCACTGTCTCTCACACACACACTTGGCTCAAAGTCTCACCCATCCTTAGTAAAATGCCCACTATGCTAATTTCTGGGCTAGTAGAAACATATATCTTTCTTGCTAATTCCTAGGAGTGGTTCAGCTGCAGTACATGACTGAGAATGAAGATTCTACTTGACCTTGCCCTGGGATAAGCCTGCCATTCTGTAAACTTCAATGCCCTACCCACAATGCCAAAGGCAACTAGTCTGGATCACTAACATTCTTTAAGAAATTCCAAGCCAGGGTTTAGCTAAGATGTTGAAACATTGGTAAAGGTCAGAGAACAGTGTCCAATTTTGTCTAGCTATTAATAAATCATATCTTGGTGGGCACCTAGCATGCGAGTTCACAAGGACATATCTGGGCTACCTCTGAGTTAGGGGTGCCACGATTGACTGAATACCCAGGAGGCACAAACTCCCTTTGAAGTCATAATGCCTCTTGTCCTTCATCAGGCTTTTACCCCTGATACTGCAGGCATAACTGGAGTAGACGAGTGGGCGTGACAACAGGAAAATATTCTTTTAAGATAAAATTTACTCTCAGCTTCCAACTAACAGAGGTGGGAGAAGCCACCTGGGGAGGCAAAGGCTCAAAGAGTCGCAAGGGATCCGCCTGGCAGCAGGGACCAGATCCTCTCAGCTTCCAACTAACAGAGGTGGATCAGGGACCTTAGCCG
>NW_022196906.1:14374774-14375142 GCF_008632895.1 Mastomys coucha
GAATACAAGTAAACAAGTAGAAGCATTTAAAGAACAAACTCAAAAATCCCTTAAGGAAATGCAGGAAAGCACAAACAAACAGGTAAAGGAATTGAGTAAAACCATCCAGGACCTAAAAAGGGAAGTCGAAACAATAAAGAAAGCACAAAAAGAGACAACTATGGAATTAGAAACCTTAGGAAAGAAATCAGGAAACATAGATGAAAGTATCACTAACAGAATACAAGAGATAGAAGGGAGAATATCAGGAGCTGAAGATAACATAGACAACATTGACAGAACAGTCAAAGAAAATGCAACAAGCAAAAAGACCCTAACCCAAAACATCCAAGAAATCCAGGACACAATGAGAAGACCAAATCTAAGGA
>NW_022196906.1:14379419-14385184 GCF_008632895.1 Mastomys coucha
AGAAAATATCTAAAATAAAAAAAAATTTAAAAAAAATTGATTGTAATAAGTGAGAAATTAAGTAATTCACTGGAATTTGCTAACATTAATTTAGGCTATTTAACTTGACATGCTGCCCTTTATGCTTGTGTGCATATTGTGTGAATGTCTGTCATACCACTTTTTTTCACTGTAATTATTTTTTTTTTTTTTGCTTTATTCTTCTCTCATAAAATACATTCTTACTGCAAAAAAAAAAAAATAGTAATTAAGAAGCAGTCCTAGCCGGGTGGTGGTGGCACACGTCTTTAATCCCAGCACTTGGAGGCAGAGGCAGGCGGATTTCTGAGTTTGAGGCCAGCCTGGTCTACAGAGTGAGTTCCAGGACAGCCAGGACTACACAGAGAAACCCTGTCTCGATAAAAAAAAAAGAAGCAGTCCTATTTTGTGCACATGTGTGCAAGAATTTCTCATGTAGATCTTGAGAAAACGGGATCTAGTGGAAAAGGAAGAGAATAAGGGAAGATAAGATAGGGTATGATAACTAAAATACATTGAACAAATGGATAACAGTCAAAGAGCTTGAAAATGTTAAAGAACTAATTTTAAGGCAAAAATAAAACTATGGTTAGATGTTATCAAAATAATGTCAAATTCATCAAAATATGGATATATAGATATAGACATAGACACAGACACAGACATAGATACCCATACTAGGAACCTTGACACATCATTCATTTTGAGCCAAAGAGTGAAATATAATAGGAATGAACATGGATGTCGCACAGAAAGCTAGATGTCAGAGTTTTTTCTATATAGCAAATCTACAATCTAGCAACAATCAAATTTGTACCAATCCAAATGTTATGAAATAAGTTTATTCTCTCAATTCATTATAGTAATGAGTCTGATATCAATATAAATATGAAAGTAAAGTGATAACTATCATCACAGAGATGATGAGTATTTTTTTAAATTTTTCTGTAGATGTTTCTACATGCATTATCTACTTCAGCATCAGATGTATAAGTAAACAGCAATTAATTTTTAAAACAAATTTCCTCCAATATATAATACTAAACAGTATAATTGCTGAAACTATATCCTGTAGGTTCTAAATTAAAGTCAAATGTGAATAATCAGAAAACATTTTACATGCCAGTTATCTGCACATATTCCCATCATTTTTTGTGTCTTGACTCTGCTCCTTTATTGGCAAAAAAATAATGGAAAGTGTTGGCCATCCTGTTACTAAAGACACCAAGTAATTTGGTCTCAGAACATAGGAATCAAGTTGGTACTGGCCAAGAGGATCCCTCCCTAATGGCTAACTTTCATAGTCCAGATGGTGTTCTGCAGGCTGCTGTGGGGACATGTCATCAACCTCAAGATCCAGCTATATTGCTCTTAAGTATGTATCCAATGGATGCTTTATCCTACCACAGAGACAGTTGTATAACCATTTCATTGCTGTTCTATATAGTAGCCAGAAATTGCAAACAACCTAAATAAAATATGGTACATTTACACAAGAAAGTGTTATTTGGCCATTAAAAGAAATGAAATTCAGAGGTAAATGAATGGAACTAGAAAAAAATTACCCAGTCTTTCAGGCTCAGAAAGACAAATATGGCATATATTCACTTACATGTACACATTACCTTTTAAGTCAATGATAACCAAGCTACATTCCATAGAACCACAGAGGTTAGATACAGAATAGGGTAATTTGGGGAGATGAGTATAGATCTCCCCATGAACAGTAAAAATAAATAGTTACAGAATAGGGGGTCTGGAATGGGAGGCAAATTGATGAAACTTGAAGATATTTCATTGAATGAGGTAACCCAGACACAGAAAGATAAATATTACATGTTCTCTTTCTTCTGTGTCCTCTAATACAAATCTTCAGATATAAGTGCATAATCTGGAGTAACTGCAGAAACAAAGAAAGTTAAAAAGGAGTATGTAGGGGGCAGAAGACAATAGAGAGAGAGGAGTAGGAGAGTACAAAATATGTACAGAAGGAAAGAGGAAAAGGAGAGGGCTTTAATCAGGGAGTGGGAAGAGATATAAATACAGAAGGAGGGAGGAGACTAAAATAACAGAATGTCTAAAAAGTCATAAGAAATCATATCACTATCTACCTAAAATACTTATAACATGAATAACTCAGTATATAAATGAACATGTATAATTTAAATGAAATTTTCACATCTGGACTGATAATGACCCCTCCAAGAACTGAATCACATCATCAGGCCACAAAACCGAACATCAAATTTGAGACATTCTTTCGAGTTGTTGGTTGGATTGTCCAAGAGATTCCCAAAATATTACAGGCTATCACTATTGCTCTTAATTGTTCCCAGAGACAACAAAGACCCTATTGTTGAAAACATTATAAACTTTAGAGACAGGGCCTAGAGGCCTCTGAGCTGGAACTTGACCTGAAGCCTCCTCCTCCTCCCCAAGAACTAGTTTTCATCATACCAGAAGATGCCGTGTAAGCTTACAAAGGAGAGAGGCAACCAAATGTCCTACCCAGCTTTGACCACAACAACAAGCTCATCCTTCCACTGGGAGTCCTGCCTGCCTAAAATAAGCTGAACAAGGACAAGACCAATAGACATACTAACATGGATAGGGGAAAGTCGCAACCCTACACAAAGAACTACATGCAACTAAGGAATGCTTATCCGATTTGTTATGGTCAGCCCTGAAAAAACATACACACAAGGAATATTATATAGACTGAGCTGAGCAGATTGCACTCATGTATTTATAAGTATACATAAACATACATATATATGTTTGCAACAACTATTGAAAAAAGAGACCATAAATTTGAAGGATAGCAAGAAAGGATATACAGAAAGTTTGGAAATGGGAAGAGGAAAGAGGGAAAATGATGTAATGATATTTCAATCTCAAAAAAATAAAGCAATCATATTTCCATGTCTCAATTGCTATGTAGCTATAAAATTTATTATTATGTTTTAAAGCCCTCACAATCTACAATGCTCATATTGTAGATTCCGTGTAAACCCCTGGCTCATCCTCCTGTCTCACAGGTGAACTAGCTGAATACTAAAGGAAATAAACAATTGTTCTGTGATGGTTTGTTTATCTGTGCTCAGTCATGTTTAACAAGAAAAGATATTTGTAAGCATTCCTGGAGAAGATAATACCCTGGAATAAGTAGGGTCTATAAGGTTTTCATCTTTAAAGTATGTTTTGTTTTGTTTTGTTTTGTTTTGTTTTGTTTTGTTTTGTTTTGAGGCAAGGTATTGCTATATAACCCAGGCTGGCCTTGACAATTCTATTTCTGCCTTCTAAATCAGAACTACTATCATTCACTGCCATCCCCAAGTCAATTTTTTTCTTTTATTGTATATTTATTTACACTTCCAAATCTTAGCATTTTTATTAAAACACTAACTATGTAGTTAAACTGTTCTGCCTCATTGTGAATTTCATTGGCAGAAAATGAAATAGTGAGGCTGGTCTCTAAACATCATAAGTACCTAATAAAGGTAGAAACAGATAAGTATTTATTGTGCTGCATAAGAATTAGAACCATTACTGTAATTCATATGAAGAGTATCAAAGAAATACAACCCTACAACATTACTATTGTAATGCTTTTTGGGTGGAAGGTGAACCTTTGCATTGTAAGTCTTAAATTCTCACTATAACAAGAATATACCATGCAATACCCTCCAGTCATAAGAAATGAGTAGGGAGGAAGGGGAAAGTAGGAGTCAAAATAATGGACAACAAAATACAGTAAGATGCAAGGAATGAGTTCTAATGTTCTATTTACAATTGTGGCAGCCACATCTATAACAAATTATTATGAACTTTATAGTGAACTAGAAGAAAAGAGTTTCAAGTTTCCCAATACAAAAAAAATGGTGAGTATTTAGGGACATTGATAAGCTAATGTTAATCTGTTCTTTACACATTAATATAGATATCAAACTATCACACTGAACACATAAGTATAATTTCATGTTTATTATTCATGAAGAATTATTCATTATAATTATATTTCACATAAGTATAATTTCATATTTATTATTCATGAGGAATTATTCATTATAATTATAAAGGAATTAATTATAAAGGAAATTATTCATTGTCCTTTGAGTTAAAAGCATGCATTTTGGACACATTTATATCTGGTTATTCTAATTTCATGTAATTTGTTTAGCTTGGGTTTGGTTTGGTTTGCCTTGGCTTGTTTTGGTATTATTATTATTATTATTATTATTATTATTATTATTATTATTATTATTATTCTGGGAGTCAAGCACAGAGGACAACACTATGTAAGTCATTTCTATACTTCTAGCTATATGTGGGTTCTTGAACTCAAACTCAGATCATCAGACTTGATGACAAGTTCTGACACATAGAGTCACTTCACTGTCCCTGGTTTGATTTTTTAAATAGGTTCTTTCTACATAACCCAAGATGTCCTCAAGTTGTCAATCCTCCTGTCTCAGCCTCTAAAGTGTTAGAACTATAGGCATGTAACATCAACCTGCCAAACTTCTGCTTTAGTGATGAAGCAGTAGTGCCTAATGTCTCCCTGCCCCCAATCTCTTCTGCTTCCAAGTTCTCCCATGGTCCTCACCAGACTGTGTCATCTCTATGCTGGTGCATGATGAAGGAGTAATGATCCATCATTTCTTCTCAACCTGATAAGTGATGGAGATTCTGTCACCAGAGCCAGAAAGAAAATAGATTCAGGCATGGACTCACAATGGAAATATGACTGTGAGAGAGAGTTAAAACACACACAAGTGGACTAGGACCAAGAAACTAAATAGCTTGAAGGACACTGCCTTTTTATTTACAGTTACATAGGCTTGAGAGTTCAATGCACAGAACTTATAATTAGACAAATTGGTACATGTTAACCCAATCTCAGAGGACTTGTTAATACTAATTGAAAAGAGGCTTGGAAAAAGTCAGTTCCCTTTGTAGGGTCTTGAATTTTCTACTTCTCAAGGAGAAATTTATCTGTGCTCCTCTTTTCTAACTTTAAATTTCATACATAAAATTCAAACTTACCATGGAAACATGTTCATGCCATCAACTGGTCTTATCACATGTCATTCAGAAGTATCTGATGAAAAACAATGTTGCATGAATGCCATAATTATCGTTAAACATATTGGCAGTATGTGGGCTGTGATGTCAGCAAAAGCATTTATATGTGCAAAACAAATCCACATAGAACCCTGTCTACCCAAGATTTCAATGGGTAGAAATCTTAGTCACCTTCATGATAGGAGTAGACCAATGTAATCAGAATAGCTCCAGTTGTTTCCTTAGCCATTCTCAAATTAGTACAATTTTTTTTTGTTTTGGTTTTTCAAAACAGGGTTTCTCTGTATAGCCCTGGCTGTCCTGGAACACACTCTGTAGACTAGACTGGCCTTGAACTCAGAAATCCACCTTGCCTCTGCCTCTGCCTCCCAAGTGCTGGCAATAAAGGTGTGTGCCACCACTGCCCCGCACAATATTAGATATTGTATTAGCCAGTTTTCTATTGATAGAAGCCCAATACAATATACTCAGCTATTTAAAAAAAAAAAAAGTTGCTTGGAATGATACTACCTGCCTGTAATCACAGCAATTAGGAGGAAGAGGAAGAGGAGTAAAAGTTCAAAGGTGATCTTCTCCCAAGTGAATTCCTAAGCAGGGAGCAGACAACAGAGAGGCACAGGCCCCACGAGTCGCAGGGGAGCCGCCGGGTGGCAGGGACAGAA
>NW_022196906.1:14392341-14421362 GCF_008632895.1 Mastomys coucha
TTATCTGTATAATATTCTTTTCATAAGAAAATTTTGAATAAACTTAAAACAATGTTGCAAAGACAAAAAAAAAAGTTCAAAGGCAGTATGGCCTATATAATGAGCCTCTTTCTCAAAGGATAAAATAAATAAGGACAAAGTGAGATTGCCATTTTCTCTCTGGTGACTGTCTTAAGAAGGGACCATCCAGGAGGGCACAGGACACAGAAGCAGCAGAGCAGTTGGGACAGGGTCCTTCCTGCCTCCATCTGCACCCAGGAGGTGGGGTTGATCCACAGCCCTCTGTAGACAGGTCTTGCCAAGAGAGAGTTGGTCTCCCAGGAGTGCTAACACAGGCTTACAGACCCACAGGAGGAACAAGCTCCAGCCAGAGACAGCAAGAACATCTACTACCAGAGATCAACAGATGGTGAAAGGCAAATGCAAGAATCTTACCAACAGAAACCAAGACTACTTGGCATCATCAGAAGCAAGTACTCCCACCACAGCAAGTTCTGGATATCCCAATACACCGGGAAAGCAAGATTCGGATTTAAAATCATATCTCATGATGCTGATAGAGGATATTAAGAAGGACATAAATAACTCTCTTGAAGTAATACAGGAGAACACAGGTAAATAGGTATAAGCTCTTAAAAAGGAAACACAAAAAAAACCTTTAAAAATTACAGAAGAACACAAGTAAATAAGTAGAAACCCTTAAAGAGGAAACACAAAAATCCCTTAGAGAATTGGAGGAAAGCACAACCAAACAGGTGAAGGAATTGAACAAAACCATCCAGGATCTAAAAATGGAAGTAGAAACAATTAAGAAACACAAAGAGAGACAACTCTGGAGATAAAAAAAAAACCCTAGGAAAGAAATCAGGAGCCATAGATGAAAGCATCACCAACAGAATACAAGAGATAAAAGAGAGACTCTCAAGGGCAGAAGATACCATAGAAAACATTGACACAAAAGTAAAAGAAAAGACAAAATGAAAAAAGATCCTAACCCAAAACATCCAGGAAATCCAGGACACAATGTGAAGACTAAATCTAAGGATAATAGGTATAGAAGAAAGTGAAAACTCCCAAATTAAAGGGCCAGTAAATATCTTCAACAAAATTATAGAAGAAAACTTCCCTAATCTAAAGAAAGAGATGCCCATGAACATACAAGAAGCCTACAGAATCCCAAATAGTTTGGACCAGAAAAGAAACTCCTCCTGTCACATAATAATCAGAACACCAAATGCACAAAACAAAGAAAGAATATTAAAAGTACTAAGAGAAAAAAGTTCAAGTAATATATAAAAGCAGGCCTAGCAAGACTTCTCACCAGAGACTATGAAAGCCAGAAGTCGCTGGGCTGATGTCATACAGACACTAAGAGAACAGAAATGCAAGCCCAAGCTACTATACCCAGCAAAACCCTCAATTACCATAGATGGAGAAACCAAGCTATTCCATGACAGAACCAAATTTACACAATATCTTTCCACAAATACAGCTCTTCAAAGGATAATAAATGGAAAATTCCAACACAAGGAGGAAAACTACACCCTAGAAAAAGCAAGAAAGTAATCTTTCAACAAAACCAAAAGAAGATAGCCACATGAACAGAATTCCAACTCTAACAACAAAAATAACAGGAAGCAACCATACATTTCCTTAATATCTATTAATATCAATGGACTCAATTCCCCAATAAAAAGACATAGACTAACAGACTGATTACATAAACAGGACCCAACATTTTGCTGCATACAGGAAACCCACCTCAGTGACAAAGACAGACACTACCTCAGAGTAAAAGACTGGAAAACAATTCTCCAAGCAAATGGTCCCAAGAGACAAGCTGGAGTAGTCATTATAATATTAAATAAAACCAACTTTCAACCTAAAGTGATCAAAAAAAGATAAGGAGGGACACTTCACACTCATCAAAAGTAAAATATACCAAGATGAACTCTCAATTCTGAACATCTATGCTTCAAATGCAAGGGCATCCACTTTCATAAAAGAAACTTTACTAAAGCTTAAAGCACACATTGCACCACACACAATAATAGTGGGAGATTTCAACACTCTGCAATGGATAGATCATGGAAACAGAAACCAAACAGACACACAGGGAAACTAACAGATATTATGAAACAAATAGATTTAACAGATGTCTATAGAACATTTAATCCTAAAACAAAAGAATATATGTTATTCTCAGCACCTCATGGTAATTTCTCCAAAATTGACAATATGATTGTCATAAAACATGCCTTAACAGATACAAGAAGATTGAAATAATTCCTTGCATTCTATCAGATCACCACAGACTAAGGTTGGTCCTCAATAACAACATAAACAATAAAAAGACCACATACATGCAGAAACTGAACAACACTCAACTCAATGATAACTTGGTCAAGAAGGAAATAGAGAAAGAAATGAAAGACTTTTTAGAGTTTAATGTAAATGAAGCCACAACATACCCAAACTTATGGGACACAATGAAAGCAGTCCTAAGAGGAAAACTCATAGCTCTGAGTGCCTCCAAAAAGGAACTGGAGAGAACACACACCAGCAATTTGCCAGCACATCTGAAAGCTCTAGAACAAAAAGAAGCAAATTCACTAAAGAGTAGAGAGCAGGAAATAATCAAACTCAGGGCTGAAATCAACCAGGTGGAAACAAAAAGAACTATACAAAGAATCAACTAAACCAGGAGCTGGTTCTTAGAGAAAATCAACAAAATAGATAAACCCTTAGCCAGAATAACTGCAGAGCACAGAGGTAGTATTCTAATTAAAAATATCAGAAATGAAAAGGGAGACATTACAACAGAAACTAAAAAAAAAAAAAATCCAAAAAAATCATCAGACACTACTAGAAAAGCCTATAAATGACAAAATTGGAAAACTTGAATGAAATGGACACTTTTCTAGACAGATACCAGGTACCAAAGTTATATGAAGATCAGATAAATGATCTAAACAGTCCCATATCCCCTAAAGAAATAGAAACAGTCATTAATACTCTCCCAACAACAACAACAACAACAACAACAAAGCCCAGGACCAGATGGGTTTAGTACAGAGTTTTATCAGACCTTCAAAGAAGACCTATTACTAATGTTCCTCAAACTATTCCACAAAATAGAAACAGAAGGTACTCTACCCAATTCGTTCTATGATGCCACAATTAGTCTGATACCTAAACCACACAAAGAAAAACCCAATAAAGAAAGAGAACTTCAGACCAATGTCCTTTATGAATATCGATGCAAAACTACTCAATAAAATTCTTGCCAACTCAATCCAAGAACACATCAGAATGTTCATTCACCATGAACAAGTTGGCTTCATCCCAGGGATGCATGGTTGGTTCAATATACAAAAATCCACTTACATAATATACTATATAAACCAACTCAAAGAAAAAAACACATGATCATCTCATTAGATACTGAGAAAGCATTTGACAAAATTCAACACCCCTTCATGATAAAAGTCTTGGAAAGATCAGGAATTCAAGGCCCATACCTAAACATCATAACAGAAATATACAGCAAACCAGTAGCCAACATCAAACTAAATGGAGAGAAACTTGAAGGGATCTCACTAAAATCAGGAACTAGACAAGACTGCCTTCTTTCTCCCTCTCTATTCAATATAGTATTCGAAGTTCTCGCTAGAGCAATTAGACAACAAAAGGAGGTCAAAGGGATACAAATTGTACAGGAAGAAGTCAAAATATCAATATTTTCAGATGATATAATAGTATAATTAAGGGACCCAAAAATTCCACTGGAGAAATACTACATCTGATAAACAAGTTCAGCAAAGTGGCTGGATGTAAGATTAACTCAAACAAATCAGTAGCCTTCCTATACTCAAAGGATAAACAGGCTGACAATGAAATTAGGGAAATTGCACCCTTCACAATAGTCACAAGTGATATAAAATATCTTGGTGTGACTCTAACCAAGCAAGTGAAGGATCTGTATGAGAAGATCTTCAAGTCCCTGAAGAAAGAATTCGAATAAGACCTCAGAAGATGGAAAGATATCCCATGGGTTGGCAGGATTAATATAGTAAAAAGAGCCATCTTGCCAAAAAGCAATCTACAGATTCAATGCAATCCGCATCAAAATTCTAACTCAATTCTTCACAGAGTTAGAAAGAGCAATTTTCAAATTCATCTGGAGTAATAAAAAACCTAGGATAGAGAAAACTATTCTCAACAATAAAAGAACTTCTGGTGGAATCACCATCCCTGACCTCAAGCTGTACTACAGAGCAATTATCATAAAAACTGCATGGTATTGCTACAGAGACAGGCAAGTAGATCAATAGAATGGAATTGAAGACCCAGAAATGAGCACACACTTATGGTCACTTGATCTTTGACAAAGGAGCTAAAACAATACAGTGGAAAAAAGACAGCATTTTCAACAAAAGGTTATGGCTCCACTGGTAGTTAGCATGTAGAAGAATGCAAATAGATCCATTCCTATCTCTTTGTACAAAGCTCAAGTCCAAGCGGATCAAGAACCTCCCCATAAAACCAGATGCACTGAAACTAATAGAAAAGAAAGTGGGAAGAGACTCGAGCACATGGGCACAGGGAAAAATTTCCTGAACAGAATACCAATAGCTTATGTTCTAAGAGCAAGAATTGACAAATGGAACCTCATTAAATTACAAAGCTTCTATAAGGCAAAGGACACTGTCAATAAGACAAAATGACAACTAACAGATTGGGAAAATATCTTTACAAATCCTACATCTGATAGAGGGCTAATATCCAATATATACAAAGAACTCAAGAAGTTAGACTCCAGAGAACCAAATAACCCTAGTCAAAATGGGGTACAGAGCTAAACAAAGGATTCTCAACTGAGGAATTCCAAATGGCTGAGAAGCACCTAGAGAAATGTTCTACATCCTTAGGCATCAGGGAAATGCAAATCAAAACAACCCTGAGCTTCTACCTCAAACCAGTCAGAATGGCCAGGATAAAAAACTCAGGTGACTACAGATGCTGGCGAGGATGTGAAGAAAGAACACTACTTCATTGCTGGTGGGATTACAAGCTGGTACCACTCTGGAAATCAGTTTGGTGGTTCCTCAGAAAAATAGACATAGTACTACCTGAGGACCCAGGAATACCACTCCTGGCCATATACCCAGAAGATACTCCAACCATGTAATAAGGACACATGCTCCACTGTGTTCATAGTATCCTTATTTATAATAGCCAGAAGATGGAAACAACCCAGATGTTCCTCAACAGAGGAATGAATACAAAAAATGTTGTACATTTACACAATGGAGTACTACTAAGCTATTTAAAACAGTGAATTTATGAAATTCTTAGGGAAATGGATGGATCTGGAGAATATCATCCTGAGTGGTAACCCAATCACAAAAGAACACACATGGTATGCACTCATTGATAAGTGGATATTAGCCCAGAAGCGCAGAATACCCAAAATACAATCCACAAACCACAAGAAGGTCAAGAAGAAGGAAGACCAAAATGTGGATACTTCATTGCATCTTAGAAGGAGAAACAAAATATCCATGGAAGGAGTTACAGATACAAACTATGGAGCAGAGATTGAAGGAAGAACAATTCCCAGAGACTGGGAATCCTTCTCATATTCAGTCACCAAACCCAGACACTATTTTGGATGCCAGCAAGTGCTGGTTGACAGGAACCTGATATAGCTGTCTCCTGAGAGGTTCTGACAAGTGCCAGACTAACACAGAAGTAGAGGCTCACAGCCATCCATCAGACTGAACATAGGGTCCCCAGTGAAGGAGCTAGAGAAAGGACCCAAGGAGCTGAAGAGTTTACAGCCCCTTAGGAGGAACAACAATATGAACTAACTAGTGCCCTCAAGAGCTCCAAGGGACTAAACCACTAACCAGGAACAGAGTAATCTCAAATGGCTGAGAAGCCCCTAAAAAATGTTCAAAGTCCCTAGTGATCAGAGAAATGCAAACAAAATGACCCTGAGATTCCACCTTACACCAATCAGAATGACTAGGATCAAAACCGCAGGCAACAACACATGTTGGAGAGGATGTGGAGAAAGAGAAACACTCCTCCATTGATGATGGGATTGCAAACTGGTACAATGGCTCTGGAAATCAATCTTGAGGTTCCTCAGAAAATTGGAAATGGATCTACCTGAAGACCCAGCAATACCACTCTTGGGAATATACCCAAAAAAAATGCTCCACCATGCCACAGGGGTACATCTTCCACTATGTTCATAGTGGCCTTGTTTGTGATAGCCTGAAGTTGGAAACAACCCAGATGTCCAACATTAGAAGAATGTGGATACAGAAAATGTGGTTCATTTACACAATGGAATACTACTCAGCTATTAGAAAAAAGGACATCCTATGTTTTGCAGGCTAATGGATGGAACTAAAAAATATCCTGAGTGAGGTAACTCAGACCCAAAAGGACATGCATGGTATGCACTCACTAATAATTGGATATTAGCCAAGGAAAAAAAGTACAGAATACCCAAGATACAGTCCATAGAACTCAAAATGATCAACAAGCTGAAGGGCCCAAGTGTGGACACAGTATACACCAGCTGATATGAGGCCCCCAACACATATATAGCAGAGGACTGCCAGGTCTGGGTTCAGTCAGAGAAAATGCTCCTAACCCTCAAGAGAATGAAGGCCCCAGGGAGTTTGGAGGTCTGGTGGGGTGGATGGTGGGAGGGTGGGGACATCCTCATGGAGACAGGGGATGGAGAGGAGGTATAGGATGTGGAACAATTGGAGGGTAGTCCAGGAAGGAATAAAATCTGGAGTGTAAAAAATAAATAAATAGATAAATAAATAAATAATAATATGGGATTATGTATAAAAGCAGGTAATCAATAAGTGGAATAAAGTAGAAGGCCCAAACATGAGTTTATGAAACTATTGATCTGATACTTGGCAAAGTCAAAAAATATACATTGGAAAAGAGATCACAACTTCAACAAATGGTGCTGGAAAAATTGATGTGCATTCTCATAAGAATTAAATTAGAATCGTGTCTTATCACCGTGCACAAAAGTCAGATAGGTAAGTCAAAGATTTCAACTTGAAACCAGAAATGCTAAAATGGCTGGAAGGAAATGTTGATAGTACCTTATAAGACATAGGTACTGGAAAGGACTTTCTGAATAGAACTCAATTTGCTCAAGAGTTGAGGGCAACAGTTGACGGGTGGAGCTTCATAGAACTCAAAGTTTTCTGTGAAGTGAAGGAAACAATCAATAGTAGCATAGCCATGCCTAATGGGAACAGCAAAGTCATAAAGACAGCGAGCTGCTTAACAACATACAGTACGAGGCAGTAGTCTGTTCAGGCAACCTGAACCTTCCAGTCAAGTAGCAGGTCTGGAACCCCGAGGACCCAGTGGGTGATAATTTCTGCCTGCATGGGAAGGAAGGTGTTCGGCCATGCCTCCTGGGTCCTTGGATCCTGTTTCAGTCATAACCCCCCCAAAAGCCCCCGCTTTTGGGAGAGGTGTGTGATATTGGTCATGTATTATCAGCACCAAGCCTTCTTACATGCAAATAAAGATTCCCCAAACCCTCAGCCCAAACCAATGAGAGATAACTGCTGTCAAAATCTGAATGACCCCCAAAACTGTATATAAATCCTATCCAGGGAAGTAAAGGTGTGCGAAAGATCTACTTCATTGTTTGAGCCTTTTGTTCTAAGAGTTGTAACACTCGGGGAAGAAGTCTACTCTTCAGAAGCCCGGCCTGAAGCTGGGCCACACTCCTCACTGGCTAGTGGCTTCTCGTTGGCCCAGCCTGACCCAACTCAGTGCAGGGCTGCACAGAGCAACTGAGCATCCTGGAAGACATGGGAGAGATGGAGGTGAAGGCAACTGCAGTGGCAGACGGGCTGCGGAAGTGACTTCTCCTTCCTGCCCATGTCAGCTTCCCTTCGCTGGAGCTCTTGCACTAGGCCAGACCAGAGATCTCTGTGGAAAACCTCCAGCACATGGGCCCACATCTGGCTCCTGATGTGGGACTCAGTCACAACTACACCGAACGAATACTGCGAGAAGGTGAGCCTCCCACCTCTACAATCAGTTTGTCTTTCCCTACTGTGTTCTCAGTCAGCGCTATCGAGTGGATTTGAACAAACTAAAGGGGTAACTGAAGTCTCCTGGCCAGAGCTACTCTCTGGTGTTGACTGAAGGTCCCTCTGGCCTCTGTATAAGTCCTGATAGTAGCCCACAACAGGTGTCGGCAAAGACTATCTAACGTCTCCTTAAAACAAATAGAAAACCTGGTAATGCACCAGCCACTTAAAAGCCACAGGGCAGCTGCCAGTTCGTAAATATGAAGGAAAGCTTAGCATTTTGTACCTCTGAGGAATCCCCCAAAGCCAGACAGGCTAAGGGAAGGTTCCCATTGGACAAACATTTCTCCTCTTTTCTATCATGGGTAACTCACCATCCCATAAAAAAAAAAATCGCCCAAGGTCAGGGAAATATGTGCCCTACTAAAACACCATGGAATAAAGATAGAAAAAAAAGAAAGAAAAACAAGCCTCCTTGTTTTGGGAGGAAGTCCTTCAGATAGCACCAGGCATGGCCAAGGATATTTATAGCTTGGACTCATGGATCCCAGTAGCTTCTCTCATCAAAAACAGATACCCAAGAAGGAAAAATACCCTCCCATGATTTTTTTGCCGACCTTAGCTGCAATTTGGCAATGCATAGGTGTGGGCTCTTGCCCCCTTTGCCTCAAGAGTCGAAAACGAAACGAAACTGCCCTCAGATCCAGGACTATGGATGCCTCCTGTGGAGAGAATGCCTACCTCAGATCAAAGACTTTCGCCCTTGCCTTTGAAGTACCTTTTTCTCCGCTCTCGTGTTGATGTTAAATGGTTTGGTATCGGGTTGCCTTTGGTTTCGATATTGCCTCTGGTTACTTAAACTGAGTTATCCAGTAAATACACACACATCTCTCAATGCAGCTACCTGGTGTCCGTGTGTTTCTTTCTCTCTTACCCGCTTGTGCTCACAGGTACCCAAATAATCTCCAGTCCAAGAGCACCCAACAGAAGTGAGGGTCCGCCAGCCAGTTCTACTACACATAGAGCCATCTAAAATAGGTCAGACTGATAGCAAGACAGCTCCTGAGGCCCCTCAGTCAGACGAACCCAAATGCGTTATGCAATCACCACAGAGCCTTCTTTTACTTTTGGTCTTGATCTCTGCATGCTGCATGCTTAGGGTGGCTTTTAATGCTTGTACAACTTAAGCACAACGGGTTAATGGGAAATTTCTTGTGAATCATTTATGCCTTCTCCTAGGATTACTGCTTCTAAACTTTCCCGGGAAAGTCCTGACCGAACTACCCCTCCCCCTTTTAGAACGATATCCTTATCTGGCCTTACTTGAAGGTCTTCTTTGCACAATGGAGGTTGTGACGCCAATGAAAAATGCCAGAGATCTCCATATGAGGCTCAAGATACTCTTAGAACATCTGAGCCTGTACTTACTCAGGAACAAGATAATCTGAAAAAAGTAAACTTTAAAGGGTAAACAAGATTTGGCAGTCTAAAGGAATTGGCAGAAGTCTCTTCATACTATATCCTCAGGTGATTATGAAGCATACAAGATTGGAGGCCTCATATGGTATGCCCCTAATGAAAAGATACTGCAACAAAGTTAGACTGTCTGTAGTTGTCTCTACCCTACAGAAGGCCTTATACAAATGGGCTAAGAATGGTGTGGGAAAAAATGATAAAGGAATAAAGAATTAAAACTTTCCCTTCTGACCAGGGCCAGATCAATACCCCCATACCTGCCCACACCCTATTGCCTGTGTTCCTCCCAGGAGGTCCACAGTAATCAGGGACACAGGAGGCATACCCTGACTCCAAGGAGACAGGCTCTAACCATGGTCACAGAGCTCTACTTTCTTCCAAGAAATTGGAGAGATACTGTACTAGCAACTTAAAAAGCATACCTGAAAACTCTAGAACAGAAAAAAGGCAAACAAATCCAAGAAGAGTCTAACTCAGGGATGGAATCAACCAGTTAGAAACAAAGAGAATGATATGAAGATTCAACAAAACCAAGAGGTGGTTCTTTGACAAAATCAACAAGATAGACAAACCCTTAGTAAAACTAACTAAAGGACACAGAGACAGTACCCAAACTAACAAAATCAGAGGTGGAAATAGAGGCATATGATGAAACAAAACTGATGAAATTCAAAAAAATCATCAAAATCTACTACAAAAGCCTGTACTCTTGATAATCTACATGAAATGGATGATTTTCTAGACAGATATTTTCTAGACTTCATATTAAAAGTCTTGGAGAGGTCAGGAATTCATGGCACATACCTAAGCATAATAAAACATAATAAAAGCAGTATAATAATATAATATATAGCAATTCAATGTCAACATCAAGTTAAATGGAGAGATACTTGAAGCAATCCCACTAAAATCCAGGACAAGACAAGGTTGCCCACTCTCTCCCTATACATTCAATATAGTACTCAAGTTCTAGAGAGCAATTAGAAACAAAAGGAGATCAAGAAAGAAAGAAGTCAAAGTATCATTATTTGTAAATGATATAGTATACATAAAAGACCCCCTCAAATTCTACCAGAGAACTCCTACAGCTGATGAACAACTTCAGCAAATTGGCTGGATATAAAATTAACTCAATCAAATCAGTAGCCTTCCTTTATACAAATGATAAACAGGATAAGAAAGAAATTAGGAAAACAATGCCTTTCACAATATCCACAAATAATATAAAATATCTTGGTATAATTCTTACTAATAAGTGGATATTAGCCAAAAAGTACAGCATACCTAGGATACAACCTACAGACAGCAAGAAGTATAACAAGTAGAAATGCCCAAGTGAGGATGCTTCAATCCCACTTAGAAGGGGAAAGAAAATAAACAAGGGAGGAAGAGGGAGGGAGGGACCCAGGTAGGAAAGGGAAGTAGAGAAGAAAAGGGGAACAGGATGGGGTATAGGGGCAGGAAACAGGAGAGAAGCCCAGAGGACCAATAGAATGAATAGAAATAAGCAGTCTCGGGGAGTGGGAAGACCCTCTAGAAAGTACCAGAGGCCCGAGAGGTGAGACACTCTCAGGACTCATTGGGGGTGACCTTAGCCAAAATGCCCAACATTTAGGGAAAGGAAACTCAAAAAGTCAACCTCCAGTAGATTGACAGGGCCTAAAGTGGAAGAAGAGGGTTACAAACCCACAGTCAATTTTTCTGACCCAAAATAGTTCCTGTCTAAAAGAACTGCAGTGACAAAATGGAGCAGCGAGTAAAGGAATGGCACTCTAATGACTGTCACAACTTGGGATCCATCTTGTGGGAAGACACCAAAGCCTGACACTACTATGCTATTATGTGCTTACATAGGGGAACCTGGCTTGGCTGTCCTCTGAGAGGCCCTATCAGCAACTGACTGGCACAGAAGCAGATACACCCAATCACTGGACTGAAGTCAGGGACACCTATGCTTGATTTAGGGGACAGATTGAAGAAGCTTAATGGGAGAGCATCCCCATCGGAAGATCAACAATCTCAACTAACCCAGACCCTAGGGAGCTCCCAAGGAGACTAATCAGGGTCTGAGGTCCCTGGCACATATGTAGCAGAGGTCTGCCTGGTCTGGCCTCAGTGGGAGAAGATAATCAGGAGACTTGAGGCCCCAGGAAAGGGGGAGCCTTTGGGGAGAAGCGCTCTCTGTGAGGCAATGGGGAGGAGGAATGGGGTGAGGAACTGTGGTAGTGGGGACCTGAAGGGGAGGAGCAATGGCTGGAATAAAAATAAATAAATAAATAAATAAAATCATTTAAAATGTAAAAAACATGTTGAACCAAAGAGTAAGAGGGTTATCAAAGTGTTGAATTTGTATAAAAAAAGGACTTTTCCTTCTTAGTAAAGTTAGTTTGTGAATGCCACTGTAATATACTGTAGCCAAGGAACAAAAGAGTAGCAAGATTAACGTATACATAAATGATATAAAGATACAAAATATAAATGCTGCATTATGCCAGAAATAACTGGAGCAGCTTTGGCCTGAAGGTTTTCTTGGGTCTAATGACACAATTGTCAACTCTCTGACCACTAAAAGTTGATAATACCCTGCTGGGAACATTGCAATTTGCCCAGGCTGGCTTGGAGATTTCACATCTGTCTGGTGCCCTTGAGATCACAAGATTCTTGAAAGTTGAGTTCTGGGGTGGATGAGAGTACAATGATTGTGAGCGATAACTCTGTTTGGACACAGTTCATCATGATGACTAAACTTATGACCAAGTAGAAGTTAAAACACGTGTCCAGGGATAAAATGGTATGATCTATGTTTTAGAACAATGTGAGTTTATCCCTGCCTTCTGAGTTCTGAATAAATAAGAAGCACTCTGGCATTCAGCCAGGCTGCAAGAGTCCCGCCACCACCTTATCTGATTCACTTCTTCCTCACTGACTTCTTACCTCCACTGTGGGACCTGGCCATCACTGGGGCTGGCCCTTAGCAATATAGTAAAGAACCCCTCAAAATAAGACCAGGTATACACCTGACAGAGGATTAATATCCAGAATATACAAAGAACTACAACACCAACAACAACAAAAAAAAGGACAAGGAAACAAATGACTGGACCCGACTAAAAATGGGCTAGTAGTTTAAACAGAGTGTTCACACAGAAGAAATCAAAATGTCTAAGAAATACAGCCAAAAACTGAACATTCTTAGCAATTAGGAAAGGCAAATAAAAAAAACTGTTATGTTCTTTCTCACCCTAGAATGAGAATTCTTTCTCATTCCCAGAATGGCTTAGATCAACAATACAACTAACAACAACTAATGGTGAAGTTCAAGGAAAAGGAGACTCCTTATTCATTGTTGATGACAATGCAAATTGGTGCAGTTACTCTAGAAATCAGTGAGAAGACTAATAAAAATATATCTATATATATATATGTATATACATATGTATATATGTATATGTGCATATATATGCATATGTACATATATGTATATATATGCACACATATTTGTGTGTGTATGTCATCTGTATGACCCAGCTATACTACTCCTTCACATATGAACAAATAAATCAACATGAAGCTAATTTCTGAGAATTTGAAGCCTACTGTATTCTGGGACTCCTTGCTACTCATCCTCATTAGGAAAGTACAAGTCAGAAAGTTTTAACATGTAGCACCAGTAGGTGATCTTGGAAATTTTTCTGTGTTGTGAGGCTTGTCTCTGAACCCCAAGGCACTTCCAATTGTTAGGACAGGGGTTCCACTACTGTGCAGGACTCCAACTCCTCACTGGGGGATTTTAGGCAGGCCGTGACTCTACCGCTGAGCCATGCTCCAAACCCCTCGATCTTGGAAATTTTTAGTGACTCTTTCTCAGAAAAGAAACACATGAGAGAGTAATCATAAATCTATCCACTGATTTTCTCCCAGGGATAAGAAATTGAGATGTTAAAGCCTCTTTCCTGTGTAGTCTCTGCCCTTGAGGAGCAGGGAATGAACATACCATTGATCAATTTGTATGATAAGCTTCAGAGGGATACAACTCCCAGGGCACGCCTATAACTCTTATAGTTACCAAGACTGAACGTACCTCATGTCTTTCCCAGAAGAAATCATCCAGGTCCTTTTCTCCATGTTTGGTTCTTTCACCTTTTTCTTATGGACAGACCTTCTATCTTTCGTAGCCAATGTTCCTTGAACAAGTAAACTTCAGAGGAGTTGGCCCATGGTGAGTATATATTGCCAAACCTATATAGTCCAACAGATGTTGCAGGAAATGGAGAGTGGGGTGGTTGATAGGAATAACATTAACTCTTCAGCATAGATAAGGGAAACCCTTTCATTTCATGTAGAGGTTGCTCTTACATTTCATGTAAAGGTTGCTCAGAGTAATGTCTGAAAAAGTAGGGTCACTAGGTTATTTGTACAAGTTAAATTTTCATAGTGACCATTTACTTTGGATATATATTATAGAGGATAGATTACAGAGGAGATAATATGGAGTTTTTTGCAGGTTACACCATGACACTGTGGTACCCAAAGATTCTTCTGGACAAAACTCTTGAGGGACTTAGATATCACTATGAGTTGTACATGGTAGAGCCTGGTGACATAATTTACAGGGACGTTGTTCTCATTTACTTTTTTATCATATGATCTAAACCAAGAATGCCAGAATTTCCATTCTCTCTCAGCCTAGAAAAAGCATTTGTTGCTTTTCTTTCACACTCACTTGTTTGGGACTATCTCAGGCTTATTCAGGTAGACCAGCCTTCCTTTCTATGGCTGGTTTCCTTTTGTGTGTTGTGCTTACTAGAATTTGTCTTCAAGAAGAGTCTACTTACTTTTGTCAAAGAAATTAGTTTCTAAAACTTCAGTTTATCTGCAGACAGTATATTCCTGTCTGTGGTATACAGTGTGAAGCTGAGAACAGATTTAGAGACCAAGATAATTTTTATTTTAATTTAATAGGAGGTAGATGCATGCAGTACCCTGCTACCAAAAATTAAGCCATTATTCAGTTGAGTTTTCCACATTTGGGGAAATCTAAGGGGTCAGAACATTTGGAGTACAATGGTTATCCAGGTATTTTATCATGGTATCTTCCCTGCTAAGGAAGGATGGTGAGCAAACTTTTATTAATCATTTCTCAAATAAGCAGAATTCACAAAATACCTTCAAGTATTATCCCCTATGGTGTGCACTAAATACTTGTAGAGGATCATTGCATCAGGGTCTTTGTATACATGATTATCCAGGAAATAAAAACATATTCCTGACTGAGTATCTGCTTACCTTACATTTAAGAAGAGGGGTTTTTGCTCAGAGATAGATGGTGTTTGGCTATTTTATATGCAAATGAAAGGATGAAGAAAATGAGAATTGAGCATTTTCAAATATAAAGTTTAGAAGAATGTTTTTATATTCTAAACACAGCCATCACTGTCAATTCTTTGTAAATGTCTTCTAACATTCAGTTTATTTTTTTGTTTGTTTGTTTTGTTTTGTTTTTTCAAGACAGGGTTTCTCTGTGTAGCCCTGGCTGTCCTGGAACTCACTCTGTAGACCAGGCTGTCCTCAAACTCAGAAATCCGCCTGCCTCTACCTCCCAAATAGCATTCAATTTCTGTATTTATTCTTGCAATTACCATTGTTTTAATTGGAAGATATTTAGAAAATAACCATGAGCCATGTGTTGATGACTCAGGAAAACATTATCGTTGATTCTTCTGTAGGGAAGGTAGATGGTAAGATTACATTAAAAATATCAATGTAGGAGAAAATAGGATAGCTTGTTGGAACATGTAGGTATCTGTTCTGGGAAATGAATGAACCAGAATTGTGAAGAGCTAGGGTAGTAAGTGGAGATACTTTCCTCCATACCTTCCTCCTATCTTACTTATCTTGTCTCTCTATAGTAGTTTTCTTTAGAGTTACATTTGTTGAAGACTTTGGACAGATGCCCAGATTGTAGTGGAAGTGCTACAAAAGTAGAAAGTTATTTGTTCATATGTTCATTGATTTGTTAATTCAGCTGTCAAAACGGTGTGAAAATCTTCCTCTATGTCAAATAATCACCTGGTATTGAAACCTGATGGGAATGGAAATCAACCAGACCGCCAAGAAATGTATTACATACACAAAACAGGCAGGCATTAAGAAGATAAAGGTGTCTAGGAGAAGAATGAGTTTTCAAAAGGAATGGATACAGAGAAGGCGTGATCATGCTCACAAATAGAAACTTTTTCTGAATGATCAGAATTTAGTGTAACCACTGAAAAATGTTGAGAAGTGAGATTGGGAACCAGAGTGGATCCATCATAGAGAAAAGACTTACAGCACTTTTAGAAACTGACTGCTTTAATCTAAATACTTCCAGAGGTTATCTGGTCTTCATGTGGTTTAAAATTTGTAGTTAGTAGTTCTAAGTAGAGATAAGGAAGGAAAAAAAAGTCTCCCAAAGGGAAGGTTAATATTATGAGACAGTCTTTTTAATGATGAGAAAAATTCCTAATTTTTATAGTAATAAAACCTTTTTGTACAGTCATCCAGACCTTAGTGACTATGGTATATGTTCCCCAATCTTTCTCTCCTGTAGGTGTCTAGCTTATTTGTCAACAACATGAAACCACAAAATCAAACAAGTATTTTAGAATTTTTACTTCTAGGGTTTTCCCAAGATTCAAAGCATCAACCCATGCTATATGGACTGTTTCTGTTCATGTTTGTGGTCGCTGTGCTTGGGAATCTGCTCATCATTCTGGCTGTCAGCATTGACTCCCACCTGCATACCCCCATGTACTTCTTCCTATCTAATCTGTCCTTTTCTGACATTTGTTTCATCACTACGACAATCCCTGAGATGTTGGTGAACATCCAAACACAGAGCAAGTCCATCTCTTATGCAGAATGCATCACCCAGATGTATTTTTTTCATGGTCTTTGGAGGCATGGACACACTTCTCCTCACTGTAATGGCCTATGACCGATTTGTGGCCATCTGTCACCCCCTTCACTATCCAGTCATTATGAATCCCCGACTAAGTGGCTTGCTGGTTCTTGTATCATGGTTCATTAGCTTCTCATATTCTCTGGTCCAGAGTCTGTTGATGCTGAGGCTGTCCTTCTGTACTAATCAGATAATCAAACACTTTTACTGTGAACTTGCTCAGGCCCTCACTATATCCTGCTCAGATACACAAATCAATCATATTCTCCTTTATATAGTAACATGTGTCCTTGGCTTTGTTCCTTTCTGAGGGATCCTTTATTCGTACTCTAAAATTGTCTCCTCTATTTTGAGAATCCCATCAAGAGATGGAAAATATAAAGCATTTTCTACCTGTGGGTCTCATCTATCAGTGGTTTCTTTATTCTATGGGACTGGCCTTGGTGTGTACCTTAGTTCTGATGCAACTTCCTCTTCTGGGAAGGGCATGGTGGCCTCAGTAATGTATACAGTGGTCACCCCCATGCTGAACCCTTTCATCTACAGCTTGAGGAACAAAGACATTAAGAAGGCCTTACAAACACTTGGGAGAATACTTCTTTTTTTAGGTGGTAAGTTCACTGGTTTTAGACTTCTGAACTGATAGAAATAAAATAGTGAGCTAAAGAAATTCTATCCCTTAATCGTGTAGAAATTTTTTCCAGCTTATTCTTCTATCTTTGATTAAAATTATACTGTGAATATTTTTATCTGCAATTTCTATGATGCCTCCTTTTTTATTTGCAGTTCTATATCTCTCTCCTCTTTTTATATATTTCTTCACTTCAGTACAATGTTTACATTTCAGTAGGTCAATACTATTCAAATACCAACTCATGAATTGTTTAATAAAAGTTATGCAAAAGTTCATTTACAGAAAGTCCATGTGTATGTATACAACATTATTGTGTGTTGGTCTGACACTGTATTCTGATGTTAATTCTGCTTCCTCAACAGGGGCTGCCCCTGTAGTACATCACATACTCAAGTGATCTCATGTGAAGCTTCTCTCAATTTTAACTGGTCAATAAAGGCTAGAGCCTGTTATTGGGTAGTGGAGGGGAAAGATGGGACTGTGCATTCAAGAGTAGGGGCAGGTATAGAGATAGAAGAGGATGAGAGGATGAAAGAAGAAGAGGATGTATCCACAATGGACCAGAACCATGTTGCCAGTAGAAACTGCAAGTATCAAGAGATCTTATAGATGGTGAATAAGTTAGTATACTATTATATCTTCCCAATCTAGGCATATAACATAATAACAAGATTGTATGTTTTATATGGGTTTATTGGTATTAGAAATTCCTGCAACATAATACCCAAGGCTATAAATGATACTCTAATTAGAGACATGCTAAAATATATGTTACTAGTAGACATTTCTTACTGTACAGGCTGGACCTTACCATGAAAGTCCCTGCTCACTACTCAAAAATCACAACTGCGATTTTAGAAGTGAAATTTCCACTTGAGAGAATGTTTAATCTTGCCACTACATACTGATTGAAATGGGTTTCTATGGTGTGAATACTTTTGTCCTTCTGGTGTATATCTTAAATTGTTATAACCAATGTGATTTTAAAATATTAAAAAGAGAGAAATTTGGAAGCAATAGTGGTGGCCTCAAGAATAAAGCTTCTTATAGAAACTAAAGATCCCTTAGAGTTTATTATCTCTACTACAACATGAGACTATAGTAGGAAGGCACTATCTATGAGCCAGAAAATTGCCTCTGAGTAGACACCAAAATCTGTCATTTCTTAATTTTAAATTTCCAATCACCAGACATTTGAAAAACAAATTTTGTCACACAGACACAACTGAAGTCGTCTACTTTGGTTGTGTCTATGTGACACAATTTTATATCAGGTACTTAATCTAAGAGATTTGTTATAACATTCTGAACATATTATCCCCTATGATGAAAAGATATAAAATGATCTTGAAACCTGAAATGCATCAAGGTAATGTACTCTGCTGCAGAAGGCAGTACTTACAAAATCTCTGAAACATAATAGAAATGACTTATACAAGATACCATCCCAGATACACAAGTAGCTACTTAGGAGATGTACCCAAACAACTGTTTTATTCCATCTTCCTACTTGTATACTGTTCTGTAGGTGTTTCTCAGCTCACCTGCAAAAACTACTTTGCTCTTGGATAGCAATCCCACCATAGATTGATAGAAGGCTGCAAGTTTAATTGGAAAAGATAAAAATAGTCACTTCAATGAGATAACCTGTGTTATTAGCCCTTTAATTTGAACTTTTACAGATGCAAGGGTGTTGGCCAATGCTCTGGCCATCTGGCAAAGCAAAAAATTAAGTAGAAAGCTGTCCTATTAAAGTTAAGTTTTTGTGAAGAATGATTTGGAACATCACTATAAAATTTTGAGCCCATCTGTCTTATGGCTACAGTTCATAGCACATCACCCCAGGGAAGTTACGGTAGAAAGCTGGAGGCGAGAAATGATGCTGAGACCATGGAGGAGTGCTACTGATTGACTTTCTCCTCATTGCTTGCTCAGTCTGATTTATTTTTTCTCATTATTTATTTTTATTAACAACGTTTAAATTAAAATAGTTACATCACTTTTTCCCTTCTCTTTCCTTCCTCCAACCTCTCTTATGTCTCTTAGCTCCAAGCCATTCCATACACTGCTACCACCAGTCCCTGTCAAAATCATAGCTTCCTTCTCTTTGATAATTATTGTTTATGCACTACACACATAAATATACCACACACGCACACAAATATAACTGCTCCAAGTTTCAATGCTTATCCCTTTGTTTTGAATAACTAATTAAAAGGACCTATGTATATGAGGTTAATTCTCCCTCTCAATAGTCATTAGCTGCCTTTAGATTTGTCTAGAGGTGGGACCCTCTGAGATTTCCCCTACCTGTGTTAAAATAGGTGTGGTTTTTGTTCAGGTCTTTTTTTAAGTATCATGGGTGTAGTTTTCTGTCATTTTTAGGAGTCACCCTCTCATAGCAGATTTCCTGGTCTCCAGCTTTCACTATCTATTTTTTGTTTTGTTTTTTGTCCCTTCTTCTTGTACCCTTGAACCTTGTGAGCAAGAATTATGTGTAGATGCACCTTTTGGAGCTGGTCTCCCATGGTCCTTTGATTTCTGCATTATAACCAGTTGTAGTTTTTTTGTAATGGCTGCCTGTTTTCTTCTTTAAATACAACTCAGTGACACTGTCCACAATGGCCTGGGCCCTCCCACATCAGTCAACAATCAAGAAATGCACCAGAGGCTTGCCTACAGGCCAGTCTCATGGAGGAATTTTTCTCAATTCAGGTTACCACTTCAAAAATTACTACTGTGACTGCACAGGCAATGTATTCACATGGACACATAGTGAGACTTTGATGTCACTTTGTTGGCCAAAGCCTTGTCACAATGATACAACATGTAAAGATACTGTTGAAAGCTAAATTTGTCACTGCTGGCCTGTAGGGGGCTGTCCTCAGAGGATCAATAGGGACACATTGTAGGACTGCCTTCCTCCTTCAAATACCTTGAAGTCTCAGGCAATGATTGTATCTGTCAGACTGAATTCACAAACAGGAGCCTAGCATAACTGTCTTCTGAGAGGATCCACTGAGCAGATGACTGAAACAGATGCAGAGACCCACAGCCAAACATTTGACAGAGCTCAGGAAGTCTTGTAAAAGAGTTTGGGGAAAGATTGAGGAACCCAGAATAAATGGGGACTCTGCAAGTAAACCAACAGAGTCAACAAGCCTGGACTGAAACACCAACCAAAGAACATAAAAGGGTTGAACTTAGTCCCCCACACATATGTAGCAGATGTACAGCTTGGTCTTCATGTGGGTCCCCAACCACTGGAATGGGGGCTTATACTGACTCTGTTGCCTGGCTATGGATCCTGTTTCTCTAACTGGGCTACATTGAGTGATATCAATGTGCCTAGTCTTGCAGAGACTTGAGGTTCTAGTAGTTTGGTACCCAGAGTTGGGGGTAGGGGAAACTCCCCTTCTCAGAACTGAAGGGGAGGTATGAGGGGGGAGCACAAGTGGATGGGACTGGCAAGAGAGGAGGCACTGCAATCCAGATGTAAAGTAAATAAATCATTTAATGGAAAAAGAAAATATTTAAAAAATTTTAAAAGACTAGTTTTGCCAACTTGTCATAAAACTAGCCAGCGGACCATCAGAAGAATCATTTTCAGTACTGAAAGATGATTAGAACCAGAATGTGGTTATTTAAGTTAATGCACAGGAGGTATCCACTGTGTAGACATGATATGTGACATTAAGGAGCTACAGCAATCTAGAGATGAACCAAATGTACATATATTCCCCTTGTTCCTTGGAGGCACAACATGACAGCATGAACTATGTGTCATGAGAGGCACATATGGCTATTAAGCATATTCCTCAAGAGAAAACTGGAAACATGGATATAATCAGTAAATAGACTTTGCTTACTGGATGATATATATATAAACATTCATACTACTATCAAAGGAATAGAAGAGAAAGTTTGACACCATTTTGGATATTGTGGTGGTTTGAATATGCTTGGCCCAGGGAATGACACACTTAGGAGGGGTGGCCTTGATGGAGTAGGTGTGGCCTTGTTGAAGGAAGTGTGCCTCTGTGCAGATGGGCAATGAAATCCTCCTCTTAACCACATGGGAGCCAGTCTTCACCTAGCAGTCTTCAGATGAAGATGTAGAACTCTCAGCTCCTCCTGTACCATGCCTGTAGGGTTGTAGGCCTGCATCCACTCAGCCACAAGGCATGGCTGCTTGGGAAGGTGGAACTCGGAGAGCGTGGCTCCACTTATCCCACACTGCTGTGCTAGTAGGTGCTAGGCTATAGAGAAGCACTGAGGCACCACTCCAAGGTCAGCCAGTGAGGTTCTCAGACTCTTGGACATCCAGGCACAGGTGTGAGCTGCAAAAGTGCAGAGAACTGAGTCAAGGGCCATCAGGCTGAGAAGACTGTCTAGCCTGGGTCTAGGGGAAAAGGTCTTCTCCCAGCAGAGATGATAGTCCTTGGCATGGTGTGTGGGAACACAGAGAGGCCTTCTACAGCCCCAAATAAAGGCTCTCATTATAAGAGTTGCTTTGGTTATAGAATCTGTTCACAACAGTAAAACCCTAACTAAAACAGAAGTTGGTACTACCAGAAGTGGGGTATTGCTATAATAGGCCTGACCATGCTTTTGTTTGGAAGAATGTGAATTTGAGATGTTTGGATTTGGAAAGCAGTGGAATGCTTTACTTGAGGTTTAATGGGCAAGTAGGAATATGTAAAACTTTGTTGCTGAGGGTGATTTGAACTGTGGAAGCCTGGCTCTAGAGGTTTCAGAGGAGAAAATTTTAATACATGGCTTAGACTATTTTTGTTGTATTTTTGGGAAGAATGTGGCTGCTTTCTGCCCTTGTATGAAGAGTCTGCCTAAAGATAAGTCTAAGATGAAGAGAATCAGATTAATTACTTTGAAAAAGGAAGTGTCAAACCAGCCTGGTATAAATTCTGTTGTGTGGTTACTAAAGTTCACTCTTATGAACAGTATTTTAATGAAAAGAAACAATGGGAGAAAGGAAAAACACAAAATTTATGGTTCATGTATTAGAGAAGCACCAAGAAGTACAATGGAGCTAAACCCTGTGTTCCAGGAGATAAAGAGATTAGGGGAGTGGTGATCCCAGCACAAGACCCCACCCAGCTAAGCTTCCTATTTAAGCTTTTGCAGTTGAAAAGTGATAGTTATAACTAAGCATCATTACTACTTGATTTTTGTTTCCACATGGACTTTTTATCTGGAATTAAGTACAATCCAGAAATGGATAGCACAACTATGGAAATGGAATCCAGATCTTGACGCTGGAATATACAGGCTTTTGATCTGGATCTTGAAGAACAGTGGACTTATAAAGATTAGGCCCAGGCATGATGGTACACATCTTTAATCCCAAGAGACAAAGCCACACAGATCTAACTTCAAGGCCAGCCTGAGACAGAGCAAGTTCCACGTGAAGAAAAGCTTAAATCCAGGCATGGTGGTACATACCTTTAATCCCAGCATTCAGGAAATAGAGCCATGTAGATCTCTGAATTAAAGGTCAGTCTATACAGCAAGTTAAAAGAAAACCACACCTAGTCAGTGAAGAAGTTTGAAAACAGAGAGTTGGTAATAGAATAAGCAGGACCATGTTCCAGCCCCACCAAGCAGCAGAACTTGGCACTTCGGCCATGTGGCTCTGACTTTGGAGTCAAGAATAGAAGGGACTCTAACCTCTTGTGGATATTAGACATAGGGTTAGTGAAGATTTTTCCCAATCTGTAAGTTGCCATTTTGTCCTATTGACAGTGTTGTTTGCTTTATAGAAGATTTTCAGTTTCATGAAGTCCCATTTTTCAATTGTTGATCTTAATGCCTGAGTCCTTGGTATTCTATTCAGGAAATTTTCCACTGTGCCACTATGTACAAGGCTATTCCCCACTTTTTCTTTTATTAGATTCAGTGTATCTGGTTTTATGTGGAAGTTCTTGATCTGTTTGGACTTGAGCTTTGTACAAGGAGATAAAAATGGATCAATTTGCATTCTTCTACATGCAGACCACAAATTATACCCTCACCATTTGTTGAAGATGCTTCCTTTTTTCCACTATGTGGTTTTGGCTTCTTTGTCAAAGATCAAAGTCCATAGATGTTTGGGTTTATTTATGAATCTTCAATTCCATTCCATTGATCCACCTGTCTCTGTCTATATGAATACTATGCAATTTTTATTACTATTTTTCTGTAGTACAGCTTAAAGTCGGGGGTGATGATTTCCCCCAGAAGTTTTCTTATTGTTGAGAATTGTTTTGACTATTTTGGGTTTTGGGTTTTTCCATATGAATTTGAGAATTGCTCTTTTGAAAAAGCCAAATAACCCAGTTTAAAAATGGTGTACAGAAGAGCTGAGCGGTGGTGGCACATGCCTTTAATCCCAGCAGTTGGGAGGCAGAGGCAGGCAGATTTCTGAGTTCGAGTCCAGCTTGGCCTACAGAGTGAGTTCCTGGACAGCCAGGGCTACACAGAGAAACCCTGTCTTGAAAGACCAAAAAAAATGGGGTACAGAGTTAAACAGAAAATTCTCAATAGAGGAATCTTTAATGGCTGAGAAGCACTTAAAGAAATGTTTGACAGCTCTCTACCTCCATCTACACCTAGGCTTGACCAGCCGATATGCTCCTTCCCTGCAAGCAGAGAGCTTGCCTCCAGGGAATGCTCTAACTGAGGGACTCAGGTGAGATCCACCATTTTCTCTCCTGTGACTTTCTAAGGCAGGACCAGTCAGGAGGCACAGGCTTTACAAGTAGCAGGGCAACCGGGACAGGATCCTTTCTACCTCAGACTACACCTAGGAGGGACAACACATCTACAGCCCTCTCTGCACCTTTCCCTCAAGTGGAGAGTCTGTCTCCAAGGTGTGCTTTGACCCCAGGACTCAGGAGGGACCACTTATCCACAGCCATCTGGGCCCAGGTTTTACCAGAGGAGAGCTGATCTCCAAGAAGTGCTGAAACAGGCTTACAGACCTACAGGAGGAATAAGCTCAAACCAGAGACAGCAAGAACATCTAACACCAGAGATAAATAGATGGCGAAAGGCAAACCCAAGAATCTTATCAACAGGAACTAAGACTACTTGGCTTCATCTGAGCCTAGTACTCCCAACACAGCAAGTCCTGGATATTCCAAAACACCAGAAAAGCAAGATTTGGATCTAAAATCATATCTCAAGATGGTTATAGAGGAATTTAAGAAGGGCATGAATAACTCCCTTAAAGAAATAAAGGAGAACACAGGTAAAGAGGTACAAGCCCTTAAAGAGGAAACACAAAAATCTCTCAAAGAATTACAGGAGGTCAAGAGCAAACAAATAGAAGTCCTTAAAGAGGAAACACAAAAATTCCTTAAACAATTACAGGAAAGCACAAACAAACAGGTGAAGGAATTGAACAAAACCATCCAGGACCTAAAAATGAAAGTAGAAACAATTAAGAAATCACAAGGAGAGACAACTCTGGAGATAGAAATCCTAGGAAAGAAGTCAGGAACCATAGATGCAAGTATCACCAACAGAATACAAGAGATTGAAGAATCTCAGGTGCAGAAGATACCATAGAAAACATTGAAACAACAGTCAAAGAAAACATAAAATGCAAAAAGTTCCTAACCCAAAACATCCAGGAAATCCAGGACACAATGAGAAGACCAAACCTAAGGATAATAGGTATAGGAGAGAGTGAAGACCTCCAACTTAAAGGGCCAGTAAAAATCTTCAACAAATTTATAGAAGAAAACTTCTCTAACCTAAAGAAAGGATGCCCATGAACATACAAGAAGCCTATAGAACTCCAAATAGACTGGACCAGAAAAGAAATTCCTCCTGCCACATAATAGTCAAAACACCAAATGCACAAAAAAAAATGAAAGAATATTAAAAGCAGTGAGGGAAAAGGGTCAAGTAACATATACAGGCAGACCTATCAGAAGTACACCAGACTTCTCGCTAGAGACTATGAAAGCCAGAAGATCCTGGGTTGATGTCATACAGACCCTAAGAGAACACAAATGCCAGCCCAGACTACTATACCCAGCAAAACTCTCAATTACCATATATGGAGAAACCAAAGTATTCCATGACAAAACCAAATTTATACAATATATTTCCATAAATCCAGCCTTTCAAAGGGTAATAAATGGAAAACTCCCACACAAGGAGGGGAACTACATCCCTGAAAAAGCAAAAAAGTAATCTTCCAACAAAACTAAAAGAAGATACCCACATGAATGGAATTCCAATTCGAAGAACAAAAATATCAGGAGGCAACAATTACTTTTCCTTAATATCTATTAGTATCAATTGACTAAATTCCTCAATAAAAAGAAATAGATTATCAGATTGGGTATGTAAACAGGACCCAACATTTTGCTGCATACAGGAAACCTACCTCAGTGACAAAGACAAACACTACCTCAGAATAAAAGGATGGAAAACAATTCTCCAAGCCAGTAGTCCTAAGAAAAAAGCTGGAGTAGCCACTCTAATATCAAATAAAATCGACTTTCTCCCTAAAGTGATCAAAAAAGATAAGGAGGGAAACTTCATACTCATCAAAGGTATGATCTACCAAGGTGAATTCTCAATTCTGAACCTCTCTGCTCCAAATGAAAGGGCATCTACATTCATAAAAGAAACTTTACTAAAGCTCAAATCACACATTGCACCACACACAATAATAGTGGAAGATTTCAATACCCCACTCTCTGCAATGGACAGATCATGGAAACAGAAACTAAACAAAATCACGGTGAGACTAACAGTAGTTATGGAACAGATGAATTTAACAGATATCTATAGAACTTTTTATCCTAAAACAAAAGAACATACGTTCTTCTCAGCATCTCACTGTACCTTCCCCAAAACTAACCATATAATTGGTCACAAATCAGGCCTCAACAAATACAAGAAGATTGAAATAATTCCTTGCATCCTTTCAGGTCACCCTGGACTAAGGCTGCTCCTCAATAACAACATAAACAATAGAATGCCCACATACATGTGGAAGCTTAACAACACTCTACTCAATGATAACTTGGTCAAGGAAGAAATAAAGAAAGAAATTAAAGACTTTCTAGAGTTTAATGAAAATGAAGCCTCAACAAACCTAAACTTATGGGACACAATGAAAGCAGTCCTAAGAGGAAAACTAATAGCTTTAAGTGCCTCGAAAAAGAAACTGGAGAGAGCATACACCAGCAATTTGACAGCACATCTGAAAGCTCTAAAACAACAAGAAGCAAATTCACACAAGAGGAGTCGAAGACAGGAAATAATCAAACTCAGGGCTGAAATCAAACAAATAGAAACAAAAAGAACTATACAAAGAATCAACCAAACCAGGAGTTGGTTCTTTGAGAAAATCAACAAAATAGATAAACCCTTAGCCAGACTAACTAGAGGGCACAGAGACAGTATCCTAGTTAACAAGATCAGAAATGAAAATGGAGACATAACAACAGGCACTGAGGAAATCCAAAAAATCATGAGATCTTATAACAAAGGACTATACTCAACAGAACTGGAAAACCTGGATGAAATGGACAATTTTTTAGACAGAAACCAGCTACCAAATTTAAATCAAGATCAGATGAACGATCTAAACAGTTCCATATCACCTATTGAAATAGGTGATTTTCTAGATAGATACCAGGTATCAAAGTTAAATCAAGATCAGATCAATGATCTAAACAGTCCCATATTTGCTGATGAAATATAAACAGTCATTAATAGTCTCCCAACCAAAAAAAGCCCAGGACCAGATGGATTTACAGCAGAGTTTTATCAGACCTTCAAAGAAGACCTAATACAAATACTCCTCAAAATATTCCACAAAATAGAAACAGAAGGTACCCTACACAATTCACTCTATGAAGCCACCATTACTCTTATACCTAAACCACAAAAACACCTAACAAAGAAAGAAAACTTCAGACCAATATCCCTTATGAATATCGATGCAAAAATACTCAATAAAATTCTTGCAAACTGAATCCAAGAACACATCAAAAAAATCATCCACCATAATCAAGTTGGTTTTATCCCAGGGATGCAGGGATGGTTAAATATATGGAAATCCATCAACATAATTCACTATATAAACAAACTCAAAGAAAAAACCACATGGTCATCTCATTAGATGTTGAGAAAGCATTTGACAAAATCCAACATCCCTTCATGATAAAAGTCTTGGAAAGATCAGTAATTCAAGGCCCATTCTTAAACATAGTAAAAGCAATATACAGCAAACCAGTAGCCAACATAAAACTAATGGAGAGAAACTTGAACCAATCCCACTAAAATCAGGGACTAGACAAGGCTGCCTACTCTCTCCTTACCTATTCAATATTGAACTTGAAGTCCTAGCCAGAGCAATTAGACAAGAAAAGGAGATCAAAGCGATACGAATTGGAAAGGAAGAAGTCAAATTATCACTATTTGCAGGTGATATGATAGTATACTTAAGTGACCCCAAAAATTCCACCAGAGAGCTCCTAAACCTGATAAACAACTTCAGCAAAGTAGCTGAATATAAAATTAACTCAAGCAAATCAGTGGCCTTCCTCTACACAAAGGCTAAACAGGTGGAGAAAGAAATTAGGGAAACAATACCCTTCACAATACTTACAAATAATATAGCATACCTTGGTGTGACTAATTAATCAAGTAAAAGATCTGTTTGACAAGAACTTCAAGTCTCTGAAGAAGGAAATTGAAGAAGATCTCAGAAGATGGAAAGATCTCCCATGCTCATGGATTGGCAGGATTAATATAGTAAAAATGACCATCTTACCGAAGGCAATCTACAGATTCAATGCAATCCCCATCAAAATTCCAAGTCAATTCTTCACAGACTTAGAAAGAACAATTTGCAAATTCATCTGGAATAACAAAAAACCCAGGATAGCAAAAATTATTCTCAACAATAAAGGAACCTCTGATGGAATTACCATCCCAGACCTTAAGCTGTACTACAGAGCAATTGTGATTTAAAACTGCATGGTAGTGGTACAGTAACAAGCGAGTAGATCAATGGGATAGAATTGAAGACCCAGAAATGATCCCACACACCTATGGTCACTTGATCTTTGACAAAGGAGCTAAAACCATCCAGTGGAAAAAAGACAGCATTTTCAACAAATGGTGCTGGCTCAACTGGCGGTTGGCATGTAGAAGAATGCAACTTGATCCATTCCTATCTCCTTGTAGAAAGCTCAAGTCCAAGTGGATCAAGGACCTCCACATCAAACCAGATACACTGAAACTAATAGAAAAGAAAGTGGGGAAGAGCATCAAGCACATAGGCACAGGGGAAAGTTTCCTGAACAGAGCACCAATAGCTTATGCTCTAAGATCAAGAATTGACAAATGGAACCTCATATAATTGCAAAGCTTCTGTAAGGTAAAAGACACTGTCAACAGGACAAAACAGCAACCAACACATTGGGAAAAGATCTTTACCAATTCTATATTTGATAGAGGACTAATATCCAATATATACAAAGAACTCAAGAAGTTAGACTCCAGAGATCCAAATAACCCTATTAAAACTGGGGTACAGAGCTAAACAAAGAATTCTCAACTGATGAATATTGAATGACTGAGAAACACCTAAAGAAATGTTCAATATCCTTAGTCATCAGGGAAATGCAAATCAAAACAACCCTGAGATTGCACTTCACACCAGTCAGAATGGCTAAGATCAAAAACTCAGGTGACAGCAGATGCTGGAGAGGTTGTGGAGAAAAAGGAACATTACTTCATTGCTGGTGGTATATCAAGCTGGTACAACCACTCTAGAAATCAGTTTGGTGGTTCCTCAGGAAATAGGACATAGTACTACCAGAGGACCCAGCTATACCACTCC
>NW_022196906.1:14421837-14425316 GCF_008632895.1 Mastomys coucha
GAAAGGACCCAAGGAGCTGAAGGGTTTGCAGCCCCTTAGGACAAACAACAATATGAACTAACTAGTGCTCTCAGAGCTCCCAGGGGCTAAACCACCAACCAAAATGTACACATGGTGGGACTAATGGCTCCAGAAACATATGTATAGTAGAGGATGGCCAAATCGGTCATCAATTGGAGGAGAGGCCCTTGGCCTTGTGAAGGTTCTATGCCAAAGTGTAGGGGAATGCAAGGGCCAGTAAGCAGGAGAGGGTGGGGTGGTGAGCAGGGGGAGGGGGGAAGGGGAGGGAACAGGGGCCTATTCTTCTTGTTGTTTTGGGGGTTTTGGGCTTTTGGGGGAGGAGGGGAACCTGGGAAAGGAGATATTGTATGACATGTAAATTTAAAAATATCTAATAAAAGAAAGAAAGAAAGAAAGAAAGAAAGAAAGAAAGAAAGAAAGAGAGAGAGGAGAGAAGAAAGGAAGAAAGGAAGAAAGGAAGAAATGTTCAGCAAATTGGTGTGTCTGTCCCTCTCACCACTCCTCAGGCTGCAGGTCTCCCAGGAGACCTGCTGCAGTCAGACAACAGGTGAGACCACCACCCAAATAACCACACCAGATGGGACTCCTAAGAGCCCAGTGAATATAGGACCCCTCCCCTCCACACAAACCCTATCTCCTGAGAGGCCAAACCTACTCCATCTTGGAACTGGCCTCCATCTTAAAAGAAAAAAAAAGGGTTGGAGAATAAAGGCTTGAGAACATGGCCTGCAGCTGAACCCAAGTACCAAGAAGGACCCCACAGCCTGTCCTTGGCCAGAGTGACTCCCTAGCTACTTACTAGCAGCAATTAATCAAAAATTAATCTGATTGTTTTAGATGTACTTTCAGACTATCCATGTTTGTACATGGCCTTGCTTCAGAGTACCCACCTGTCGACTTACAATAGATATTCAGTTAGATGTTTGCCAGGCTGGACACCCCCTCACTTACCTCTACTTCCTATAAAACCTTGTCCTGATGAGAATTCAAGACTGCTTCACCAAACTATTCTGTGGGCCAGTGGAGAATAAGCCTAAACTCGAGTTTGTAATAAAGAGACCCTAATGTGATTACATTAGAAATGAATCCTTGGAACCTGGTATGGCTATCCCCTAAGAGGTTCTGCTAGCACCTGACTAATACAGATACTCACAGCCAACCATCATAATGAGGCCGGGGAACCCAATGGAAGAGCTAGGGAAAGGACTGAAGGAGCTAGAGGGGATTCCAACCCCATAAGAAGAAAAACAATATCAACCAACCAGACCCCCCCAGAACTCCCAGGAACTAAACCACCAACCAAGGTGTACATATGGAGGGGTTCGTTGCTCCAGCTACATATGTACAGAGGATGGCCTTATCTGGCATCAGTGGGAGGGGAAGCCCTCAGTCCTGTGGAGGCTTGATGCTCAGCATATGGGGATGCTAGAGCAGTGAGGTGAGAGTGGGGTAGTGGGTGGAGGAGCACCCCTATAGAGGCATAGGGGATGGGAGATGGAATGGGAGATTTGTGGAGGGGAAACAGGGAAGGGGGATATCATTTGAAATGTAAATGAATGAAATAATTAATTAAAAAAAGAACTGGCTCCTTGATGGTCTTTTGGAGTTCATGAATGCTTCATAGCACAACACTCCCTTATGGTCTGCACCTCCTCTGTCATCATTCTATAGTCTGTAGGACTCTCAGGATATCTGCTGCAGCCAGAGCAACAGGTGAGACCATCACCCAAATAATTGTACCAGCTGAGACCCGCAAGGAGCCCAGCAAACACAGTACCCCGCCCCTCTTCACTAACCCTATCTCCCTTCTGGTCTGTGCCTCTTCTAGGGCAGATAAACATGTCTGCCCTTCCCACCACCCACAGCCTGCATGTCTCCCAGGAGATCTGCTTCATCCAGGGACACAGGAGGCAGGCTCCAGAGAAAGACACCCAGGCCAGCTAACACCAGAGATAACCAGATGTCAAAAGGTAAGTGCAAGAACAGAAGCAACAGAAGCCAATATGTTTTGGCACTATCAGAACCCAGTTCTCCCGCCACAGGAAGCCTAGATAACCAATACTTGAAAAGCATAATGCAGACCTAAAATCCCATCTCATGAAGACAATAGAGACCTTTAAGGTGGATATAAATAATTTTACTGAAAGAAGTGCAGGAAAATGCAACCAAACAGGTAGACGCCCTTAAAAAGAAAACAAATAAATCTCTTAAAGAAATACAGTAAAACACAATCAAACAGGTGAAGGAATTGAACAAAGTAGTCCAAGACTTAAAAATGGAAGTAGAAACAATAAAAAAAATCATAAATGGAGGCAACCCTGGAAATGGAAAACCTAGGAAAGAGATCAGGAGCAAAAAATGCAAGAGATCCAAGAGAGAATCTCAGCTGTAGAAGATAGCATAGGAGATATTGACACAATGGTCAAAGAAAATACAAAGCATAAAAACCTCCTAACCCAAAACATCCAGGAAATCCAGGACACAATGAAAAGACCAAACCTAAGAGTAATAGAAATAAGAGGGAACAAAGATTCCCACTCAAAGGAGCAGAAAACATCTTCAACAAAATCATAGAAGAAAACTTCCCCAACCTAAAGAAAGAGAGAGCCATAAATGTACAAGAAGCACACAGAACACCAAATAGATTGAACCAGAAATGAAAATCTCTTATCACATAATAATCAAAACACTAAACACAGAGTACAAAGAATATTAAAAGTGGTAAGAGAGAAAAGCCAAGTAACATATAAAGGCAGACATATCAGAATTACACTAGACTTCTCAACATAGACTCTAAAAGCCAGAAGATTCTGGACAGATGTCATGCAGACCCCAAGAGAACACAAATGCCAGCCCATGAAAAAACTATATTTAAACAATATCTGTCTATCAATCCAGATCTACAGAGGATTCTAGCAGGAAAACTTCAACACCAGGAGGGTATTTACATCAAAGAAAAAACAAGAAATTAAACATCTCACAACAAAACAAATTGGAGAGAACCACACACACATAATACCACCTCCAACAGCAAACAGAACAGGAACTAACAATCACCCATCTTTAATATCTCTCAACATCAATGGACTCATTTCCCAATAAAAAGGCATAAACAAACAGGCTGGATATGCAAGCAAAATCCAGAATTTTGCTGCATACAAAACAAAGACAGACACAACCTCAGAGCATAAGGCTAGAAAAAAGTTTTCCAAGTAAATGGTCCCAAGAAACAAGCTGGACAGCTCGCCGGAGATCCTTCAGACTGGCTGGAGCGCCGCGTAGTCGCCCGCGCCCGCTGAGGGCTCGCAGCTCGGGCGCGCCCGGCGCGAGTGGCGAGCCCCAGCCGTGCGCTGCGACGAGGCCGGGCGGCGGGCGGTTAGCGCTCCGCTTGGCGGGCGGGGAGGACGGGCACGCCGGGCGCTGCACGCCTCGGCGGGCGGGTTCCGCGTCCCAGGACC
>NW_022196906.1:14425705-14426389 GCF_008632895.1 Mastomys coucha
GCTGCCGCAGCACCTGTCCCCCGTGGGCACCGGCGCGCCGCCGCCCGCTCAGGACTCCCCGGAGGCCGAGCTCAATTCCCCCAAAATTATAAAAGCGGGAAAACTCAAGACAAAGAAATCCAACAAGGCTAGTGACTTCAGTGATATGGCAAACTGGCCAACACCAGGTGAATTGGTTAACACGGGGTCTCAGAGTGTTATCAACCAAGGAAATAAAAAGCCACAAATTAGAAAAGAAAAAGAAGAGAAGATTGAAAAAAGAAGCAACAGTGAGAGCAAAGAGAACCGAGAAGCAAAACTAGATGGTCCTATTGAGACCATCAGCGAGGATGAGGCTCAGTCAAGCAGCCAGCGGAAGAGAGCTAATAAGCACAAATGGGTACCACTCCACTTAGATGATGTGAGACCAGACAGCCAGGAAAGACCTGAGTCCCGGAACAGCTCTAGATGTCAACCTGAAGCAAATAAACCAGCACACAGTAATAGAAAAAGTGATACACGAAGTTGGAGACGGGATAGAGAAAAGAGAGATGATCAAGATGAAGTGTCCAGTGTGAGAAGAGAGGGTGGTACCATCCGAGGTTCTACCAGAGGCCGGGGAAGAGGCCGGGGCCGAGGAAACCCTAGATTGAACTTTGATTATTCATATGGTTATCGAGAGCCAGGGGAAAGGACTGAGCAGCC
>NW_022196906.1:14429767-14438699 GCF_008632895.1 Mastomys coucha
AAAAAAAAAAAAAAAAAAAAAAAAAAAAAAAAAAAAAAAAAGAAACAAGCTGGAGTAGCCATTCTAATATTCAATCAAAAGTTATTAAAAGAGATGGGGAAGGACACTTCATACTCATCAAAGGTAAAACCTACCAAGGTGAACTCTCAATGCTGAACATCTATGCCCCAAATTCAAGGGCACCCACATTCATAAAAGAAACTTTACTAGAGCTCAAAACACACATTGAATCTCACACAATAATAGTTGGAGACTTCAACATCCCACTTTCATCAATGGATAGGTCATTGAAACAGAAACTAAGCAGAGACACAGTGAAACTAACAGAAGTTATGGACCAAATGGACTTAACAGGTATCTACATAGCGCATAGGAACATCAGTCTCAGCTAACCTGGACCCCTGGGAGCTCTCATACATTGAGCCACCAACTAGGTAGCATGCACAAGCTATCCAAGGGCCCTAGCTCATATATAGCACAGAACTAATGGTCTGGTCTCAGTGGGAGAATAGGTGCCTAAGGAGACTTGAGGCCCCAGCAAGGGGAGAAGCCTGGTTGGGGCAAGCATCCTCTTGGAAACAGAGAGGAGGAATGGGATGAGGAACTATGGGAAGGGGGACTAAAGGGGGCAACAACTGGATTGTAAATAAATAAAATAATATTTTTTAAAAAAAATGTGTTCAAAAAGCACCAATTTCCAACACTATTAATTGGTAAGCCATTCCTTCAGTCTCTGTTCCTTCTTTGTCCTTGTATTTCTTATAGACAGGACAAATTTTGGGTCAAAAGTTTTGTGGGTGAGTTAGTGTCCTTATCCCTCCACTGGGGTTCCTACCTGGCTACAGGAGGTAGCCACTTCAGGTTTCATATCTCCACTGGCATGAGTTTCAGCTAAAGTCACCCCTGTAGACTCTGGGGGAGCCTCCTCAACTGCAGGTCTCTGGCATGTCCTAGAGATGCCCCCACCCCTGACAGCCACAGATCTCCATTCACTCTCCTGGCCTGTGACCCTCCCTCTCCTGTCTCTCCACACACTGATCCCCAATCCCCCCATTCCTCTCTCTATCCCCTTTCCCATCCAGTTCTCTCCCTCCATCTGACCCCTACAGACCCACAGCCAAACATTGAATGGACCTTGGGGACTCTTATGCAAGAGTTGGGGAAATGATTGAAGGCCCCAAAGGGGATAGGAATTCCACGGGAAGACAAACAGAATCAACTAACCTGGACCCTTGGAGACTAAACCACCAACCAAGAGCATGTACCAGCTGGACCTAGGCCCCCCCATACATATGCAGCAGATGTGCAGCTAGGTCTTCATGTGGGTCCCCCAGCAATTGGAGTAGGGACTATCCCTAAAGCTGTTGTCTATCTGTGGAATCTGTTCCCCTGGCTGGGCTGTGTTGTCTGGCTCAGTGGAAGAGAATGCGACTGCAAAGACCTGTTGTGCCATACCCAGGGGGAACATACCCAGAGGGAGCCTCTCTCAGAGGAAAAAAGGGGGAGGGACTTGTGAGGAGGGAACCAAGATGGCGGGGGGGAGGGGAGGAGGAGGAGGAGGAGAGAGGAGAGAGAGAGAGAGAGAGAGAGAGAGAGAGAGAGAGAGAGAGAGAGAGAGAGAGAGAGAGATGGGAGAAGAAAAAGGAGTCATTTAATGAAGGTCCCCGTTTCACCTGGCCAATGAGACGTGGCAAAACTGCTGGGCAGACGAAACTTAGAGACACTAGGCTACAATTACCCTATGTCCATTGTGGTCCTGGTCTTGAGGGAAGCACAGACACACCACTCAGGGGGTGGGAAAATGCAGCCTAAGAAGTGGGAGCTAGGGTTCCCTAACTCTTGGGCATCCAGTCGCTGCTGGAAACTTCACAGAAGAGTCAGGGGTCTCTGGGCCTGGGATGAGGAGCCTGGAACCAGGGGCTCTCAAACTCCTGGACATCCAGGTGCCACTGGGTCTCAGGGAGTTAGGAACAAAAATGGTCCAGGGGCTGAAGACAAGGCCAGAGCTGGGATGGGAGGGGAAGGATTGGGGGGATAAATAACTCCACCTTAGCTTAGTGGTGTCAAGTCCAGGAGCATAAAGAGGCCCACTGCAGGAGACTTAGGTAGTATGGCTTTGTAGGCGAAGGCTTTCTCCATGCTCCCAACGGTGGTTCTTAATGAAAGAGACAGTCCTTGGTTCCAAACTGTTTATTGATTGTTCATCGTGGAAAATGGGTGCATACCATCTCCTCAGGGTGGACCAGAGATTGAATACTTTTTGCAGGAAGGAATGTCCAGGAAGGAAAGCTTATTGGCTAAACCTTCAGAGCCTCTAAATACCTCATTAGCATGGAGAACTCTGTTCTGATCTACGTGACCATAGGTCGCATTCCTATGTAGGGAGAGTGGTCATGTGGCAGACGCCTGGTCAGAAGCAGGTGAAGCTCCTACCATCCTCTCCGAGGTTTTGGGACTTCCAACCCACTTTACCTTACCAAGTTTCCTGGCACAGTCCACTGTCCCACAATTTTATTGTTCCTTAAAAGAAAAACAGTAGTATTTGATTGCACCCTAGATCCCTGAGCTATCTAGTCTCAGATTCTTGGTCACCCAAGCAGTGTCAGGTATGGGTTCCATCTCCTGGAATGAGCCTTAATTCAAAATAGGTATTGGTTGACTACCCCCACAAGCTCCATGCCACATTGCACTAGTATATTTTTCAGGTAGGCCACTATTGTAGATCAAAGTATTTGTGGCTGTATTGGTGTTTGCATTTCTTGCTTCATAGTGTGCAGAGTACCTCATGTACTAAAGATAATATCATATAGGGCACACTAGGCCAACTTCACCATGTTCAGTGAGTTATGCAGATGTTCTCTTCGGCAATGGGCCTTGCCTGCAGTTTGTGGAGTGCAACCTATAGTCTTGCCAACAGTTGGGTTGTTTGGGGGCTCCTATGGGACCTTATTGGCCAACAATTCAATGAGATATAATCCAATCCTGGTACTGGAAGCTTCATTTGGTGACAAGAGATGACCAGTGGGTACCCTGTCTCCCCAGTTATTTGGCAAGTTCATTTAGATCACCTTCATATTTCTTCATATTTTAGAAAGTTTCTACTGTATCAGGTTTTCTTATTACCCCTCAAATGGCCCTTAATTTTAGCTGTCTCTGATCTTCCCTCCCTCTTCTTCCTATTCCCTTCCCCACCCCATACTTAATTCCCTTTTTCCAGCCCTATCGCACAATCTGTCAATAACTATCTATTCTATTTCCCTTTCCTATGGAGATCTATCTGCACTCCCAGTCTCATGCCTAACCTCTGCGGTTCTACAGATTGGAGCTTGGTTATCACTGTCTTAAAATCTACATAAGCAAATACATACCATATTTTTATTTCTGGGCCAGGGTTACTTCATTCAAGACGAATTTACCTGTGAATTTCATTTTTTAAAAGCTAAGTAGTACTTCATTGTGTAAGTTACTACATTTCCCTTATCTACTCTTATGTTATGGATCATCTAGGTTGTTTGTTTTCTGCCTATTATAGATATAGCAGCAATGAACATGGTTAAGAAAGTATCTCTCAGCCAGGCGGTGGTGGTGCATGCCTTTAATCCCAGCACTTGGGAGGCAGAGGCAGGTGGATTTCTGAGTTTGAGGCCAGTCTGGTCTACAGAGTGAGTTCCAGGACAGCCAGGGCTACACGGAGAAACCCTGTCTCAGAAAAAAAAGAAAAGAAAGGAAGGAAGAAAGAAAGAAAGAGAGAAAGAAAGAAAGAAGGAAGGAAAGAAAGAAAGTGTCTCTCTGTTACAATGAAGCCTCATTCCAGTACATGCCCAATAGTGAGTGGTTCTGCTGGATATTTAGGTAGATTGATACACATCATCCTGAGAAAGTAGCACACTGATTTCCATAGTGGCTGTACAAGTTGCACTTCCATCAGCAATGGATGTGTTCTCCTTATTCCACATCCTTTCTAGCATGAGCTGTTACTTGTTATATTAATCTCAGCCACTGTAAGCGGAAATCTCACACAGTTTTGATTTTCACTTCCCTGTTGACTAAAGATGTTGAACATTTCTTTAAGTGTTTCTCAGCCACTTGAGATTCCTTCGTTGATAACTCTGTTTAGGTGTCTACTCCACCCCCCACTTTTTTAAATTGGGTTGTTTTCCTTTTATCTGGTTTCATGAGTTCTTTATATATTTTGTATATTAGTCTTCTATCAGATGTATAGTTAGTAAAGGTCTTTTCACAACCAATATAGCTGTCCTCTTGCCAACTTGACACACAAATACATCACTATTAAGCCATAACCCTTTCTTTCTTATCTAACCCCAAGATCTATAACTTTAAAAGTCTTGTGGTCTTTATAAATTCAAACACATTAAAATTTCAGTCCCTGTAAAAATAGCTAATCTCACTGTTAGCTAGCATTGGAGCAGGCTAAGAACAGGTCTTGTTGGAGTCACAACACACACACACACTGTTCTCTGGGGGGGGGGCTTTCTGCCTCACTTGAAAGAAAATGTATACTCTACACATAACACATAAGCTTTCTGAAGAGCTCATCCCATGACTTGACTTTAGGGTAAACCAAATTAAACAGATCTTTCTTTAATTTACAAAAAAAAAAAAATAGCTAATCTCTTAAAATCCAAAATATTTTGGGTAATAATTCAAAGTCTCTCAACTGGATTCCTGCAAAATAATTTCTTACTTCAAGAGGGAAAATCAGGGCACAGTCACAATCAAATTAAAATCAAACTCCAAGCATTCAATATCTGGTATCTACTCATGATCTTCTGGGCTCCTCCAAAGGGCTTGTGTCACTTCGCTAGCTCTGCCCTCTGTAGTAGGCTCAAGCTGGCCCCACTTTACTGTAGCTGATGTTCTTGATGGTCATCCCATGGTACTAGCCTCTTCAAAATGCTAGGGTCTTCCACTGCAACCAGGCTGCACTTTCACCAATAGCCTCTCATAGGTTCTCTTTCTGGTGCAAGCCTCAGCTTCACTGCATGACCCCTTCAGTCCTGAACCTTCAGCTACCACTGAGGCTGTACCTTCATCAATGCCCTTTAAAGGCATCTCACAGTGCCAATCCTAGTTGCTCTCCATGCCCCTTCATGGAGAGTCTTACATATTACCAACTCTGACTGCCAGCACAAGGTACAGCCTTGGCTATCTCTGGAACACAGCTTCTTTGTGCTCTCAGAAAACACTTCCCAGAAGATTGCACCTCAGTGATGCTGGGCTCTTCTTAATCACTGCTAATTTTATTTCTCAGCTTGAGCTAACTAACACATTGTCCCAGTAACATAAAGATGTTGCCTTAGTAGTTCTGGTATCTTGTTAATCACAGCTGATTCTTTAGCACCAGTTAACCAGAACCACAAAATCTTAAATCAAAATAGGCAACTATCAAGGAGCAACAATGGCTTTAGAACCCACTGGTTAGTACAACCACAATGGGTATGTCTTGGAGAGGCAGAGCCCCAAAAACTATGTCTTGAGGACTTCAGGCTATTATAAAGCATTGATGTACTTGTTATCCTTGCAGTCTTCATATCCCTCCTAACCTATGAGTTGTATGAAAACTCTAAATGGACTTCCGCCCCTCATTGGGCAGTACCATTGGCACTTACAATAATAGTGATTAATCTGTCTCAAGCATTGCTGCTGGAGCAGATTAATGGTTTATCCACCACCCTCAGAAAAAACCTAGAGATGTAGATTAATGATAACATCCCCATCCCTTAGAGAGAATTTGGAGATACAGATTGTAAGTAAAGTTAAGTTAAGATGTTTTTTGCTAGTGGCTTTGATGTAGAAAAACTTTGGGAACGATTTGAAGTTCATAAAAGCACACTCTTAATAGTTCACCTAGGGGTTTTTAAGGTCAGGGAACAAGAACAATGGCAGCCTGGCCACCACTGGTTGACGTGACTTTTGCTGAAGCTGGATCAAGTGATGATTAATTTCTTGTACCCATTTTTGCTCTTAGCTTCCTGATATGATTTAGTAAAAATGTTAATGAGTAAGTGTGTACCCTAAGGATTTAAAGTGAAAGTGACTGATTGCTTATTATAAAAAAAAGATTTGTGATTCTTTTTTTTTTTTTTTTTTTTTTTTTTTTTTTTTTTTTTTTTTTTTTTTTTTTGGTTTTTTGAGACAGGGTTTCTCTGTGTAGCCTTGGCTGTCCTGGAACTCGCTCTGTAGACCAGGCTGGCCTCGAACTCAGAAATCCGCCTGCCTCTGCCTCCCAAGTGCTGGGATTAAAGGCATGCGCCACCACTGCCCAGGATTTGTGATTCTTTTAAGATTTTTATAAGATTACTTTTTAAAATAAATAACAAAATAATTGATGCTTTCTTTGTAACTTCAAATTGCAGCCTGCCAGTAAAGAAAAACTGGCTGAGAAAATCTGCTTGCCACACTTTGTTAATCTATAACAATTTATTTAGTTACAAATGTATGTAGGTTCTTGGGTATAATTTATTTCCTTCATTTGTAGTATATAAAATGTTTATTCATGTGAAAATACTAGGGAACATGTATTTTTTTTCTTACATATACTCATTGTAATCATTTACTAAAAGAAAAAATCACATTGTGATTTTTGTACTGCTTAAAGATTTTGCTGAGATATATAAGCTGTGGGAGAAAAAATAAAATTATTAGAGCTTGTTCATTGGAGCTTTGCTCCATCCACCCAATGTGTATATGTGTGTGTGAATATATATATATATACATATATATGTGTGTGTGTGTGTGTGTGTGTGTATGTGCATGTATATACATGTATATACATACATATATGCACATATATATACATATATATGTATACATATACATATATGTACATGCACGTATATATATGTAAAATTGGTTGAAGCTTTGCTCCATCTACCAAAAGTATGTATATATCTATATATGTAAAAGAGTTGTGTCTTTGCTCCTTTCATCAAATGTATACATATGTATGTATGTAAAGTTGGTTGGAGCTTTGGTCCAGCCACCAAATGCAAGTGTATGTATGTGTGTATGTATGTATGTACATATGTATTTAAGGTTGTTGGAGCTTATAAAACCTTGTTTCAACCACCAAGCATGTGTGTGCGTGTGGTGGGGGGGTGTTTGCGTGCATGCATGTGCTTGTGCTCCCTCATCCTTTTCACCAGCCCCAAAGAATTAAGTTTTTTGCCAACCCCAGAGAATGAAGCTTTGTTCCCTCAGACAAAAATCTGATGAATGATCAATCACTGACTCTGTACCCTGCCTCAGTTTACCCTGTGATGTCAAAGCTGAGTCTTTGGTCTTCCCTCTGAAATGCCATAAGCCATGCTTCCCATCTTCTTCACTGCTGTCAAGCTCCTACAGAATATCCCATAGAGCTCTTAACATCCAATGGCTCTGCTAGACCAAAGTTCTAAAGTCTATACTCCTCCTAAAAACATGGTCAGGGCTGTCACAGCAATACCCTACTATGCTGTAACAAAACACCATGACCAAAAATCAAGTTGAGGAGGAAGGGTTTATTTGGCATACATTGCCATTATTGAGGGAACTCAAGACAGGAACTTAGTAGGTCTGGAATCTGGAGGCAGGAGCTGATGCAGAGGCCATAGAAGAGTACTGCTTACTTGCTTCCTTCCTTCCTGTGACTTGCTTAGCCCACTTTCTTATAGAAACCAGGACTACAAGTCCAGGGATGACACCACCCACCATGGGCTGGGACTTTTACCATTCATTACTAATTGGGAAAATGCCTTACAGATGGACCTCATGGAGTCATTTCCTCAAGTGAGGCTCCTTCCACTCTGATGACTCTAGTTTAAATCAGATTGACACACAAAACCAGCCAAGACAGGTCCATTTTCTTTGAGTATTTTTCCATCCTTTCCCAAATCCACAGGCGGTGATGTCAACCTTTAATGTTAAAGTATGTTTCTTAGATGCAGCAGAAGGATGGATTCTGAGCTTTCATACATATTATTAATCTGTTTCTTTTTATTAGGGGATCAAGAACAGTGATTTTGAGAGATATCAATGAGTAGTTTGTTTATTCCTGTTATATTTGCTGTGGTGGCAGTGTTGGTGGTGGTGTGTTTGTGTGTGTGTGTGTGTGTGTGTGTGTGTCTTCTTTAAATTTGCTGGCCTGGGATCATTAATTCCTTGTGGGTTTTGTAGTTAACATCCTTACACTTCAGTTTTCCTTCTAGTGCCTTCAGTGGGGCTGCCTTTGTTGATAGATATTACTTAAATTTGGTATTATCATGGAATGTCTCATTTTCTATCTATGGTGAATGAAATTTTTCTGCATATAGTAGCCTGGGATGACATCTGTGGTCTTTGAAGAGTCTGCAGCACTTCAACCAGGCCTTCCTGGTGCTTTTAGAGTCTTCATTGAGATAATAGGTGTGATTCTAATAAATGTGCCTTTATATGTTGTTTCTTCTTTTCCCCTTGCAAATTTTCTATTTGTCTTCTATATTTAGTGTTTTGATTATTGTGTGCCAAAGGGGCTTCCTATTCTGGTCCAGACTATTTGTATTCTGTATGCTTCTTTTACCTTGATAGGCATCTCTTTTAGATTATAGAAATTTTCTTCTATAATTTTATGGAAATATTTTCTGAACCATTGACCTGAGTTTTTTCTTCCCTCTATTCCTATTGTTCTTAGATTTCCTAGATGTTTAAATGTATTGAGTTTTATATATTTAACACTTTGTTTTTTCCCTCCAAAAAACAAAGAAACCAACAAAAACAACAAAAACAAACCCCTGTTGCCTCCCCCCTCCCCATTCCTGCCACCCCACCCTCTCCCACTTATTGGCCCTGGCATTCCCCTACACTGGGAAACAGAACCTTCACAGGAACGAGGTCCTCTCCTCCTATTGATGATCAAATTGCAATCCTCTACTATACACATGCTGCCAGAACAATC
>NW_022196906.1:14439540-14439992 GCF_008632895.1 Mastomys coucha
TTTCCAGAATGGTTGTACCAGTTTGCAATCCCACCAGTAATGAAGTAATGTTCCTCTTTCTCCACAACTTCTCCAGCATCTGCTGTCACCTGAGTTTTTATCGTAGCCACTCTGACTGGTGTGAGGTGGAATCTCAGGGTTGTTTTGATTTGCATTTCCCTGATGACTAAGGATGTTGAACATTTCTTTAGGTGCTTCTCGGCCATTCGGTGTTCATCAGTCGATTTTATTCAATATTAGAATGGCTACTCCAGCTTTTTTCTTGGGGCCATTCGCTTGGAGAATTGTTTTCCAGCCTTTTATTCTGAGGTAGTGTCTGTCTTTGTCACTGAGGTGGGTTTCCTTTATGCAGCAAAATGTTGGGTCCTGTATACGTACCCAATATGATAGTCTATGTCTTTTTATTGGAGAATTGAATCCATTGATATTAATAGATATTAAGGAAAAGTAAT
>NW_022196906.1:14440887-14444726 GCF_008632895.1 Mastomys coucha
TTTCGCCATCTCTTGATTTTTGGTGTTAGATGTTCTTAGTGTCTCTGATTAGAGCTTGTCCTGTCCCTGCCACCCTGCAAGTCCCCTGAGACTCGTGGGGCCTGTGCCTCCAGGCTGGCTGCTCCCGTCTTAGAAACTCACCAGAGAGAAAAAATCGATTTAACACTTTCTTTGGCCAATGTACCTACTTCTTTTACCATATCTTCAATGACTGAAATTTATTTTCATCTCTCGTATTCTACTAGTGATGCTTGCCTCTGAGATTCCTGTTAAAGTTCCTAAATTTTTCACTTCCTGTTTTTCCCCAGTTTGGGGTTTTTTTTAATTGATTCTATTTCCACTTTCAGTTCTTGAACTATTTTATTCATATCTTTAACTATTTGTATTTTCATAAATTTCTTCAAGGAATTTATTCATTTCTTCCTTAAGGGCCTCTATCATATTAATAATATGATATTTTATTGTCTTTTTCTTCTGCTTCAGCTATAGTACAATAGTCAGGGCCTACTATAGTAAAATTTCTGGGATCTAGTGGAAAAACATCCTAGCTGTTATTGTGTTTTTATGCTGGTTTCTAGGCATGAGTTTGGTAAGACCATAATTCTAGGTGCTGATAGCTGATCTTTTCTTTATTGGGCAGCTGTTTTGTACCTTGGTTCCTTCTGCCTTCCCTCATACTTAGGAGAGTGTGATGGCTCTGTATTGCCTAGTAGGAAATTCTTCTGGTATCCTAATAAGTATGGCCTCAGGAGCTCCAGGTAAAATAATTTCTAATATCTAGGTATTGGAAGCTTATTAGAAGTGGGGATTTTCCAGGAAGGCAAACTAAAAATCACAGGACAAAAGTGGAGTGTTCCACCAGAATCTGCTTAGTTGTGAATGAGGAAATGTAGAGGTCTGCGTCAGAACTAGGAATGAGACTAGGGGATTGGATTTGGAGGCTAGAGAGGTGAAGATCTTCAGTAAGCCTACCTGCCTCTTTGGCTAGAGTAGCCTACAGGCTCCCAGAGAGTGGCCTCTTGGAGTTGGAAATAGGAATAAAACAATTCCTGGGGGGAAGGGAAGTTATAAGGGAAAGATCTGTGTAATCTACTGGAGGTGGGGGTTGGGAGGAAGGCAGGCCACTGCAGATAGTCTGCTGCAGAGCTCGGGATGGACTGGGGTATTGGATTTGGAGGAGCAGAGGGAAAGGTGACTACCTGCAGTTAGCCTACCTGCTTCCCTGTCCAGAGTCGCCTGAGGATTCTTTATGTCTTATTTTCACATATATTTATTTTATGTATGTGTATGCTCATTTGTGTCATGAATGTGGGGGCCAGAGTCTGTTTTTTCCTTCTATCATGTGTACTTTGGGACTCAAACTCAAGCTGTCAGGCTTAGTGACAAATGCCCTTAATCAGTGAGCCATCTTGTCAGTCCAAGTCTGTCTTTTGATAGATAAATTTAATAAAATTTAATAAATTTAAAGCAGCTATTTTACAAAATGATCATGCACTGTGGTTTTGATTTATACCTAAAATGCAATGTTTTTTCAACATATGCAATAATCAGGTATCACATAACAGAATAAGAAAATCACCATAGAAAAAGTTACAAATATCTTCTATACCCAAGGCTGATCCTGTGCCACAGCACTCCATACCCAAATACCACAGGTAGAGAGCTGGTGTCTGAGGAGTGCAGACATGCCTGTGAGCACAGGTAACACCACCACTTCTGCTCCAAGGGACCCACCTGGAGACCTCCAGACACAGGAGCCGAAGAGCAGCCTGGGACAGGATACTTCCAATTTCCCTCTGCTATGGGAGCTGATCCTGTGCCACAATGCTCCATACCCAAATACCATCAGAGAGAGCTGGTCTCCCAGGAGTGCTGGCACACCTGTGAGCACAGTAAGACCACCACTTCTGCTCAAATTCCTGGCCCGTGAGGGACCTGCCAAGAACCATCAGGATACAGGAACCAAGGGACAGCCTAGGACAGGATCCTTCCAGTTTCCATCTGCACCCCAGAGCTGACTCTGTGCCAAGGCTGTCCATACCCAAATTCCTCCCGGAAAGAACTGATTTCCCAGTAGTACTCACACAAAGGTTTGCAGAAGGGAAAAGCCACAATCAGAGACAGCAAGACCAGTGAACACCAGAGATAACAAGATGGTGAGAGACAAGGGCAAGAACATAAGCAACAGAAACCAAGGCTATTAGGAATCATTGGACACCAGTTCTCCCACCACAGTGAGCCCTGGATGTTCCAACACACCAAAAAAAGGAAGACTCTGATTTAAAATCACATCTCATGATGTTTAGAGGACTTTAAGAAGGATATAAATAACTCTCTTAAAGAAATACAGAAGAGCACAAGTAAACAACTAGAAGCCCTTAAAGAGGAAACACAAAAAATCCCTTAAAGAATTACAGGAAAACACAACCAAACAGGTGGAAGGAATTGAACAATCCAGGATCTAAAAATGGAAATAGAAACAATAAAGAAATCACAAAAGGAGACAACCCTGAGACAGAAAACCTAGGAAAGATATCAGGAGTCACAGATGCAAGCATCACCAAAAGAATACAAGAGATAGAAGAGAGACTCACAGGTGCAGAAGATACCATAGAAAACATTGACACAACACTCAAATAAAATGCAAAAAGGTCCCAACCCAAAACATCCAGGAAATTCAGAACACAATGAGAAGACCAAACCTAAGGATAATAGGTGTATAAGAGAGCAAAGATTCCCAACTTAAAGGGCCAATAAATATCTTCAACAAAATTATAGAAGAAAACTTCTTTAACCTAAAAAAAGAGATGCCCATAAACATACAAGAGGCCTACAGAACTCCAAATAGATTGGACCAGATAATAGTCCCATAATAATCAAAACACCAAATGAACAAAACAAAGAATATTAAAGCAGTAAGGGGAAAAGGTCAAGTAACACATAAAGGCAGACCTATCAGAATTACACCAGACTTCTCAACAGAGACTATGAAAGCCAGAAGATCCTTGGCAAATGTTATATAGACCCTAAGAGAACAACACAAATGCCAGCCCAGGCTACTATACCCAGCAAAACTCTCAATTAACATAGATGGAGAAACCAAGATATTCCATGACAAAACAAAATTTACACAGTATCTTCCCTCAAATCCAGTCCCACAAAGGATAATAAATGGAAAACTCCAACACAAGGAGGGAAACTACACCCTAGAAAAAGCAAAAAAGTAATCATCTTTCAACAAATCCAAAAGAAGATAGCCACACAACCATGAAAATAACATCAAAATAATAGGAACCAACAACGACTATTCCTTAATATCTAACATCAATGGACTCAATTCCTCCAATAAAAAGACATATACTAACAGACTGGATACATAAACAGGACCCAGCACTTTGCTGCATACAGGAAACACACATCAGTGTCGAAGACAGACTACCTCAGAATAAAGGGCTGGAAAACAATTTTCCAATACAAATGGTCCCAAGAAACAAGCTGGAATAGCCATTCTAATATCAAATAAAATCAACATTCAACCAAAACTTATCAAAAAGGAAAAGGAAGGACACTTCATGCTCATCAAAGGAAAGATCTACCAAGAAGAACTCTCAATTCTGAACATCTATGCTCCAAATTCAAGGGCACCTGCATTCATAAAAGAAACTTTACTAAAGTTCAAAGCACATGTTGTACCTCACACAATAAAAATGGGAGAACTCAACACCCCACTCTCATCAATGGACAGGTCATGGAAACACAAACTAAACAGAGTCACATTGAAACTAACAGAAGTTATGGACCAAATGGATTTAACAGATATATATAGAATAATTCATCCA
>NW_022196906.1:14444736-14451327 GCF_008632895.1 Mastomys coucha
AATATGCCTTCTTCTCAGCACCTCATGGTACCTTCTCTAAAATTAACCATATAATCAGTCACAAGACATGCCTCAACAGATATAAGATGACTGAAATAATCCCATGCATCCTATCAGATCACCACAGACTGAGGCTGGTCTTCAATAGCAACCAAAACAACAGAAAGCCCACATATGCATGGAAGCTGAACAACACCCTAGTCAATGATAACTTGGTCAAGGAAGAAATAAAGAAATTAAAGACTTTTTAAAATGTAATGAAAATAAAGACACAACATACCCAAACTTACGGGACACAATGAAAGCAGTGCTAAGAGGAAAACTCAGCTCTGGATGCCTCCAAAATGAAATTGGAGTAAGCATATACTAGCGGTTTAACAGCTCACCTGCAAGCTCTAGAACAAAAAGAAGCAAATACACCCAAGAGAAATAGATGGCAGGAAATAATCAAACTCAGGGCTGAAGTCAACCAAGTGGAAACAAAAAGAACTACGCAAAGAATCAACAAAACCAGGAGCTGGTTCTTTGAGAAAATCAACAAGATAGATAAACCCTTAGCCAGACTAACCAGAGGGCACAGAGACAGTATCCAAATTAACAAAATCAGAAATGAAAAGGGAAACAAAACAACAGAAACTGAGGAAATTCAAATAATCCTCAGATCCTACTACAAAAGCCTATACTCAACAAAACTGGAAAATCTGGATGAAATGGACAATTTTCTAGACAAATACCAGATACCTAAGTTAAATTAAGATCAGATAAACCATCTAAACAGTCCCATAATCCCTAAAGAAATGGAAGCAGTCATTAAAAGTCTCCCAACCAAAAAAAAGCCCAGGACCAGATGGGTTTAGTGCAGAATTCTACCAGAGCTTCAAAGAAGACCTAATATCAATACTCTTCAAACTATTCCACAAAATAGAAACAGAAGGAACACTACCAAATTCATTCTATGAGTTCACAGTTACACTGCATATTCTCCCTTGGAGCTGGAATGATTTCTGTCTAATCAGGAACCTGTCACAATTTCCTTTCATAGAGGGCTTCATAAGAGATTTTTTCTACTTGTCATATTTAATGTTCCAAATAGATTTTAAAAACTAGTTGAGTTCGTATTACTTTTGGCTTCAGAAGACATCGTATATATTTAAGAGGCATCTAACTATTATAAATTATTTTGATGACTTAAAAAATGTCAATACTGAGTTGTGTATGTTAAAATAAATTTTATTAGTTTAATAAAAAACAAAAGGTGATGAGTTGTAGAAAAAAAAAGTTACAAATATAAAAGGCACTTAAAAGGTCAACATCCTTTCATGATACTCTCAATAAGTTGGATACAGAAATGATTGCACCTTAATTTGCTAGTGACTGTTTATGTATGAAAAGCCATTGGCTGTCATCATATTCAATGAAAGTCCAGAGCTTTTCCTTTAAGAGCAAGTACAACAATATCCCTGCTTGGAACTTATATTCATCATAATACTGAAACTTTGAGCCAATTAAATAAGAAAAAGAAATAAATGACATGTAAATAAGAAAGACAAAACTGTTTGCATATATTTCCATTCTGAATGAAAGAAAGATTGGTAGAGCTATCTGGAAAACAGCATAGAAACTCCTCGTAAAATTATAACAAACCAACTAAATACTCCAACAAACTGATTATGGCCATACACTTAAGGAATGCTTAAAGAGATATTTGTAATCTATGTTCAATGTAGCAGTACCAACAATAAAGTATGTAAACAACCTAAGTGTTCTTTTGTGTAAAGAAACTTTCATAGGGGATGGAGAGATAAAAAATTGACTCTGTCTACAAGTGGAAAGCTAGGATGAAAGCCAAGCTTCTTAGCTGTAGAGGCCACATTCATACACAGAGATGTATGCAAACACACAATACATGTACACACGCATACAAATATCTTAAGTTCTCCCCCCTTTTGTTTTTTAAAGGAAAGTCTGTCATGCAAGACAGCAGAGATGAAACTAGAAGACATTCTGTCATGTGAAAATAAGCCAGACACACAAAAACTAAAAACAATATATTATCTTATTTAAATATGGAGTGTAGTTGGGCATGGCAGTGTATGCATTTAACCCCAGCACTTGGGAGGCAGAGGATCTCTGTGAGTTCAAAGCCAAGCTAGTTTACACACTGAGTTCCAGAACAGTGAGAGCCTTTAACAAGTTAATGTTTATGAGTTACTGTTAAAGGTTACGAACTCAGTTATAAAATGAGCAACTTGACCTTCAGTCTCAGAATTGACTGGGGTCATGCTGTAGCTTTGTCTAATTGTTTCTTTCTTTTCAATCCTAGCTCCTGTGCTGGAGAACCTGTTGACTGACTGAGCGGGCTTGGTCAGATGGCACCTCAATGCCAGGGCTTCAGTAAGCGGGGTGCAGTGAAGGACACCGTGGGAACTGGAAGCATGAGCAAAGGAAAATAAAGAAGATTTGAGCCAGCAGTGAATCAACCTTGTAGAAGGGCAAGGTGCTGGTAAAATGTGTTTTGTGTATGTGTTTAGAGTTATGCTAAAATATAGAGAAGTGAAGGTAATTGTCATAGGTGCTTTTAGTCTTTGGAACCTGACTAAAGATAGTTTACACTGGAGTCATGAGAGAATGAGTTTGAGAAAAGCAGTCCTCTCTGACCATCTGGGGATGCTTTGGTGAAAGAGGAGGAAAATGAACGTAAGCTGTTCCAGAGCTCTCCTACGGACAGGAGGAGGTCAGGAGACATCCTGCCCCCTCTGGTTCCTACAGGAGGAATACTTGTTTCTGGAGCCCTTAGGTAGAATATCTGGGTCCCTTTGGGATGTCTAATTGTCTTCCCTCTCTGTCTGTTGTCTGTCCTCGGCATGCCAATCTGTTCATGTCCATCAAAACTGACTGTTTTATGTTACGTCTGTGTTTTCATTTTGTGGTTTGTTTGTTGTTCTATGTTTCATGTTCAAAAGAAAAAAAAATGGTTAAACCTTTATCTGCTGGTTGTCCAGCCCTTTAGTTTTAACTAATTTCAAAAAACGAGAAAAAGAAAAAATAAACAAAAATGTCTCAATTGGCCTGTGGAGCCCTGCACCTGTAGTTAGGAGTCTAGCGCAGCTGCAGAAGCGCTGCCAGAAGCTGACTGTCTGCACAGGCACTCTTAAAGGGACCAGCAACTTCTTGGCTTCTATGGTACGGGAGCTGATGGTTGTGTCTCCTAAAAAATTCTGTCACTGTGATTACTGGGTTCAGCAAGTAACAAGGAGCTCCTTTCTTGAAATTACAGCTAGAAAAATTAAGAATTTTCTCTGGTTTAAATAAGTAAATGTATGCAGCCACTTCATTTTTGTTTCTGACTGGTTTTAAAAGTATATGTTCTGCATGTTTTAGTTATAGATTATTGGCTTATAAGTTATTGGGTATGATTAAAAATTTGTAACATTGGTAACAGAAAGTAGGCTTAAAACTGGTAATTCAGGGTTGGAGTAATTCAGACAACAACACGTGACATGAGCCAACCCGAGGAAACAGGTCTCTAAAGATACATCTAAATTGGGTTATATTCTATGTAATTCTTATCCTAGAGACTAAATTTAAATTTAAAGCAATGTCTCTTTAATGAGGTATTAAACGCTGCACCATCATGCACAGGACTTGGCAGCCAAAACCTTGTAATGTGAAAATGATGCTTTTGGTGTCGATTTTTAAGAGAATGGACTGTTTACACTGTTAAAATTGGGTTTTGCTTTCCAAAGTTATAGCTGTACTCTAGTGTTACAAGAGAAACTTAAAAATTATAGTTAAACTGCCAGTGTCCCATTGGCTCCAGTTTGCAGTTCGATCACAGGCTCAGATTTTTAACTTGCCCATATTTGTAATTAAGATGATTGCTAGAGTAATAAAAGTTAAAAATAGCTGTGGCCAGTATGGGCCTGCTGCCCCTTTTTACACAAGCTTTTTGGATGTAGTGGTAGAAACAAATTTAACCCCTCCAAGATTGGAAAGGAGATCTCAGTGGGAATTTATCTGGTATCAAACAAGCTCCTGATTAACTGTCTCAGGAATTCGTGGATAGGCTGCTAAAAGCAGCTAGTAGACTTTTTGGAGAACCTCAAGCAGGAATTCCTTTAGTTATACAATTGTCTTATGAGAATGCTAATCTGTCATGCTGCCATCTGGCGATACAAAGCAAAGACAGACTTATCTGGATACATTCATCTTTGTGCAGAAATTGGACCCTCATACAATCAGGGTCTGGCTAGGGCTACTGTCTTGCAGGGGACTATAGTACAAGCAATGCTTTCACAGTGATAAGGTGATAAGGAATGTTTTAAGTATGAGGGCATAATCATTTTCGGAAAGACTGTCCAAAAAATTAGAGGCATAGACAAGATAAAAGAATGGCTCCCCTGGAATCTGTCCACATTGCAGGAGGGGTAGCCATTGGGCCAGGCCTCAGGCAATAGGCTCAGATTAAGAAATATTTACATTTGAGTTAATGCAAAGCTCAGAGTGGTCTCAGCATTTGTGTGGCACTGCTTTTGTTTTACAAACCCTGCCTAGGGAAGTTTTTTGGGTCCTCACCTCGCCTCTAGGGACCTGGGAATTACTCTTAGGCCAAAACAACATTCTTACAGATCTATCAAGGTGTTGTTCAAAACAAAGTTCAAACTTAAGATTTATGAAAGGGTAATGAGGCTAAGGAGCTTGTAGAGGCATTACATTGGCCTGCCTACTCCATATAGAATTATTATGGATTTAGGGAATTGTCTTTTTTTCCTTTGCATCCTGATGACTGTAAAAGGTTTGCATTTAGTGTCCCTGTTTGTAATTTTAAAGAACTCGTGAAGTGATATCACTGGACAGTTTTGCCTCAAGGAATGGCTAATAGCTCTACTTTATGTCAAAAATTTGTTGCTGCTTCAATACAAGAGGTTAGGACCTTGAATGCTTCTGTACATATTGTTCACTATATGGATGATATTTTATTAGCCGATCTTTCTGAGGGGGGTTTTACTACAAGCCTTCGCTCTTATACAACAAGCTTTAAAATCTTGGGAATTAGTTGTTGCTCCAGAAAAAAATCAGAGACAATATCCTTTTCAATATTTGAGACATCACTTATATCCTAAATAAATTGTAGCACAAGAAAATTCAAATAAGAAAAAATAATTTACTTACTCTAAATGATTTTCAAAACCTGCTAGGAGATATCAATTGGCTGAGACCTCATCTTAAGCTTACTACAGGAGAACTTAGACCTCTGTGTGATACCCTCAAGAGGGATGCAAATCCTAAGTCCCCTCGACAATTAACTGATGAGGAACAAATAGCTTTGCAGAAAGTAAGAGGAAGCTATTAGTCAACAACAGATACATTATATAGACTATGATCAATTGTTGGCTGCTTGCATTACTACAACTCAAGAGCCCACAGCAGTCCTTTGGCAAAAGGGACCATTAATGTGGATTCATCTTTCTTCATCATCTCCAAAGAAAGTTTTAACACCCTATTATGAGGCTGTTGCTGTGTTAATACAGAATTGTAGAATAGAATCACTGAAATATTTTGGGAAAGAACCTGATGAAGTATTTATCCCTTATTCCAAACAGCAATTAAATTGGTTATTGCAAAATACTGCTATTTGGCCTACTGCATGTACAAATTTTTAGGCAAAACTGATAATTGTTATCCAAAAGACAAATTGTTACAATTTGCCTCTATATATGCTTTTGTATTCCCTGTAAATTTACCCATGCAACCCATAGAAAATGTGCTTACTGTATTTACAGATGGCTCATCTAATGCAAAGGCAGCATGTGATTGGAACACATGTTCATTCTCTTGAGTTGTCCCCTGCTTCAGCACAAATAATTGAACTACATGCTGTAGCTGCTGTTTTTGAAATGTTGAAAAATCAAGATTTTAATTTGTATACTGATAGGCAATATATAGCTCAAGGCTTGCAATTTCTTGATATTGTTCATTCTCCATGTGCTTTTGTATGAGCCTTAGTTTTGCTTGCTAATGATTTCCCCCCTTGTGATCAGATAGAATACAAGAAATTATTTCAGCTTTCCTATATTTGTTATGATATTTTGTATCCTATTTTGTATTCTAGAACAAGTTCTATGGACTATTGAGAAAATATATATGGTGCCATGTTTAGATGGAAGATACTGCAAATATTTGTTAGAGCCATATAATCTATGCCATATAACACAGGTATTTCTCTTTTTACTTTTTGTTGATATATCGATTCACCTAATATTACTATGTTTGGGTTAGTCTTGTGCCTTATGTCTTTACATCTAGTAATAGCAGTTTTATTAAATTGGATGCATTTATATTTAGGGTATATATGTTTAAAACTGAAATATCCTTTTAACAGACCATTCTATTTTAATCAGAATAAAATGGCCTTTATCTCTTTTGATTAAAAATAATAAAAAAAATAAAATAAAATGAGCAAATTAAAAGTACAGTTAGTGAATACAGTTAATAATGCACATTACCTAAAATTTCTGAGACAGCAGAGGGGGTTCAGCGTCCTCCTCTGCCCCTTCCCTGCAAGTGGAGGGCCTACCTCCAGAGAGCACA